>NC_142798.1:8567771-8902771 GCF_049724085.1 Artemia sp. Qi Xiang Cuo | reverse complement strand
AGAGTTTCGGTTACCATTGAGCCGGGTCGCTCCTTACTTACAGTTCGTTACCACGAACTGTTTGATTCAAGAAGATGGACAGCAACTAGCCTGCCTCCTTGACATCCTCTTTTCCCGAAGACATTCAATTGAAATTGTGAGATTGTCATTTTGTTACTAATTGTCCAAAAATTATATAACAGTGTTTTTGGGTAGACAAAATCCCCCAGAGCCCATGGACAATGTTTGCAAGTTATGCCCCGGGGCATATAAGGGTTTTATGGAACAGGTAGTTGTATAAACGCTGGATCGGAAGGAGCTCATTTGATGTGAAGTTGGAAGTCATATTGCCATTTTTAAGAGTCAATTTCAATTGACCCCCCAAGCCTATCACTCCCCAAAACATATCCGATTGAAATTTTAGAAGTAAAATTTTCTTCAACCTTGTAGATAGGTCCCGTAATTATGTCTGTGGGGATGTTAACCTTTCCACAGTCCTCAAAATAGGGCTGTAAGTTAGGCCATTCGTTCATTGTTTACACCTAGTATATTCTATTGAGAAAAGTATGCATGTTTGAACTTTACTTTCCAAGAAGACGATGGGTATTAAGGTAAGAATTTCAGAGAATTTTGAGAGGAGTGGTAAACTAAATCAAAACACGTTGAGCTTATCCGGATTGTCAAAAGGGTGCAACACAGGAATAACTGAGTATATTAATTTGAAAAATTCAGGAAATAATAAGGCAGATGATCAAAAAGGCAATATTTGGATGCTATCAATACTACTACAACTACCAAAACTACTACTGCTACACTACTCCGTTTACAGTATTAAGGGGAAATTTGAAGTAAGTCCAAAGACGCTATGTGTACGCACATTGTCAAAATAGCGTATCTTAAGAATTGATTCAGGTATTAAGTTTGAAGTTTCAGAGAATACTTAAAGGAGAAGATCATCTTACAAAAAGGCAATATGTGCACACTACTGCTAATACTACTGTTACCGCTACATTTACTACTTCTGCTATTACTTCTGTTGCAACTACTTGTAGGGCTGAGAGCATTAAGATTAAAACTTCAAGAGGTATATGAACATACAGGTTATCAAGGACATATGAACATACAAGGACATATCAGCAATGTCCAATGCCATAGCGATGGCTAATTGTATTAAGTTCAAACTTCAGAGACTTGATAACCAATTTGAAGCACACTATACCCACACAGGTTGTCAAGCGGACGCATCCGAAATGCATCAGGAACGCTTGATGGTTTGTATTAAGCTGGAACTTTCAGTGTATGTTGAAGGGGATGTTGAAAAAACTTAAGGTGCTATGTGCATACTGCTACTAATGCTGCTGCAACTATCGCTACTGCGTAAGCTAAGGGTATTAAAGTGAAGTTTTTAGGAATATTGAGGTGGATGTTGAACTAAATCAAAACAAAGTATGAGCACGTGGACTTCCAAAAAGGCAGCAAAGCAATATCTGAAGAGCAACTTATATTATTAATTTAGACCTTTAAGGTTAAGTTATGGGGACTTTGAACTAGCCAAAAGGCACTATATGTATGCCTTTAATGCTACCACTACAGTTACTGTAACTAATGACGCTAAGGGTATTAAGATGAAACTTATTGGGAACGTTTAGGAGTTTTAATTAAACAAAAAAACTGAATCCTTACAGGTCTTCAAAGGGTTATATAAACCATGTCATAGGCAGCACCGCTCTATAACAGCTAGACAAATCATTGAAAATTTTAAAGGAGCTAATTCAATTCAAAATTTAAGGTTCTGGTACCCTTTTAAAGATTAGAAAGATATTGAAGGTTTAGCTGCTCTTCACTCATACCCATTCATTTTCCAAACGCATCCAGTCAAAATTATGAGACAGCTGTTTTGCTCAGCATATTAGAACGATCCAGCAACTATGTCCTTAGAGAAATTAGGCATATTAACCCCCACAATATGCAATTGGCCCATTATGCTATAAAACTAAACATTGCTTTAAAAGAAATCAAACGGCGTTGTGTTTATGGTTGCCAGTAAGACACCTCTACAATAAATCGAAAACAACTGTGGGTATTAAGTTGAAACTTTTGGGGATACTACTATTACTGCTTTTGCTCTTACAATTTAAATAAATAAAAAGAGCGTAAGTGTATCCAGTTTGTCAAAAAGCATAGATAGAATCTTTTGGGTATGATATCAATTTTTCTTTTCAGGTCAACTTAAGAAGTTATAAAATTAAATTAAAAAATGCTGTTTTTGTCAGGATTAAAAATTGTTGAAACAGTTTCTCCAACATACAAATAGCAATTCATTCTATAGATTCGTATAGAAAAAAACTTAAAAGATGTAACAAATTATTTTTCCTTGAAAAGACTATATGTCAATAAAAAAACAAACAGAAATTTATTTTAAATACTTTTTCCACAAAACAAGTATTTCAAAGAAAAGTAAAGAGCTCCATTAAGCCAAGAATGAGAAGAAATAAAGTCAAATATTCTTTCAAGCGTAAAAAAGCCACAAGTAAATGTCAATAAATAAATGAAACTCAAAACGAACAGAAATTGCAATAAATAGCCGAGTCAAACTCGACACCAGCAAAAATTAACATGAATAGGGCCGTTAACCCCCATGCCTTCTCAAAACCAGAACACAATTTGCACTTTAATTAAAACAAAATACCTTTTGAACGTTTTCAGTTTTCTTACTTGAAAAAAATTCCAAACTTCTTGAAATAAATATAAGTATATGTCAATCAAACTGACAATCCACGGTATTTTTTTCACTATATAGCGCTAATTGTGTTATGGTTTTGATCTGGTCTTGAGAACAGCCTTTCTATCCACTAAATAAATCTTAAAACGAATAAAACATAAATTGAATATGCAAATCAAACTTGAAACGAACAAAAATTACTACAAACAAGAGTTTGGGTATCACCTCCTTCCGTCACTGTAAAAGCTTAAAG
The DNA here is from genome assembly GCF_049724085.1 of Artemia sp. Qi Xiang Cuo. Lineage (NCBI taxonomy): Eukaryota > Metazoa > Arthropoda > Branchiopoda > Anostraca > Artemiidae > Artemia > Artemia sp. Qi Xiang Cuo. The sequence continues at coordinate 8,899,817 of NC_142798.1, read as the reverse complement.
CCTACTGCATCATTGGCGCTTTACTGAAAATCAATTTTATCCCAAATATTTTCTTTTTTACTAAATATTGAAAAAAAACATTAAAATTATAGTAATATTTTGAACTGATGAGCTTTTAGCAATTAATATCATTACACATCAAATATGCCAATCAGGCCCCCTTCCTACTCCCAAATAAATTTTTTGGCTGAAAGGCCAAGAAGTAGAGGTCAGTGCCGCCAGTAGAGACTTTAAAGTCAAATGCGTTATTTCTTACCTCTTTTTTATCTTAATCAGCTCGCCTTCCACCCTCATTAGTTCCCCAAACAAATTTAATCAATTTTTGAGATAGCCAATTTGTTTAGAATAGTTCGTTCCGCGTGGTTGGCTTTTACATTTTTGAAGGCTTGAGCTTTGCTTTAAGTTGATAGCAACGATTTTTTTTATTCTATCTTATTCTCTTTTATTCTATTCTAAGTCTTTCCCATTTTCGCTCAGAAAATGTAAACTCGACCTTTTGAGATTTTGCTTAATTTTGATGAAGAACTGAAGTAGCTATCTTCTCGAAATATCTGTTTTCGCTGAATCCAGTAATTTCGATTGCCGTATAGAAATATTTTCGCTCTTTTTTTCTTTTTTTCTTTTTTTTTTTTTTTGATAGCAGGCCAATGCGGTTTACATAACTATTATGTGAAGATTGATTGGAAAGTCAAGATGCGATTATTGGAAGTTTCGTTAATGACAATGGAAAATTAAGGTTCCGGAAATTGAGTCTTCTGACTGACAGAGGATGATTTGTTTGATTTTGAAATTATGAAATTGATCTATAGACAATTGACAATTTTCAGAAATTAATTAAAAACTAACTTCCCGAAAAATTAATTTTTCAAAGAAAATAAAAGGTCATTTTAAACTTAAGCTCAGCAGATACAAATACCTGTTAAAATTAAAACTCAACATGACCACAAATTATTATTAAAGAATAAATGAAACCCAAAACGAACAGAAATTAAATAAACAATCATAGCAAAAAACATACAACAAGTAATGATATAAATTAATAAATAGATCTTAAATCGACTAATGCTTAGATTGAATATGAAGATCAAGCTTAAAACCAAAAAAAATATTTTCCTATTAATGTATAAATGAAACCTAAAACGAAAAAATAAATAAACAATCAATGCAAACAAACATACAATGGATATTAATGTAAAACTAAATAAATCTTAAAACGAGTAAAACTTAAATTGAATATGCAAATCAAGCTTGAAACGAACAAAAATTACTACAGGTCCTTTCGTCACTGTAAAAACCTAAAACCTACTGCGTCATTGGCGCTTTACTGAAAACTAATTTTATCAAAAATATTTTCTTTTTTACTAAATATTGAAAACAAACATTAAAATTATGGTAATATTTTGAACTGATGAGCTTTCAGCAATTAATATCATTACTCATCAAATATTCAGTTTAATTTATTAGCTCTTTTTAAAGTTGTCCAAGATGAATATAGTTTCACTACAAACAAGTGTTTGGATACTGCCTCCTTCCTTGACTGTAAACTAATTAAAAAAAACTTTTTCCACAAAATAAGTTTTTCAAAGAAAAGTAAAGAGCTCCATTAAACAAAAAATGAGCAAAAAAATAATCTACCAAGCGTGAAACTACCACAAATCAGCATCGATAAATAAATGAAACCCAAAACGAACAGAAATTACAATAAATAACCGAGTCAAACTCCAAACGAGCAGAAAATAACATAAGTTGGGCGCAAACCCCTATGCCATCCCAAGGCCAGAACAAAATTTGCACTTTACTGAAAAAATATAAATGTTTTTACTTTTATAACTTTAATAAATCAAAAAAATTAACATTTTGATTACTAAATATCAGCTCAGTATTTGTATATTAAACTGACAATGCACATTCATTTGTATTTTTTCAGTAAAGTGCAAATTTTGTTCTGGCCTTGGGAAGGCAGAGGGGTTTTGCGCCCAACTTATGTTAATTTCTGCTCGTTTTGAGTTTGACTTGGTTATATATATATATATATATATATATATATATATATATATATATATATATATATATATATATATATATATATATTGGAACAAAAAATTGGAAAAATTGGAAATTTTGTTCCAATATATACATATATATATATATATATATATATATATATATATATATATATATATATATATATATATATATATATATATATATATATATATATATATATATATATATATATATATATATATATATATATATATATTGGAACAAAATATCCAATATATACAATATATTATTACAATATATATATATATATATATATATATATATATATATATATATATATATATATATATATATATATATATATAATATATCTGTTGTAATGAATAGTTATGAATTTTAAACCCTATGCCTTCCCAAGGCCAGAACATAATTTGCACTTTACTGAAAAAAATACAATTGAATGTGCATTATCAGTTTAATACAGGTAATTGGATAGATGAGTAAGGTTAAAACCTTGTTCAATTGCACATTTATCTCAATTGCTGGATTAGGATGACAGTCCTTTTCTTCTTCTTCTCTCTCTTTCCTTTTTTTTATTTTTTAGCCAAGTAATTACCTCTAAAACATTATACTGTACATATACTGAAATTTGGTAATCAAAATGTTAATATTATTTGATTTATTAAACTTATGAAAGTAAAAGCATTTATATTTTTCCAGTAAAGTGCAAATTATGTTCTGGCCTTGGGAAGGTGTAGGGGTTTTGAGCTCTACCCATGTTAATTTCTGCTCGTTTTGAGTTTGACTCGGTTATTTATTGTAATTTCTGTTCATTTTCGGTTTCATTTATTTATCGATGCTAAATTTGTGATAGTTTCACGTTTGGTAGATTATTTGATTTTATTTTACCTCTTTTTTGGTTTAATAGAACTCTTTAATTTTCTTCGAAAAACTTATTTTGTGGAAAAAGATTTTTTAATTAACTACGAATATAGGCAAAAATATGGGCTTTACACAGCTTGATGTTTTTAGTAGTTTTCCTAAACTTTCCGACTTTTATTTATTTATACATTTGTATTGTAGATTAATTTGATTGTTTTGTTATGTAAGATCCAATTTGTTTTGTGTTTCTCATTTTTATTTATGCTCACAGATTCTCAGGAAAAATACTCTTTATTCAAATACGTTACTTTATAAAAATACATTTTATTTTGTTTTAAACCATTTTTTAGTTTTCTCCTATAGTTTATTTTTAATTTATAGTTTACCTCTATAGTTTGTAAAGCTTTTAGTTTGCCTTCATTTTTAATTTTGTACCATAGAGAGTTCTAACAATCTATTTTATTTTTTTTTGGTGACATTTTTCTTCGATAATTATTAATAATTATTAATATTTATTAATATTTATTAATATAAAATTATTAATATTTATTAATAAATTATTAATATATTTATTTATTAATTAATAATTATTAAAATAGTCATTCAAAAATAGTCATTAAATTATCACATGCAGCAGCACTTATATATATTCATTTTTTCCAGATTACAGCGACACAAATGGCAGGAGTAACAGTGACAAATATACTTCCATGCTTTCCTCCTACCGGAATGAGCAGACCTTTGTGCAACCCCCCTGTTGTAGAACTTGACCCTTGTCAAGTAAATCCAAACGGCATAGAATGTGAATGCAAGTTAGCAAATTTACAAGCAGAAATATGTGATGCAGTCATCACTTGCCCAAATACATTTAATGAACTTTATTGCAAATGTGAACCTTTATTGTCACCGAACTGTCCTTAACATAACTAAATCCAAACCTTGTGTTAACCTATGAGACTTTGGGATTGCAATTTATATTGTAGGCTACATATAATCGTAATATTGTGTATACAAAAGTTATGTGGAAATTTTTAGATTAGATTTCATTTTAAATATACAATCTTGGTTTTTGGAGTAAATCGTTTTATTTTTATCCAAAGTTTGTAGCGTGTAATTTCATTCCAAGTTCAGTTGATGTACTGCAGTAAGAGTTGAGTAGAGTCAATTGTACCTTATGTGGTTTTTACCTTATTGGATTGATTTATATTTTTAGTTTTAACCTTCTGATCCAATTTCGAAATAATTGATTCTGAATTATAAATTAATTTTAATAAGGCTCAAATTGGAATAAAAAGGGTTATGCAGCAGTCGCAGTTTACAATTAAGTTATATTACACAATATATTACGCTCTGAACAAAAATTAAATAAAAAAAACAAGTTTTTCTAACGAAAAAAAAAACAAACGAAGGAGTGACGTTAAAACGAACAGAAATTATTCCTTGCATGAAAGGGGCTGTCCCCTCCTCAATGCCTCGCTCTTTGCGCTAAAGTTTTTCATTGTTAAGAAAAAATAGAGTTGTGAGAAAGTCCAACTTTAGCGTAAAGAGCGAGGCGTTGAGGAGAAGACAGCCCCTTTCATGCACGGAATAATTTCTGTTCGTTTTAAGTTTTAACGTCGTTCCTTACTTTCAGTTAAAAAAAATTGTTTTATGCCGTTACTTAGAATAAATAGCTCTTATGAAAGTATTAAATAAGCTTTGGATTAAAGAGCGTGGTATTTACTAGGGGGTAAACCCAGTCATATACGTAATGTTTTCTGTCGTTTTAAGTTTTGATGTTGCTCCTTAATTTCAGTAAAAAACTTGTTTTTTTATATATGATTTCTGATCTTTTTTTAATAATGCTGGGAAATCTGGCGCCACCTTCATAGGAATATCCCTTCCCCCATGAAAACTTCCTTCATGGAAAGATCCTCCCACATAACCCTGAACCACTCCCCCACCCCCCCCACCCCGACCAGAAAAAATCTCCCCTGAAAACGTCTGTGTACTTCCCAATAACCAATACCATATGTTAAAATTTGGTAAAGTTCATATTTTTCAGCCCTCCCCCCGGGGACTTCGGGGGATTAAGTCATCCTAAAAGTCATAATTATCATATTTTCGACCATGATGAACAAAATGGCTATCTTAAAATTTTGAACGGGTGACTTTGGGAAAAGAATGAGCGTGGGAGGAGGCCTAGTTGCCCTCCATTTTTTTGTCACTTAAAAAGGGCACTAGAACTTTTAATTTTCGTTTGAATGAGTCCTCCCCCGATATTCTAGGACTAATGGGTCGATACTAACAACCTTGGGGAAAAAAACAAAAAAAAAAAAAAAAAAATAAAAACACACCCGTGATCTGTCTTATGGCAAAAAATTCATAATTCCACATTTTCAAACAGCTCGTGCTAACGACCTGTAGGTAAGGCGTGACCCGGCTCAGTAGTCACCTAAACTCTAAAAATCGGAATTTTGATACCAATACATACATCAAAAGAATCAGACTTTATTTCTGAGTTCAAATATATAAGTTTCATCAAGTTTAATCTTACCCATCAAAACTTAAGCGCCTGAGAAAATTTGGCTGATTTTCGAAAAAAGGGGGAAAGACCCCCTAAAAGTTATAGAACCTTCATGAAATTCACACCATCATATTCAGCGTATCAGAGAACTCTACTGTAGAGGTTTCAAATAGCGAGGGGGAATTTGACTAAATCAAAAACAAACAACGTGCATTCAGATTGTCCAAAGGGCGTATCTCAAGAAATGAATTGGGTATTTAGTTGAAACTTTTGGAAAATACTTAAAGGGGAAGATTATTTGACAGAAAGGTAATATATGCATGTCACTACTAACACTAATACCACTGCTACTTTTACTCATGCTGCTACTGCTACTAACTACACTAACACTAAATACCACTATACCACTGCTACTTTGACTAATACTACTATTGCTACTAAACGGCTCCAGCTATTACTTCGATTGCAAAAACTTGTATGGTTTAGGGTATTAAGGTAAAAAGGGTGTCAAAAGAGTGTCAAAAGTGCACATAAACAATATTTTTGGAACTGCTTAACGTGTCAAGGTAATACTTCCGGGGGATCATGAAAGCCATGTTCGACTGACCAAAAGCCAATATGCACATACTAATACCCCTATTAATACTGCTGCTACTACTGCTACTGCTAACACAAAACTAACACTACAACTACTTCTACTACCACCGAAACTACTGTAATAATAGTACTATTAAGGCTAAGTCTATGAAGGTAAAATTTGAGAGAATATTGATGGCAAGTTCGAATCAACAAAAAGCACAATGTGTATTTAGATAGTCACAATAGCGTATATTAAGAATTGATTTTGTGTATATTGATTTTGTGTATTAAGTTGAAATTCTCAGATAATACTTAAATTAAAAAGAGCAATTGACCAAAAGGCTATATGTGGGCACTAATATTAATACTACTCATACCGCAACATTTACTAGTTCTACTATTACTATTACTATTGTTCTAACTACTACTTCTACCACAACTACTTGTAAGGTTAAGAGCATTAGGACTAAAATTTGAAAAAGCATATGAATATACAGGTTATCAAAAGAGCCAATCGGCAATATCATAGCAATGGCTAATTGTATAAAGTTGAGTAGTTATACTACTGCTTTGACTGCTCTTACAACTATACCTAAGGGTAAAAAGATGAAATTTTCAGACAATACTTCTGAAAATATCGTTTTTAGCCTACGGATGACAAGCAGCCATCTGTCTGCAAGTTGTCAAAAGCGTATATCAGCAACACCTTAGGAATAGTTTCGTGTGTGAAGTTAAAACTTACAACGCTTGTTGCGAGGGATGTTGAACTAACCAAATGACAAGATTTGCATTAAAATACTAAGGATTCTACTCTTGCAACTACTACTACTGCTACCAATATTATTACTTCTACTACAACTAATGCTAAGAAAGCTAAGACTATTACTTTTGACTCTACTCCTACTGCTAATACTATAAATAAGGGTGCTTCTATTACTACTAATAAACATAAGGGCATTAAGGCAAAGGTTTTGAGCAATATTGCAACTGTATTGAAATAAATCGAAGCTAAATAGGTTGAAATAGATCGGAAATTATTATTATTACTATTATTATTCATTTATTACCCGTCAAAAAAGGGTACAAAAGACGGAGTATGACTAAAGATGACAAAAAGAGAAATAGAGAAAAAAAAACAGAAACACACATCGAACAAACTATAAAGACGAGAAAGAAAAACTCAATTATACACTGCACTGCAGGTACGTGAACTGTTTTACTTTTTAAACTCCCAAGTACTGCACAAACATAAGCAATGCAAGCATCGTTGCATCAAGCCGCAATTGGTAAAAAATTAACCCAAATAATCACCAATAGATTAAAAATATACAGAACAAAATCATATCAACTAGTCTAAATATGACAAGAAACTGTAATACAATTAAACGACAGTTTCGTCCTCTGGTTTTGAATTCAGAAGACTCTCAACAAATGATTCATTTACTCCTATATACATAAATATCAGAAATAAGGAAATCGTTCAATCACAGATTTTTTTACTTCTTTACTTGAAACAATATGCTTAAAAGAATGGATAATAAATGAACAGTTAAATTATTAGTAATATACGAAATATATTATCAGAAAAAAATTGACACTAAGATTGAGAATAACCAGCGTCATCTAAATTTGACTCTTATGAAAGGAAACTAAATCACCAATCAGTTTAAAATTGCAATAATTACAATGTTAACTCAATTACAGCTGACCTAATTAAATAAGCAACCGACGATAAGAATTATAAACTTGCACTTCATGGATTTGAGGCAGGAAAGCCTTTCCCCATTATTTTATAAACTTAACAGTTATACGTGACGGTCAAATTTACTACGAAAATCCAAATACATCACAAAAAAACAACAACAAAAAACTTCATTCCATGCATTACATTATTACGAAAAAATTATTGTGAATAAATTAGTGACCATGGATGATGAAGCTTACTTTGAAATCGGGATAGAGATTTATTAGTACTAATATTCGGGCCTGCAAGCTTATACAAATGAATAATTTTACAGTTTTTTGTCCAAAGAGGCAAATGTAAAAGACATTTAGCAAATCTGAAGCAGATTGATCGTAGGTGTTTTTTGTCTGTAACTGTAAACAATCATCACCTGTAACTCTAAGCAGCGCGATAGCGCTGCCCAAGTAAAGAACGATGTTGACACAATGTATTTTTTTTTTCTTTTAGACCAGGGCACATCGTATCGAAGGAGTTGTCGTAGAAACTTCGAAAAGGGGTCATTTGAATGGAAATTGGAAGGGCTTGTACCGTTTTCGATAGCAAAAAGCAATTGGAAAGTAACTAGCAATCCTTCCACGCTTACCATTTCCCCAAACACATCCAATCAAAATTTTGAGACAGCCATTTAAATCAACGTAGTTGAAAAATCTGGAAATGATGTCTTCGAAGAAGACATCCCTCCAGACCCCCGGGGCGAGAGCTGTAAGTTATGACCTGGGGCAATGTAAGGCTTGCATTGAAAAGGTGATCGTAAAAACTTCAAAAAGAGCTCACTCCAGTGGAAATTGAAAGGGATAGTGCCCTTTTTAATAGTCAAATGTGTTCGGAGGCCACCTAACCCCCACTCACGCCCACCATTTCCCAAACATATCCAATCGAAATTTTGAGAGAGCCATTTTGCTCCACGTAGTGCAAAGTTCTGAAAATTAGGTCTTTAAGGATGACAAACCCCCAGAGCCCTCAGGGCAATGGTTGTAAGTTATGCCCTGGGGATATATAAGGTTTTCAGCGAAGGCACTGTCGTAGAAACTTCAAAAAGGGCTCACTCGATTGGAAATTGAAAGGGCTAGTGCCCCTTTTAGTAGTCGAAAGTGGTAGGACGGCAGCTAACACCCCCTTACAACCACCATTTCCCCAAATGCATCCAATCAAAATTTTGAGATACCCATTTTGTTCAATGTAGCTGAAAGGTCTGGAAATTATGCTTTTGAGGATAACAAAGCCCCCAGGGCAAAGGTTGTAAGTTATGTCCTGGGAGCATATAAGGTTTTTATTGAAAGCGTTGTCGTAGAAACTTCAAAAAGGGTTCATTCTATTGGGAACTCAGAGAGCTAGCACCCTTATTAATAATCAAAAGCAATCGAAAAGCAAATGCCCCCCCCCCCCAATGCACGCCCATCATTTCCCCGAATCCTTCCGATCATGATTTTAATATAGTCATTTTGTTGAACGTAGTTAAAAGGTCCGTAAATTATGTCCTTGAGTATCACAACCCCCCCCCCTCAGGGTCCTCAAGGCTAAGGTTGTATATTATGCCCTGGGGGTATGTAAGGTTTTTATAGAAAGCGTTGTCGTAAAAACTTCAAAAAAGGCTCATTCGTTTGGAAATTGAGAGGGCTACTGCCCTTTATAGATGAAAATAATCAGAGGAAGAATCTCCCCCACACGCTCATAATTTCTCCGAAAACTTCCATTCAACATTTGGATATGGTAATTTTTTCAACGTAATGGAAAATTCTGGAAATTATGACTTTGAGGATGATAACCCCTCCCCCCTCATAGCCCTCAGGAGAAGGGTTGTAAGTTAATCCCTTGGTAGATATAAGGTTTTTATAGAAAGTTTTGTCGTAGAAGCTTCAAAAAGGGCTCATTCAATTGGAAATTGAGATGACTAGTGCCTTTTTATTAGTCAAAAGTGATCAGAGGGCAAATTACCCCCCCCCCTTCCCTCCCTCACGCCCATCATTTCACCAGACATTTCCAATCAAAACTTTGAGATAGTAATTTTGTTCAACTTATTTGAAAGGTCCGGAAATAATGTCTTTGAGGACAACAAATCCCCCCAGCCCTCAGGGCACGGGTTTTAAGTTATGGCCTGGTGGTATTTAAGTTTTTTAGAAAGCTTGTTCATATAAACTTCGGAGCGGCCTCATTGAATTGGGAATCAGAAGCTCTAGTGCTCTTTTAGAGTCAAAGTGATCGGAGGGCACCTTCTTCTCTCTCCCAAACACACGCATCATATTTTCCTGAAATAAATCTAATAGAAATTTGAGATAGTCATTCTATTCAAAATAGTCTAAATATCATATAACAAGGCTTTTGGGGTTGAAAAGAATCCAAGAGACTAGGGTCAATGGTTGTAAGTTATGCCCAGAGGGTATTTAAGGCTTTTATGGAAGGGATGGTTGTTTAGCTTTAGAAGAGGCTCATTTGTTTGAAAATTGGAAGTTTTAGTTCCTTTTTAAACGTCAAAAGTGATGGAGGGCATTTTGCGCCCCCCCCCTCTTTCTCCTTAAACCTCACCTTTCTCCATACGCATCTAATTGAAATTATGAGATAGCGATTGTTTTCAAAATAGTCCGGAGAACCTATAACAATGTCTCTAGTGGTGAAAAAACCACCCAGTGCCCTGGGGATAGGCTTGTAAGTTATTTTGTGAGGGCATATAAATTCTTATGGAATATGCGGTCATATAAACATCAGATAGGGCTTATTTGATTTGAAATTGGAAGTTATACTGTCATTTTAAAACAGTCCAAGTAATTTGAGAGAAAACAGTCCCCCCCCCCCCCGCCTCCACGCTCACCATTTGCCTTAACACCCTCAATCAATCTTTGGAGATAACAATTTTATTTATCGTAGTTGAAGGTTTTGGAAATCATGTCTGTGAGGAAGACGAATCCCCCTACAGCTCTCAGGGCAAGGGTTGTAAGTTATGCCCTGGGGGCATATAAGGCCCTTATAAAAAGGGTATATGCTTTGGAGGGGACTCATTGGATTGGTAATCATAAGTTATAGTACCCTTTTAAGAGTCAAAGTGATCAGAGTGCAGATACCAACCCTCCCCCCTCCCCACACACATACACACACAAACACGCTGTGTTTTCCTGGGATGTATCCAATAGATATTTCTAGACAAAGTTTTGATTCAAAATAGTCAAGATATCATATAACAAGGCTTTTGAAGTTAACACAAACCACCAGGGTCTGAGGACGAGGGATTTAAGGTATTTCCCTTTGGCATTTAACGGTCATATGAAAGGGATGGTTCCATTAAGTTTAGATGTGGCTCATTTGGTTGAAATTGGATTTCTTTTAAGATTCAGTAGTGATGGAAGTCAAAAGGCACCCCACCCCCACCACTGCCCCTCTTTTAACCAAATGAATCTGAATGAAATTGTGCGATGGCAATTTTGGTTGAAATTGTCCAAAGGACATATAACAATGCTTCCAGGGTTGGCACCACCCCCCAGAGCCCTGGGGTAAGGGCTTTAAATTATGCCCTGGGGGGCATATGAGGTTTTTATTGAATGGGTGGTCGTATTGAGTTCAGATGGGTCTCATTTTATTTAAATTGTAAGTTATAGTGCTCTTTTTAAGAGTCATAGGGATTTGAGAGAAACTTCCGAGCATGACGCCCATCATATCCTATAACAAATATCCAAACAAAGTTTTGAGACAACAATTTTTTCAGCAATGTTGAAAGTTTCAGTAATTATGCATACCAATAGTTGTAGTAACAGTAGTAGAATTAGTAGCAGTATCCTAATAGCACCTTTCTTTCAACATCCCCTTCAACACAATATGAAATTTTTAACTTAACACCATCAACCGTTCCTGAAGCATTGCTGATACGTCCTCTTGACAATCTATATGGGCAAAGTATGATTCCATTTATTTCAATGCAGTTACAATATTGCCTAAAACTTTCGCCTTAATATCCTTAAGTTTATTAGTTGTAGCAGTAGCACCAGCAAATATAGTATTAGCATTAAGAGTGCAATTAATAGTAGTAGTCTTAGCCCTAGTAGCAGTGGTGGTAGTAGCAGTATTAGTAATGGAAGGATCAATTGTAGGAGTAGAGTCATTAGTGTTATGATGCAAATATTGTCTTTTGGTTGGTTCAACATCCCCCACAACAAGCGTTGTAAGTTTTAATTTCACAAACGAAACTCTTCCCAAGATACTTCTGATATGCCCTTTTGACAACCTGCTTACGGGTGGCAGGTTGTCATTCGTAAAGTAGAAATATTATCTGAAAATTTCACCTTCATACCTTCATAGGTTGTAGATTTTGAGCTAGCCAGAAGACACTGTATGTATTCATTTAATGCTGCTTCTACGGTTACTGTAACTAACGACACTAATGGCATTAAGTTGAAACTTTTAGGGAACGTTTAGGAGGAGCTTAAATTAAGCGAAATACCTAAGTGTATTCAGGTATCAAAAGAGCATATAAGCACTATAGGCATATAAGGACATAGGCAGCGATGCTCTATCATAGCTAGTAGTATCATTGATATTTCAAAGGAGCTAATTTGATTGAAAATTCAAAGTTCAAGCGCCCTCTTAAGAGTCAAAAGTGATTGGAGGGCAATCAGCCTTCCTCTTCAGCTCATAATTTTTCAGACACTTCCAATCAAAATTCTAGACAGCCATTTTGTTCAGCATGGCTGAATGGTCTAGTAACTATATCTATAGATTTATTAGGTAGGTTAATCCCCCACAATTACGTAATCTGCCCATTATGCTTAAAATTTAAATGTTTCATTACAATTAAATCAAAACACACTGTTTGTATTCAGGTTGCCAATAATACATCTCAGCAATATACCAAGAACGACTGAGGGTATTAAGTTCAAATTTTCGGGGCTACTTCTATTACTTCTTCTTGTCTTAAAATTTTACTAAATTAAAAGAGTATAAGTGTATCAAGGCTGTGAAAGAACATGGATATAACCTTTTGGGAATTGTATTAGATTTTATTTATCAGGTCAACTAAAGGATGTATGTGACTAAATTAGACACTAGAATTTTTGTTGTTGAAAATTGCTGAAAAAGTTCCTCCAGCATATAAATAGCAGGCCAAACTATAAACTCTTAAATAAAAACCGGAAAGATTCTAACTATTATTTTCTATTTTCCCTGAAAAAGGCTATGTCAATATAAGTGAACAGAAATTAATTCAAAATCTTTTTCTACAAAATAAGTTTTTTTTTAAAGTAAAGAACTCCATTAAACCAAAAATGAACAAATATAGGATCAAACAATCTACCAAGCATAGAACTACCAAAAATCAGCATCAATAAATAAAAAAAAAAAACAGAACGAACAGAAATTAAAATAAATAACAGAGTCAAACTCAAAACAAGCAGAAATCAATATCAGTAGGGTTCAAAACCCCCTTTGCTTTCTAAAAGCAAGAATGTAATTTTTACTTTACTGAAAAAATTCTTTTAAATGTTTTCACTCTTATTACTTTAAGAAATCAACATTTAATTAAGATTTTAAGGAATAAATATCAGCATATGTATATTAAACTGACAATGCACATTTTTTCAGTAAGTTTGTTTGTTTTTTTTCAGTACAGTATTAATTATATTGTGGCTTTATGGAACTAAAAGGAGCCCAAAGACAATCCCAAACAAAAAGAAGGTTGTACAAAATAACATTTGGATTTTTTCTCACATTTGTTTCATTCGATTAAAGTAACGTGGGAAGAAATCCAAACGCGTCAGAGGCAATCGTCTCTGACTTGTTTAATAGAGCTCTATTATACAAGCTGGTTTCACAATTACTCATTTGAAAAGAATTCTCAACTGTTGAAATAAAACCTTTAGGTAATTATGCGTTAGTTGGTTAGATAACACATGAGTAACATGTTGTATGTATAGATTTATGAAAAAGAAGGTTCGTATTTTTAAAGTTTTGGATAATATTGTGTGGAAAGTAAGATGGGTTTTATTTATGGTTACACCTCAACAGACTTTACGCAATATTTATAACCATTTAATTTTACCTGTTTGAAATATTTTTCACGAGGAAAAACTGTAATGTTTTCTATAATTCATTTTGTTTTTTAATTATTTCTTGATTAATCAATTCACACGATTTATGCATAGCAAGTAATTGTAAATAGAATGAACAAGCGGTTTTATACTCAACCTTTCTGTCTCCTATTCTTCGATATTTTTGAAGTATTTCAATCAGAACTGTGCCAAGACTTAAAGAAGCAAGGGATAACATAGCAAAGACAGGTAAACCTGAATCACTAAATGTAAATTTAGATACTAAGAAAGCATTACCAACATTTCATATAATATTAAAAACTTCTACAGTAAATAAATAATCTCTTTCCTAGTTCTTCTTTCATTTATTTTTGAAAATAAACTTGAAATAAGATTCTGTTGATTCATTCCCTTAAATCTTCTTTTTATATAATCAACACACAAATGACCACAGTTCACATCGTTAAAATTTTGGACTTGAGTGGAATGACAGGCAATTTGTTTATTTGAAATTTTAAAGTAGTTGACAATTTCATTTCCGAGATGGATTCCGGAAGAATCATAAATACTTGGGACCATTGAAATATCAAGTCCAATGCGTACTAGCTGATACCATGTAGTCATAATTAATGACAAAAATTCTTTGTTCTTTAAATTACTTAGTAAGTTATCTCAAGAAAAACATCTCGAAAATAAGGAATATGAACTAATTCATTCAATATATAAATATTTTTCAAGGACATCTTGTGATTTTTTATTCTCTCTGACGTTCCCCGTTTTTTGGAAGTGAGCATTCTTTGAATTGTAAAATCTCAGCTTCAACAACTTTTCAGGTTCTTCCACGCTTTTTTGGTACTTTAACGATTTCTACTTGTATTTTCTTGTGTCTACCCCCAAACCCTAAATACATCATATACTAATTTTGACATTGAATTTTTTTTTAAATAATTCAAAGTTCAGATAAAACAAACTCCGGTGTCGACACAGTCCCTCAGGACTCGGGGGTAGGCGTCGTAAGTTAAGCCTTGTGGGAATATATGCTTGTTATTGAAGGGATGCTCTTATAAACTTCATAAAGGGTTCATTTGACTGTAAATTGAAAGTTGTAATTCACTTTTCACGAGTCAAAAGTGATCGGAGGACAGCTAGCCTCCCCCCACACTCCCTCTATTTTTTTCCCGGAGGCAATTCGTATAGAATGGGTCGTCATATAAACTTCAAAGGGGGCTCATTTGACTGGAAATCAAGAGTTAGGACAACTAGCCCCCCCAAGCCCTTTTTTCCCAAATAAATCTGATAAAAAATTTGATGTAGCCATTTTGTTAAAAATAGTTCCAAGATCATATTACAAAAACTGCTTTACGTATGGCCATTTAGCTAAATTAATTTAAAAAAAAACATTCTGAAAAAAGAGTTTTTCAAGAAAAAGTATAGGTCATTTTAAACTTAAGCTCAGCAGATACAAATACCTTTTAAAATTCAAACTCAAAATGACCAGAAATTACCATTAAAGAATAAATGAAACCTATAACGAACAGAAATTAAATAAACAATCATAGCAAAAAAACATACAACAGGTAATAATACAAATGAATAAATGGATCTTAAGGCGAGTAATGCTTAGACTGAATATGAAAATCAAGCTTAAAACCAAAAAACAATATTTTCCTATTGAATTATAAATGAAACTTAAAACAAACAGAAATTAAATAAACAATCAATGCAAACAAACATACAATAGATATTAATTTACTACTACTACTTCTAACAACTCACCGCAGCACCAAGCCGCCTGAGGCCCACAAAGCTATGCACGCTCCTCCTCCATCCCAATCTATTCAAGGCCTCCCTCTTTACACCCTCCCAGGAAGTTCCCATTTCCTTAAAATCTTCCTTTATGACTTCCTCCCACCCCAGACGGGGACGACTTGCTTTCCGTTTAGCCCTAGATGGTTGGCCGAAAAGAACAATCTTCGGTAATCTGTCATCCTTCATCCGCACAACGTGCCCTAGCCACCTCAAACTTTCTTTCATTATGGTCCTAGAGAGTGGTATTGAACCAAATTTTTCGTATAGCCTATTGTTTGAAATGCGGTCAGTCAACCGGGTACCAAGAACAATCCTTAAGCAATTTCTCTGGAAAACATCTAGCAAATCTTCATCCACTTTTCGGAGCGTCCATGCTTCAGAACCATACTTGACCACTGTCATCACTTGGTTTGCAGACTTTTCTTCCTATTCTTCCAGACTTTTTTTTAACTGTGAAAAAACACCCTGAGCCCTGGCTATTCTAAATTTAACATCTTCACTGCTCCCACCATCTTTACTAATAATACTACCAAGGTAAGTGAAGCTGCCCACCTGATCAATCTTTTTAGTCCCCAACGTCACCTTTTCATCTTCACTTATTCTTAGCCTTAGTGACTTAGGCTTCCTAACATTAATTTTCAAACCAATTCTAGCACCCTGAACTCGCAAAACCTCTAAAACTTAATTCATTTTGCTCAAACTTTCATCTAGGATGCTTAAATCATCAGCATAATCCAAGTCCAGGAGACCTTTTCCTCCCCATTGATTCCGTGGTCTCCCATTGCCTTTCCTGTGCTCCTTAAAACAAATTCCATCAAAATAATCCATACAAAGGGGGATAGAACACAACCCTGCTTATGATATTAATTTAAATTAATAAATAAATCTTAAAACGAGTGAAACTTAAATTGAATGTGCAAATCAAGCTTGAAACAAACAAAAATCACTACATACAAGAGTTTGGGTATGACCTCCTTCTCTCACTGTAAAAGTCTAAAACCTACTGCGTCATTAGCGCTTTACTGAAAACTATATGCGTCTTGAATAGTTTTGGAAAGTATAAACAACATCAAATTGAATATTTAATATATAATGATATTAATTGTTGAAAGATCCATCAGTTCAAGAATTTATTTCACCGTAATTTTATTTTTATTTTCAAAGCTGTAAGAACTGGAAAAGAAAACATTTGTAACATAACTCGTTTTCAGATAAGCGCCAATGACGCAGAAGGCTTTTGGTTTTTTATATACAGTTAGGAAAGGAGGCATTATCCAAACACTTGTTTGAAGTGAAACTATTTTCCTCTTTTACAACTTTAAAAAGTGCTAATAAATTACACTGAATATTTGATGTATAATGTTATTAATTGCTGAAAGCTCATCAGTTTAAAATGTTACTATCATTTTAATGTTTATTTTCAATGTTAAGTACAAAAGAAAATATTTGTCATAAAATTGGTTTTCAGTAAAGCGCCAATGACGAATTGGGTTTTAGACTTTTACAGTGAGAGAAGGAGGTCATACCCAAACTCTTGTTTGTGGTGATTTTGTTCGTTTCAAGCTTAATTTGATTGTTCAATTTAAGTTTCACTCGTTTTAAGATTTATTTATTAATTTAAATTAATATTTATTGTATGTTTGTTCGCTTTGATTGTTTATTTAATTTCTATTCGTTTTAAGTTTCATTTATAATTCAATAGGAAAATATTTTTTTTCGTTTTAAGCTTGATTTTCATTTTCAATCTAAGCATTACTCGATTTAAGATCTATTTATTCATTTATATTATTACCTGTTGTATGTTTTTTGCTATGATTGTTTATTTAATTTCTGTTCGTTTTTGGTTTAATTTATTCTTTAATAGTAATTTCTGGTTGTTTTGAGTTTGAATCTTAAAAGGTATTTCTATATGCTGAACGTAAGTTTAAAATGGCCTTTACTTTTCTTCGAAAAACTTATTTATTGGAAAATTTTTTGATTAATTTTTGTTCGTTTTTGATTGCAAAAAGTTTCAATTTGTTTTTAAAATTCCTTACTTCAAAATAAAACTTAAAAAAATCAAATGTTTATCAAACTATCAAAACTGGTATCAAAGTAGCAAAATCAAAGTGAAAAAATGGGTTTGTGTCAACCTCGGAGTTTTTGTTATCTGATGTTTGACCTATTTTTAATAAAATGGCTATCTCAAAATTTTTATTGGATGGATTAGGGGAAAAAGGGCGTGGGGGGGGGGGGCTCTAATTAACCTTCGGTCTCTTTTGACTCTTAAAAGTGAACTAAAACTTTCTATTTTCAATCAAATGAGCCCTCTCTGAAGTTTATTCGAGTATCTCTTCTATAAGAATCATATATATCCCCAGGGTATAACTTACAACGCCTGTCCCTGGGTCTTGGGGTGTGGTGTCGACCCCGGATTTTTAATATCTGATGGTTGAACTATTTTTAACAATATATTCAACTCAAATTTCTATCGGATGGGTTATCCATCCGATAAGCCCAAAGGTGTGGAGGGCGGGAGGGGCTAGTTGTCCTCCGATCTTTTTCATTCCGAGAAAATGAACTACAACTTTTAATTTCCATTCAAATGAATCCTAGTAGAAAGCTATCTTATAGTCCGACAAGTACACCATATATGGGCATAGAGTCCCTAGGGAGAACACCTGTGCTGTCAGTCCCAATCCCACACCAAGTATGGGCATGGAATCCCCAGGGAGAACACGTTTCCGAGAAATGGTTTCCAGGCGAAGTCTATTAATGTCTTTGATGTATTTCCGAGGAGAACTGTTTCCGGGCGAATGTTTATTAATGTCTTTGGAGTTCTTCCAGGAGAATTGTTTCTGGGTTTGATCTTAGAGATGAAGAGATTAACGCGGGAAAGGGTTTCTTAGTAATTTGAAATGTGACAGCGCAGGGATGCCAAAAACAAAAGGAACACGCATAAATTACGTTTAGGGGTTATTTGGGAGAAACCGTTTTAGATATTTTAGGGAATTATTTTGGTGAAACAGTTAGAGACATTTTAAAAGAGGATGTTAGAAGATGTTTTATAAGAGAATTTGAGGGTGAAACTATATTGTCGTTATAATACAAAAACTTGATTTGAACAGTGTCGTGAGGTCCCCTACCCCAACCCCAAATGGCTCCGCTCCCCCTACCCCCACCCCGAAAGAAGCCCCCGGTCCCCCGGGCTCCCAAAGGGCCCCCGGACTCCCAAAGGCCCCTGAGCCCCCATTTTTTAATATTTTTTAATTAGCGCATTTTGGGACACAAAAGGGCCCCCCCCCGAAATGTTGACTCCCCCTAACAACCTTAATGGTTTGTCATGGTTTACCATGTCACAGTTACATTCTCTTGATTTTTCAAAGTTCATTTTGAATTTCTTTCGTTGAAATGCAAGAGTTGGAATATTTCAGTAGTGTTTTGTCGTGGTTTACCTTGTCACAGTTACATATTCGTGATTTTTCTAAGTTCATTTTGAATTTCATTCGCTGAAATGCAAGAGTTGGAACATTTCAGTAGTGTTTTGTTGTGGTTTATCGTGTCACAGTTATATTCTCTTGATTTTTCAACGTTCATTGTGGATTTCTTTCATTGAAATACAAGAGTTGGAATATTTCAGTAGTGTTTTGTTGTAGTTTACCTAGCCGCAGTTACATTTTCTTGATTTTTCAAAGTTCATTTTGGATTTATTTCGTTGAAATGCAAGAGTTGGATTATTTCAGTAGTGTTTTGTCGAGGTTTACCCTGTCACACTTTCATTATCTTGATTTTTCAAAGTTTATTTTGAATTTCTTTCATTGAAATGCATGACTTGGAACATTTCAGTAGTGTTCTGTCGGGGTTTACCTTGTCACAATTACATTTTCGTGGTTTTTCATCTTTCAGTACGAATTTCTTACGTTCAAATGTATCAGTTGAAATACCTCGGTAGCCTTTTGACGTGGTTTATCGTGTCACAGTTACATCCTATTGATTTTCAACTTTAATTTCTGAGTTCTTTCATTGAAATAAGAGAGTTGAAATATTTCAGCAGTGTTTTGTTGTAGTTTACCTTGTCGCAGTTACATTTTCTTTATTTTTCAAAGTTCATTTTGGATTTCTTTCGTTGAAATGCAAGAGTTGGAATAATTCAGTAGTGTTTTGTTGTGGTTTACCCTGTCACACTTTCATTCTCTTGATTTTTCAAAGTTTATTTTGAATATCTTTCATTGAAATGCATAAGTTGGAACATTTCAGTAGTGTTTTGTCGTGGTTTGCCCTGTCACAGTTACATTCTCGTGATTTTTCAAAGTTCATTTTGAATTTATTTCGTTGAAATGCAAGAGTTGGAATATTTCAGTAGTGTTTTGTTGTGGTTTATCGTGTCACAGTTACATTCTCTTGATTTTCAAAATTCATTGCGGATTTCTTTCATTGAAATACAAGGGTCGGAATATTTCAGTAGTGTTTTGTTGTAGTTTACCTTGTCGCAGTTAAATTTTTTTGATTTTTCAAAGTTTATTTTGAATTTCTTTCGTTGAAATGCAAGAGTTGGAATAATTCAGTAGTGTTTTGTCGTGGTTTACCCTGTCAAAATTTCATTCTCTTGATTTTTCAAAGCCCATTTTGAATTTCTTTAATTGAAATGCATGAGTTGGAACATTTCAGTAGTCTTTTATCGTGGTTTACCATGTCGCAGTTACATTCTCTTACTTTTTCAAAGTTCATTTTGAATTTCTTTCGTTGAAATGCATGAGTTGGAATATTTCAGTAGTGTTTTGTTGTGGTTTATCGTGTCACAGTTACATTCTCTTGATTTTTCAAAGTTCATTTTAATTTTTTTCATTGAAATGCAAGAGTTGGATTATTTCAGTAGTGTTATGTCATGATTAACATTGTCACAGTTACATTCTCTTGATTTTTCAAAGTTGATTTTGAATTTCTATCGTTGAAATGCATGAGTTGCAATAATTCAGTATTGTTTTGTCGTGGTTTACCCTGTCACACTTTCATTCTCTTGATTTTTCAAAGTTCATTTTGGATTTCTTTCGTTGAAATGCATGAGTTGGAATATTTCAGTAGTGTTTTGTCGAGGTTTACCCTGTCACAGTTACATTCTCGTGATTTTTCAAAGTTCATTTTGAATTTCTTTCGTTGAAATGCAATGAATTTCTATCGTTGATGCATGAGTTGGAATAATTCAGTAGTGTTTTGTTGTGGTTTACCTTGTCACATTTACATTCTCTTGATTTTTCAAAGTTCATTTTGCATTTCTTTCATTGAAATGCATGAGTTGAAATACTTCAGTAGTGTTTCGTCATGGTTTACTTTGTCACATTTACATTCTCGTGATTTTTCAAAGTTCCTTTTGAATTTCTTTCATTGAAATGCAAGAGTTGGAATATTTCAGTAGTTTTTTGTTGTGGTTTATCGTGTCACAGTTACATTCTCTTTATTTTTCAAAGTTCATTTTGATTTTTTTCGTTGAAAAGCAAGAGTTGGATTATTTCAGTAGTGTTTTATCAGGGTTGACCTTGTCTCAGTTACAGGCACTTTATTTTTCTTAGTCCATTTGGATGTCTTGCGTAGATATATGTAGTTTGTATTATTACTGTAGTATGATGTCATGGCTCGTCATCCCAATCTGAGGTCCCCTTGATTTTTCTAATTAAATTTGAAGTTCATCCAAAGATCAAATAGATGTGGATAAGTCAAGCAGCGTATATTCGTCGATTAATATTTCGCAGCTTCATTATCTTGATTTTTAAAAGTTTATTTTGGATTTCTTTCTTTGAAAAGCAAGAGTTGGAATAATTCAGTAGTGTTTTGTCGTGGTTTACCATGATACAGTTACATTCTCTTGATTTTTCAAAGTTCATTTTCGAATTTTTTCGTTGAAACGTAAGAGTTGGATTATTTCAGTAGTGTTTCGTCGTGGTTTACCTCGATTAGTGTTTCCTCGATTTGTCAAAGCTCTTTTGAATTTCTTTCATTGAAATGCAAGAGTTGGATTATTTTAGTAGCGTTTTGTCATGATTTACCATTTCACAATTACATTCTCTTGATTTTTCAAAGTTCATTTTCGAATTTTTTCGTTGAAATGTAAGAGTTGGATTATCTCAGTAGTGTTTCGTCGTGGTTTACCTTGTCCAAGTTACATTCTCTTTATGTTTCAACGTTCAATTTGAATTTCTATCGTTGAAATGCAAGAGCTGAAATATTGCAGTAGTGTTTTTTTGTGGTTTACCTTGTCACAGTTACATTCTCTTGATTTTTCAAAGTTCATTTTGAATTTCTTTTGGTAAAATGCAAGAGCAAGAATATTCCAGTAGTGTTTTGATATGGTTCAACTTGTAACAGTTACATTCTCTTGATTTTTCAAAGTTCATTTTGAATTTCTTTCGATGAAATGCAGGAGTTGGATTATTTCAGTAGTGTTTTGTCGTGGTTTACCATATCACAGTTGTATTATCTTGATTTTTCAAACTTCGTTTCGGATTTTTTTCTTTGAAATGAAAGTGTTGGAATAATTCAGTAGTGTTTTGTTGTTGTTTACGTTCACACAGCAACATTATCTTGATTTTTTAAAGTTCATTTTGGATTTCTATGATTGAAATGCAAGAGTTGGAATGTTTCAGAAGAGTTTTGTTGTGGTTTACCTTGTCACAGTAACATTTTCTTGATTTTTCAAAGTTCCTTTTGAATTTCTTTTGGTAAAATGCAAGAGTTAGAATATTTCAGTAGTGTTTTGATATGGTTTACCTTGTCACAGTTACATTCTCTTGATTTTTCAAAGTTCATTTTGAATTTCTTTCATTGAAATGCAAGAGTTGGATTATTTCAATAGTGTTTTATCGTGGTTTACCTTGTCACAGCTACATTCTCTTGATTTTTCGAAGATCATTTTGGATTTCTTTCGTTGAAATGCAAGAGTTGGAATAATTCAGTACTGTTTTGTCGTGGTTTGCTCTGTCACACTTTCATTCTGTTAATTTTTCAAAGTTAATTTGAATTTCTTTCATTGAAATACTAGAGTTGAATTATTTCAGTAGTGCTGAGTCGTGGATTACCATTTCGTAGCTACATTATCTTAATGTTTAATACGTCATTTTGGATTTCTTTATTGGAAAAGTAAGATTCAAACTATTTTATTAACGTCGCTTCGGGGTTTACCATTATACAGTTACATTCTCTCGATTTTTCAAAGTTCTTTTGAATTTCTTTCATTGAAATGAAAGATGTAAGTTATTTCAGTAATATTTTGTCATGATTTAGCATTTCACAGTTACATTCTCTTGATTTTTCGAAGTTCATTTTCGATTTCTTTCGTTGAAATGCAAGAGTTGGATTACTTCAGTAGTGTCTTGTCATGATTTACCTTGTCACAGTTACATTCTCTTAATTTTTCAAAGTTCATTTTGAATTTCTATCGTTGAAATGCAAGAGTTTGAATATTTCAGTAGTGTTTTGTTGTGGTTTACCTTGTCACAGCTACATTTTCTTGTTTTTTCAAAGTTCATTTTGGATTTCTTTCATTGAAATGCAAGAGATGGATTATTTCAGTAGTGTTTTGTCATGGTTTACCTTGTCGCAGTTACATTCTGTAACCGTGACAAGGTAAACCATATCAAAACACTACTGAAATATTCTAACTCTTGCATTTCACCGAAAGAAATTCAAAATGAACTTTGAAAAATCAAGAAAATGTAACTGTGACAAGGTAAACCACAACAAAACACTATTGAAATATTCCAACTCTTGCATTTCAACGATAGAAATTCAAAATGAACTTTGAAAAATAAAGATAATGTAGCTGTGTTAAGGTAAATCACAACGAAACACTACTGAAATATTCCAACACTTTCATTTCAACAAAAAAAATCCTAAACGAACTTTGAAAAATCAAGAGAATATAACTGTGACATGGTAAACCACGACAAAACACTACTGAAATAATGAAACTCTTGCATTTCAATGAAAGAAATTCAAAAGGAACTTTGAAAAATCAAAAGAATGTAACTGTGAAAAGGTAAACCACGAAAAAACACTACTGAAACAATCCAACTCTTGCATTTCAATGAAAGAAATTCAAAATGAACTTTGAAAAATTAAGAGAATGAAAGTGTGAGAAGGTAAACCACGACAAAACACTACTGAATTATTCCAACTCTTGCATTTCAATGAAAGAAATCCAAAATGAACTTTGAAAAATTAAGAGAATGTAACTGTGACAGGATAAACCACAACAAAACACTACTGAAATAATCCAACTCTTGCATTTCAACGAAAGAAATCCAAAATGAACTTTGAAAAGTCAAGAGAATGTAACTGTGACAAAGTAAATGACGACAAAACACTACTGAAATATTCCAACTCTTGCATTTCAATGAAATAAATTCAAAATGAACTTTGAAAAATCAAGAGAATGTAACTGTGACAAGGTAAACCATGAAAAAACACTACTGAAATATTCAAACTCTTCCATTTCAATGAAAGAAATCCACAATGAACTTTGAAAATCATGAGAATGTAACAGTGAGAAGGTAAACCATGACAAAACACTACTGAAATAATCCAACTCTTGCATTTAAATGAAAGAAATCCACAATAAACTTTGAAAATCAAGAAAATGTAACTGTGACAAGGTAAACCACAACAAAACACTACTGAAATAATCCAACTCTTGCATTTCAACGATAGAAATTCAAAATGAACTTTGAAAAATTAAGAGAATATAACTGTGACAAGGTAAATCCTGACAAAACACTACTGAAATATTCAAACTCGTGCATTTCAACAAAAGAAATTCAAAAAGAACTTTGAAAAATGCAGAAAATGTAACTGTGAAATTGTAAATCATGACAAAACACTACTGAAATAACCCAACTCTTTCATTTTAATGAAATAAATTCAAAATGAAATTTGAAAAATTGAGAGAATGTAACTGTATCACGGTAAACCACGACAAAACACTACTGAAATATTCCAACTCTTGTATTTCATCGAAAGAAATCCAAAATGAACTTTGAAAAATTAAGAGAATGTAAGTGTGACAAGGTAAACCATGACAAAACACGAAATATTCCAACTCTTTCATTTCATCGAAAGAAATTCAAAATGAACTTTGAAAAATTACATGAATGTAACTCCGACATGTTAAACCACGGCAAAACACTATAGAAGTATTCTAACTCTTCCATTGTAATGATGGAAATTCAAAGTGAACTTTGAAAAATTAGGAGAATGTAACTGTGACAAGGTAAACCACAACAAAACACTACTGAAATATTCCAACTCTTGCATTTCAACGAAAAAAATTCAAAATGAACTTTGAAAAATCAAGAGAATATAACTGTGACATGGTAAACCATGACAAAACACTAGTGAAATATTCCAACTCTTGCATTTCAATGAAAGAAATTCAAAATGAACTTTGAAAAATCAAGAGAATGTAACTGTGACAAGGTAAACCATATCAAAACACTACTGAAATATTCTAACTCTTGCATTTTACCGAAAGAAATTCAAAATGAACTTTGAAAAATCAAGAAAATGTAACTGTGACAAGGTAAACCACAACAAAACACTACTGAAATATTCCAACTCTTGCATTTCAACGATAGAAATTCAAAATGAACTTTGAAAAATTAAGAGAATGTAACTGTGTTAAGGTAAACCACAACAAAACTCTACTGAAATAATCAAACTCTTGCATTTCAATGAAACAAATTCAAAATGAACTTTGAAAAATCAAGAGAATGTAACTGTGAGAAGGTAAACCACGATAAAACACTACTGAAATTTTCCAACTCTTGCATTTCAATGAAAGAAATTCAAAATGAACTTTGAAAAATTAAGAGAATGAAAGTGTGAGAAGGTAAACCACGACAAAACACTACTGAATTATTCCAACTCTTGCATTTCAATGAAAGAAATCCAAAATGAACTTTGAAAAATTAAGAGAATGTAACTTTGACAGGGTAAACCACGATAAAACACTACTGAAATAATCCAACTCTTGCATTTCAACGAAAGAAATCCAAAATGAACTTTGAAAAATCAAGAGAATGTAACTGTGACATGGTAAACCACGACAAAACTCTACTGAAATAATCAAACTCTTGCATTTCAAGGAAAGAAATTCAAAATGAACTTTGAAAATTCAAGAGAATGTAACTGTGAGAAGGTAAACCACGACAAAACACTACTGAAATTTTCCAACTCTTGCATTTCAATGAAAGAAATTCAAAATGAACTTTGAAAAATTACGAGAATGAAAGTGTGAGAAGGTAAACCACGACAAAACACTACTGAATTATTCCAACTCTTGCATTTCAATGAAAGAAATCCAAAATGAACTTTGAAAAATTAAGAGAATGTAACTGTGACAAGGTAAACCACAACAAAACAATACTGAAATATTCCAACTCTTGCATTTCAACTAAATAAATCCAAAATAAACTTTGAAAAATCAAGAGAATATAACTGTGACATGGTAAACCATGACAAAACACTAGTGAAATATTCCAACTCTTGCATTTCAATGAAAGAAATTTAAAATGAACTTTGAAAAATCAAGAGAATGTAACTTTGACAAGGTAAACCATATCAAAACACTACTGAAATATTCCAACTCTTGCATTTCACCGAAAGAAATTCAAAATGAACTTTGAAAAATCAAGAAAATGTAACTGTGACAAGGTAAACCACAAAAAAACACTACTGAAATATTTCAACTCTTGTATTTCAACGAAAGAAATTCAAAATGAACTTTGAAAAATTAAGAGAATGTAACTGTGTTAAGGTAAACCACAACAAAACTCTACTGAAATAATCAAACTCTTGCATTTCAAGGAAAGAAATTCAAAATGAACTTTGAAAAATCAAGAGAATGTAACTGTGAGAAGGTAAACCACTACAAAACACTACTGAAATTTTCCAACTCTTGCATTTCAATGAAAGAACTTCAAAATGAACTTTGAAAAATTACGAGAATGAAAGTGTGAGAAGGTAAACCACGACAAAACACTACTGAATTATTCCAACTCTTGCATTTCAATGAAATAAATCCAAAATTAACTTTTAAAAATTAAGAGAATGTAACTGGGACAGGGTAAACCACGATAAAACACTACTGAAATAATCCAACTCTTGCATTTCAACGAAAGAAATCCAAAATGAACTTTGAAAAGTCAAGAGAGTGTAACTGTGACAAGGTAAATGATGACAAAACACTACTGAAATATTCAAACTCTTGCATTTCAAGGAAAGAAATTCAAAATGAACTTTGAAAATTCAAGAGAATGTAACTGTGAGAAGGTAAACCACGACAAAACACTACTGAAATTTTCCAACTCTTCCATTTCAATGAAAGAAATTCAAAATGAACTTTGAAAAATTAAGAGAATGAAAGTGTGAGAAGGTAAACCACGACAAGACACTACTGAATTTTTCCAACTCTTGCATTTCAATGAAATAAATCCAAAATGAACTTTTAAAAATTAAGAGAATGTAACTTTGACAGGGTAAACCACGATAAAACACTACTGAAATATTCCAACTCTTGCATTTCAACGAAAGAAATCCAAAATGAACTTTGAAAAATCAAGAGAATGTAACTGTGACAAGGTAAATCATGACAAAACACTACTGAAATATTCCAACTCTTGTATTTCAATGAAAAAAATTCAAAATGAACTTTGAAAAATCAAGAGAATGTAACTGTGACAAGGTAAACCACAACAAAACACTACTGAACTGCTCCAACTCTTGCATTTCAAGGAATGAAATTCAATATGAACTTTGAAAATCAAGAGAATGTCACTGCGACAAGGTAAACCATGAAAAAATACTACTGAAATAATCCATCTCTTGCATTACAATGAAAGAAATCCACTATAAACTTTTAAAATCAAGAGAATGTAACTGCGACAAGGTAAACCATGACAAAACACTACTGAAATAATCCAACTCTTGCATTTAAATGAAAGAAATCCACAATAAACTTTGAAAATCAAGAGAATGTAACTGTGACATGGTAAACCACAGCAAAACACTACTGAAATATTCCAACTCTTGCATTTCAACGATAGAAATTCAAAATGAACTTTGAAAAATTAAGAGAATGTAACTGTGACAAGGTAAATCATGACAAAACACTACTGAAATAATCCAACTCGTGCATTTCAACGAAAGAAATCCAAAAGAACTTTGAAAAATCAAGAGAATGTAACTATGAAATGGTAAATTATGACAAAACACTACTGAAATAACTCAAATCTTGCATTTCAATGATAGAAATTCAAAAGAACATCAAAAAATCGAGAGAATGTAACTGTATCATAGTAAACCACGACAAAACACTAGTTAATTATTCCAACTCTTGTTTTGCAACGAAAGAAATTCAAAATGAACTTTGAAACATTAAGAGAATGTAACTGCGACATGGTAAACCACGACAATAAACTACTGAAATAAATCAACTCTTGTATTTCAATGAAAGAAATTCAAATGAACTTTGAAAAATCAATAGAATGAAAGTGTGACAGGGTAAACCTCAACAAAACACTACTGAATTATTCCAACTCTTGCATTTCAACGAAAGAAATACAAAATGAACTTTGAAAAATCACGAGAATGTAACTGTGACAAGGTAAACCACGACGAAACACTAATGAAATAATCCAACTCTTACATTTCAACGAAAAAAATCAAAATGAACTTTTGAAAAATCAAGAGAATGTAACTGTGAAATGGTAAATCATGACAAAACACTACTGAAATAATCCAACTCTTGCATTTCAATGAAAGAAATTCAAAATGAACTTTGAAAAACCGAGAGAATGTAACTGCGACAAGGTAAATTATGACAAAACACTACTTAAGTAATCCAACTCTTGCATTTCAACGAAAGAAATCCAAAATGAACTTTAAAAACCGAGAGAATGTAACTGCGACATTGTAAATCATGACAAAACACTACTGAAATAACCCAACTCTTGCATTTCAATGAAAGAAATTCAAAAGAACTTTGAAAAATCGAGAGGAAAAATCGAGAGAATGTAACTGTATCAAGGTAAACCACGACGAAACACTACTGAAATAATCCAACTCTTACATTTTAACTAAAAAATTCGAAAATGAACTTTGAAAAATCAAGAGAATGTAACTGTGGAGTGGTAAATCATGACAAAACACTACTCAAATAATCCAACTCTTGCATTTCAATGAAAGAAATTCAAAAGAACTTTGAAAAATCGAGAGAATGTAACTGTATCAAGGTAAACCACGACAAAACACTAGTGAAATATTCCAACTCTTGTTTTTCAAAGAAAGAAATTCAAAATGAACTTTGAAAAATTAAGAGAATGTAACTGCGACATGGTAAACCACGACAATACACTACTGAAATTATTCAACTCTTGCATTTCAATGAAAGAAATTCAAATTAACTTTGAAAAATCAAGAGAATGAAAGTGTGACAGGGTAAACCACGACCAAACACTACTGAATTATTCCAACTCTTGCATTTCAACGAAAGAAATCCAAAATGAATTTAGAAAAATAAAGAAAATATAGCTGTGACATTTTAAACCACGGTAAAACAACTCCGACATATTTCACCTATGGCAATTCATTGAAAAAAATCAAACTGAGCATTGAAAAAACAATAGAATGTAACTGTGACAAGGTTAACCACTATAAATCGCTACTGAAATATTCCAACTCTTGCATTTGAACGAAAGAATTTCAAAATGAACTTTGAAAAATCACGAGAATGTAACTGTAACAAGGTAAACCACGACAAAACACTACTGAAATGTTCCAACTCTTGCATTTCAACGAAAGAAATTTCAAAATGAACTTTGAAAAATCAAGAGAATGTAAGTGTGACAAAGTAAACCACAAAAAAACACTACTGAAATATTCCAACTCATGCATTTCAACGATAGAAATTCATTGCATTTCAACAAAAGAAATTCAAAATGAACTTTGAAAAATCAAGAGAATGAAAGTGTGACAGGGTAAACCACGACAAAACACTTCTGAATTATTCCAACTCATGCATTTCAAAGATAAAAATTCCAAATGAACTTTGAAAAATGCGAAGAATGTAACAGTGACAAGTTAAATCTTGACAAAACACAACTGAAATAATCCAACTCTTGCATTTCAATGAAAAAATCAAAATGAACTTTGAAAAATTAAGAAAATGTAACTGTGACAAGGTAAACCATGACAAAACTCTACTGAAATAATCAAACTCTTGCATTTCAACGAAAGAAATTCAAAATGAACTTTGAAAATTCAAGAGGATGTAACTGTGAGAAGGTAAACCACGAAAAAACACTACTGAAATATTCCAACTCTTGCATTTCAATGAAAGAAATTCAAAATGAACTTTGAAAAATTAAGAGAATGAAAGTGTGAGAAGGTAAACCACGACAAGACACTACTGAATTATTCCAACTCTTGCATTTCAATGAAAGAAATCCAAAATGAACTTTTAAAAATTAAGAGAATGTAACTTTGACAGGGTAAACCACGATAAAACACTACTGAAATAATCCAACTCTTGCATTTCAACGAAAGAAATCCAAAATGAACTAAGAGAATGTAACTGCGACATGGTAAACCACGACAATACACTACTGAAATAATCCAACTCTTGCATTTCAATGAAAGAAATTCAAATGAACTTTGAAAAATCAAGAGAATGAAAGTCTGACAGGGTAAACCACGACAAAACACTTCTGAATTATTCCAACTCATGCATTTCAAAGATAAAAATTCCAAATGAACTTTTAAAAATCCAGAAAATGTAACTGTGACAAGGTAAATCATGACAAAACACTACTGAAATAATACAACTCTTTCATTTAACTGAAAAAAATCAGAATTAACCTTAAAAAATCAAGAAAATGTAACTCTTACACGATAAACTATAACAAAACACTACTTAAATAATTCAACTCTTGCATTTCAGCAAATGAAATTCAAAAGAAACTTTGAAAAATTAAGAGAATGTAACTGTGACATGGTAAACCATGAAAAAACACTACTGAAATGTTCCAACTCATGCGTTTCAATGAAAGAAATTCAAAATGAACTTTGAAAAATCATGAGAATGTAACTGCGACAAGGTAAACCACGACAAAACACTACTGAGTTATTCCAACTATTGCATTTCAACGAAAGAAATCCAAAATGAACTTTGAAAACTCAAGAAAATGTAACTGCTACAAGGTGAACTACAACAAAACACTAATGAATATTCCAACTCTTGTATTTCAATGAAAAAAATCCGAAATGAACGTTGAAAATCAAGAGAATGTAACTGTGACACGATAAACCACAACAAAACACTACTGAAATATTCCAACTCTTGCATTTCAACGAAAGAAATTCAAAATGAACTTTGAAAAATCATGAGAATGTAACTGTGGCAGGGCAAACCACGACAAAACACTACTGAAATGTTCCAACTCTTGCATTTCAACGACAGAAATTCAAAATGAACTTTGAAAAATCAAGAGAATGTAATTATGACAAGGTAAACCACAAAAAAACACTACTGAAATATTCCAACTCTTGCATTTCATCGAAAGAAATCCAAAATGAACTTTGAAAAATCAAGAGAATGTAACTGTGACATGGTAAACCACGACAAAACACTACTGAATTATTCTAACTTATGCATTTCAACGATAGAAATTCATTGCATTTCAACAAAAGAAATTCAAAATGAACTTTGAAAAATCAAGAGAATGAAAGTGTGACAGGGTAAACCACGACAAAACACTTCTGAATTATTCCAACTCATGCATTTCAACGATAGAAATTCAAAATGAACTTTTAAAAATCCAGAAAATGTAAATGTGACAAGGAAAATCATGACAAAACACAACTGAAATAATACAACTCTTTCATTTCAATGAAAAAAATCAGAATGAACTTTGAAAAATCAAGAAAATGTAACTGTTACACGGTAAAGTCTGACCAAACGCTACTTAAATAATTTAACTCTTGCATTTCAGTGAATGAAATTCAAAAGAAACTTTTAAAAATTAGGAGAATGTAACTGCGACACGGTAAATCACGATAAAACACTATTGAAATGTTCCAACTCTTGCGTTTCAATGAAAGAAATTCAAATAAACATAGAAAAATCACGAGAAGGTAACTGTGACAAGGTAAACCACGACAAAACACTACTGAACTATTCCAACTCTTGCATTTCAATGAAAGAAATCCAAAATGAACTTTGAAAAATCGAGAGAATGTGGCTGGAACAAGGTAAACTACAACAAAACACTACTGAAATATTCCAACTCTTGTATTTCAATAAAAGAAATCCGCAATGAACGTTGAAAATCAAGAGAATGTAACTGTGACACGATAAACCACAACAAAACACTACTGAAATATTCCAACTCTTGCATTTCAACGAAAGAAATTCAAAATGAACTTTGAAAAATCACGAGAATGTAA
Organism: Artemia sp. Qi Xiang Cuo; assembly: GCF_049724085.1. Classification (NCBI taxonomy): domain Eukaryota; kingdom Metazoa; phylum Arthropoda; class Branchiopoda; order Anostraca; family Artemiidae; genus Artemia; species Artemia sp. Qi Xiang Cuo. Next base: position 8,867,812 of record NC_142798.1, on the reverse strand, counting down.
CTGTGGCAGGGCAAACCATGACAAAACACTACTGAAATGTTCCAACTCATGCATTTCAATGAAAGAAATTCAAAATAAACTTTGAAAAATCAAGAGAATGAAAGTGTGACAGGGTAAACCACGACAAAACACTACTGAATTAATCCAACTCTTGCATTTCAACGAAAGAAATTCAAAATGAACTTTGAAAAATCAAGAGAATGTAACTGTGATAAGGTAAACTACAATAAAACACAACTGAAATATTCCAACTCTTGTATTTCAATGAAAGAAATCCGCAATAAACGTTGAAAATCAAGAGAATGTAACTGTGACACGATAAACCACGATAAATTACTACTGAAATAGTCAAAATCTTGCAATTCAATAATGGAAATTCAAAATGAACTTGGGAAAATCTCGAGAATGTTACTGTGACAAGGTAAACCACGACGAAACACTACTGAAAGAATACAGCTCCTACATTTCAACGAAAAAAATCAAAATGAACTTTGAAAAATCAAGAGAATGTAACTGTGACACGATAAACCACAACAAAACACTACTGAAATATTCCAACTCTTGCATTTCAACTAAAGATATTCAAAATGAACTTTGAAAAATGACGAGAATGTAACTGCGACATGGTAAACCACGACTATACACTACTGAAATAATCCAACTCTTGCATTTCAATGAAAGAAATTCAAAAGAACTTTGAAAAATCGAGAGAATGAACGTGTGACAGAGTAAACCACGACAAAACACTACTGAATTATTCAAACTCTTGCATTTCAACGAAAGAAATTCAAAATGAATTTGAAAAATCAAGAGGATGTAACTGTGACAAGGTAAACCACGACAAAACACTACTGATATGATCCAACTTTTGCATTTAAATGAAAAAAATCGAAAATGAACTTTCAAAAATCAAGAGAATATAACTGTGAAATTGTAAATCATGACAAAACACTACTAAAATAATCCAACTCTTGCATTTCAATGAAAGAAATTCAAAATGAACTTTGAAAAATCGAGAGAATGTAACTGCGACAAGGTAAACCATGACAAAACACTACTGAAATAATCCATCTCTTGCATTTCAATGAAAAAAATCCACAATGAACTTTGAAAAATCAAGAGAATGTAACTGTGACAAGGTAAACCACAACAAATCACTACTGAAATAATCCAACTCTTGCATTTCAATGAAAGAAATTCAAAAGAACTTTGAAAAATCGAGAGAATGTAACAGTATCATGGTAAACCACTACAAAACACTAATGAATTAGTACAACGCTTATATTTCAACTAAAGAAGTCCAAAATTACCTAATAAAAGTTAAAATAATGAAGCTGTGACATGGTAAACGATGAATATACACTGCTGGAATAAATTACCTCATGTATTTCAATGAAAGAAATTCAAATGAACTTTGAAAAATCAAGAGAATGAAAGTGTGACAGGGCAAACCACGACAAAACAGTACTGAATTATTCCAACTCTTGTATTTCAACGAAAAAAATCCAAAATGAACTTTGAAAAATCAAGAGAATGTAGCTGTGACAAGGTAAACCACGATAAAACACTATTGAAATAATCCAACTCTTGCATTTCAATGAAAGAAATTCAAAATGAACTTTGAAAAATCAAGAGAATGTAACTGTGACCAGGTAAACCATGACGAAACACTACTGAAATAATCCAACTCTTACATTTCAACGAAAAAATTCGAAAAAGAACTTTGAAAAATCGAGAGAATGTAACTGTATCATGGTAAACCACGACAAAACATTACTGAAATATTCCAACTCTTGCATTTCAACGAAAGAAATTCAAAATGAACTTTGAAAAATCACGAGAATGTAACTGTGACAAGATAAACCACGATGAAACACTACTGGAATAATCCAACTCTTACATTTCAACGAAAAAATTCGAAAATGAACTTTGAAAAATCAAGAGAATGTAACTGTATCATGGTAAACCACGACAAAACACTACTGAAATATTCAAACTCTTGTTTTTCAACGAAATAAATTCAAAATGAACTTTGAAAAATTAAGAGACTGTAACTGCGACATGGTAAACCACGACAATACACTACTGAAATAAATCAACTCTTGCATGTCAATGAAAGAAATTCAAATGAACTTCGAAAAATCAAGAGAATGAAAGTGTGAAAGGGCAAACCACGACAAAAATCAACTCTTGCATTTCAACGAAAGAAATTCAAAATGAACTTTGAAAAATCAAGAGAATGTAACTGTGACAAGGTAAACAATGACAAAACACTACTGAAATAATCCATCTCTTGCATTTCAATGAAAGAAATCCACAATGAACTTTGAAAATCAAGAGAATGTAACTGTGACAAGGTAAACCACAACAAAACACTACTGAAATAATCCAACTCTTGCATTTCAATGAAAGAAATTCAAAATGAACTTTGAAAAATCAAGCAAATGTAACTGTGACAAGGTAAACCACAACAAAACACTACTGAAATATTCAAACTCTGTCATTTCAACGATAGAAATTCAAAATGAACTTTGAAAAATTAAGAGAATGCAACTGTGACAAGGTAAATCATGACAAGACACTACTGAAGTAATCCAACTGGTGCATTTCAAAGAAAAAAATCAAAAATGAATTATGAAAAATCAAGTAAATATTGATTTTAACATGTAAATCATGACAAAACACTACTGAAATAACTTAACTCTTGCATTTCAATGAAAGAAATTCAAAAGAACTTTGAAGAATAGAGAGAATGTAACTGTATCATGGTAAACCCCGAAAAAACACTAGTGAAATATTCCAACTCTTGTTTTTCAATGAAATAAAATCAAAATGAACTATTAAAAATTAAGAGAATGTAGCTGTTAAATGGTAAACCACGTCAATACACAACTGAAATAAATCAACTCTAGTATTTCAATGAAAGAAATCCAAATTAACTTTGAAAAATTAACAGAATGAAAGTGTGACAGAGTAAACCACGACAAAACACTACTGAATTATTCCAACTCTTGCATTTCAACGAAAAAAAATCAAAAATGAACTTCGAAAAATCGAGAGAATGTAGCTATGACAAGGTAAACCACGATAAAACACTATTGAAATAATCCAACTCTTGCATTTCAATGAAAGAAATTCAAAATGAACTTTGAAAAATCAAGAGAATGTAACTGTGACACGATAAACCTCAACAAAACACTACTGAAATATTCCAACTCTTGCAATTCAACGTAAGAAATTCAAAATGAAGTTTGAAAAATTACGAGAATGCAACTGTGACAAGGTAAACCACGACGAAAAACTACTGAAATAATCCAACTCTTCCATTTCAATGAAAAAATTCGAAAAAGAACTTTGAAAAATCAAGAGAATGTAACTGTGAAATGGTAAATCATGACAAAACACTACTGAAATTATCCAACTCTTGCATTTCAATGAAAGAAATTCAAAAGAACTTTGAAAAATCGAGAGAATGTAACTGTATCATGGTAAACCACGACAAAACACTACTGAAATATTCCAACTCTTGTTTTTCAACGAAAGAAATTCAAAATGAACTTTGAAAAATAAAGAGAATGTAGCTGTGACATGGTAAACCACGACAATACAATACTGAAATAAATCAACTCTTGAATTTCAATGAAAGAAATTCAAGTGAACTTTGAAAAATCAAGAGAATGAAAGTGTGACAGGGCAAACCACGACAAAACACTACTGAATTATTCCAACTCTTGCATTTCAACGAAAGAAATCCAAAATGAACTTTGAAAAATCAAGAGAATGTAGCTGTGACAAGGTAAACCACGATAAAACACTACTGAATTATTCCAACTCATGCATTTCAACGATATAAATTCATTTCATTTAAACGAAAGAAATTCAAAGTGAACTTTGAAAAATCAAGAGAATGAAAGTGTGACAGGGTAAAACACGACAAAACACTACTGAATTATTCCAAATCATGCATTTCAACCATAGAAATTCAAAATTAACTTTGAAAAATAAAGAGAATGTAACTGTGACAAGGTAAATCAATACAAAACACTACTGAAATAATACAACTCTTTCATTTCAATGAAAAAAATCAGAATGAACATTGAAAATCAAGAGAATTTAACTCTTACACAATAAACCATAACCAAATACTACTTAAATATTCAAACTCTTGCATTTCAAGGAAAGAAATCCAAAATGAACTTTGAAAAATAAAGAGAATGAAAGTGTGACAGTGTAAACCACGAAAAAACACTACTGAATTATTCCAACCCTTGCAATTCAACGAAAAAAATCCAAAATTAACTTTGAAAAATCAAGAGAATGTAACTGCGACACTGTAAAGTACAACAAAACAGTACTGAAATATTCCAACTCTTGCATTTCAACGAAAGAAATTAAAAATGAACTTTGAAAAATCACGAGAATGTAACTGTGACAGGGCAAACCACAACAAAACACTACTGAAATATTCCAGCTCTTGCATTTCAACGATAGAAATTCAAAATGAACTTTGAAAAATTAAGAGAATGTAACTATGTTAAGGTAAACCACAACAAAACACTGCCGAAATATTCCAACTCTTGCATTTCAACGAAAGAAATCCGAAATGAACTTTGAAAAATCAAGAGAATGTAACTGTGACAAAATAAACCACAACAAAACACTACTGAAATATTCCAACTCTTTCATTTCAAATAAAGAAATTCAAAATGAACTTTGAAGAATCAAGAGAATGAAAGTGTGACAGGGTAAACCATGACAAAACACTAGTGAAATAATCCAGCTCATGCATTTCAACGAAAAAAAGAGAAAATGAATTTTGGAAAATCAAGAAAATGTAACTGCGACAAGGTAAACTACAACAAAACATTACTGAAATATTCCAACTCTTGCATTTCAACGTAAGAAATTAAAAATGAACTTTGAAAAATCACGAGAATGTAACTGTGACAGGGCAAACCACAACAAAACACTACTGAAATATTCCAACTCTTGCATTTCAACGATAGAAATTCAAAATGAACTTTGAAAAATTAAGATAATGTAACTGTGTTAAGGTAAACCATAACAAAAAACTACTGAAATATTCCAACTCTTTCATTTAAAGTAAAAAAATTCAAAACTAAGTTTGAAAAATAAGAGAATATATCTGCGACATGTTAAAACACGACAATACACTACTGAAATAATCAAACTCTTGCATTTCAATGAAATAAATTCAAAATGAACTTTGAAAAATCAAGAGAATGTAACTGTGAGAAGGTAAACCACGATAAAACACTACTGAAATATTCCAACTCTTGCATTTCAATGAAAGAAATTCAAATGAACTTTGAAAAATTACGAGAATGTAGGTGTTACAAGGTAAACCACGACAAAACACTACTGAATTATTCAAACTCTTGCATTTCAATGAAAGAAATCCAAAATGAACTTTGAAAAATTAAGAGAATGTAACTTGGACAGGGTAAACCACGATAAAACACTACTGAAATAATCCAACTCTTGCATTTCAATGAAATAAATCCAAAATGAACTTTTAAAAATCAATAGAATGTAACTGTGACAAGGTAAACGACGACAAAACACTACTGAAATATTCCAACTCTTGCATTTCAATGAAATAAATTCAAAATGAACTTTGAAAAATCGATAGAATGTAACTGTGACAAGGTAAATTACGACAAAACACCGCCGAAATATTCCAACTCTTGCATTTCAAAGAATGAAATTCAAAATTAACTTTGAAAAATCAAGAGAATGTAACTGTGACAAGGTAAATCACAACAAAACACTAGTGAAATATTCCGACTCTTGCATTTCAAGTAATGAAATTCAAAATGAACTTTGAAAAATCAAGAGAATGTAACTGCAACAAGGTAAACTATGAAAAAACACTACTTAAATATTCTAACTCTCGTATTTCAATTAAAGAAATCCACAATAAACTTTGAAAATCGAGAGAATGTGACTGTTACAAGGTAAACCACGACAAAAAACTACTGAAATATTCTAACTCTTGCATTTCAACGATAGAAATTCAAAATGAACTTTGAAAAATTAAGAGAATATAACCGTGACAAGGTAAATCATGACAAAACACTACTGAAATAATCCAACTCGTGCATTTCAACGAAATAAATTCAAAAGAACTTTGAAAAATCAAGAGAATGTAACTGTGAAATGGTAAATCATGACAAAACACTACTGAAATAACCCAACTCTTGCATTTCAATGAAAGAAATTCAAAATAACTTTGAAAAATCGAGAGAATGTAACTGTATCATGGTAAACCACGACAAAACACTACTGAAATATTCCAACTCTTGTTTTTCAACGAAAGAAATTCAAAATTAACTTTGAAAAATTAAGAGAATGTAACTGTGACATGGTAAACCACGACAATGCACTACTGAAATAATCCAACTCTTGCATTTGAATGAAAGAAATTCAAATGAACTTTAAAAAATCAATAGAATGAAACTGTGACATGGTAAACCACTACAAAACACTACTGAAATATTCCAACCCTTGCATTTCAATGAAAGAAATACAAAAGGAACTTTGAAAGATGAAGAAAATATAGCTGTGACATGGTAAATCACAAAACAACTCTTCCGACATATTTCAAACCTTGAATTACAATGAAGAAAATTAAAATAAACATTGAAAAATCAATAAAATGTAACTGCGACACGATAAACCACAACAAAACACTACTAAAATATTCCAACTCTTGCATTTCAACGAAATAATTTCAAAATGAACTTTGAAAAATCACGAGAATGTAACTGTGACAAGGTAAATCACGACAAAACACTACTGAAATGTTCCAACTCTTGAATTTCAACGAAATAAATTAAAAATGAACTTTGAAAAATAAATAGAATGTAACTGTGACACGGTAAACAACAAAATTACACTACTGAAAAATTCCAACTCTTGCATTTCAACGAAAGAAATTCAAAATGAACTTTGAAAAATCAAGAGAATGAAAGTGTGACAGGGTAAACCACGACAAAACACTACTGAATTATTCTAACTCATGCATTTCAACGATAGAAATTCATTGCATTTCAACAAAAGAAATTCAAAATGAACTTTGAAAAATCAAGAGAATGAAAGTGTGACAGGGTAAACCACGACAAAACACTACTGAATTATTCCAACTCATTCATTTCAACGATAGAAATTCAAAATGAACTTTGAAAAATCAAGAGAATGTAACTGTGACAAGGTAAATCATGACAAAACACTACTGAAATAATCCAACTCTTGCATTTCAATAAAAAAATCAAATTGAACTTTAAAAATCAAGAGAATGTAACTGTGACATGGTAAACCACGACAAAACTCTACTGAAATAATCAAACTCTTGCATTTCAAGGAAAGAAATTCAAAATGAACTTTGAAAAATCAAGAGAATGTAACTGTGAGAAGGTAAACCACGACAAAACACTACTGAAAGTTTCCAACTCTTCCATTTCAATGAAAGAAATTCAAAATGAACTTTGAAAAATTAAGAGAATGAAAGTGTGAGAAGGTAAACCACGACAAGACACTACTGAATTATTCCAACTCTTGCATTTCAATGAAAGAAATCCAAAATGAACTTTTAAAAATTAAGAGAATGTAACTTTGACAGGGTAAACCACGATAAAACACTACTTAAATAATCCAACTCTTGCATTTCAACTAAAGAAATCCAAAATGAACTTTGAAAAATCAAGAGAATGTAACTTTGACAAGGTAAACGACGACAAAACACTACTGAAATATTCCAACTCTTGCATTTCAATGAAATAAATTCAAAATGAACTTTGAAATTCAAGAGAATGTAAATGAACTTTGAAACATTAAGAGAATGTAACTGCGACATGGTAAACCACGACAATACACTACTGAAATAATCCAACTCTTGCATTTCAATGAAAGAAATTCAAATGAACTTTGAAAAATCAAGAGAATGAAAGTGTGACAGGGTAAACCACGACAAAACACTTCTGAATTATTCCAACTCATTCATTTCAACGATAAAAATTCAAAATGAACTTTTAAAAATGAAGAAAATGTAAAAGTGACAAGTTAAATCATGACAAAATACAACTGAAATAATCCAACTCTTGCATTTCACTGAAAAAAATCAAAATGAACCTTGAAAAATCAAGAGAATGTAACTGTGACACGATAAACCACAACAAAACACTACTGAAATATTCCAACTCATGCATTTCAATGAAAGAAATTCAAAATGAACTTTGAAAAATCAAGAGAATGAAAGTGTGACAGGGTAAACAACGACAAAACACTACTGAATTATTCCAACTCTTGCATTTCAATGAAAGAAATCCAAAATGAACTTTGAAAAATCAAGAAAATGTAACTGCGACAAGGTGAACTACAACAAAATACTAATGAAATATTCAAACTCTTGTATTTCAATGAAATAAATCCACAATGAACGTTGAAAATCAAGAGAATGTAACTGTGACACGATAAACCACAACAAAAGGCTACTGAAATATTCCAACTCTTGCATTTCAACGAAAGAAATTCAAAATGAACTTTGAAAAATCATGAGAATGTAACTGTGGCAGGGCAAACCACGACAAAACACTACTGAAATGTTCCAACTCTTGCATTTCAACGAAAGAAATACAAAATGAACTTTGAAAAATCAAGAGAATGAAAGTGTGACAGGGTAAACCACTACAAAACACTACTGAATTATTCTAACTTATGCATTTCAACGATAGAAATTCATTGCATTTCAACAAAAGAAATTCAAAATGAACTTTGAAAAATCAAGAGAATGAAAGTGTGACAGGGTAAACCACGACAAAACACTTCTGAATTATTCCAACTCATGCATTTCAAAGATAGAAATTCCAAATGAACTTTTAAAAATGCAGAAAATGTAACTATGACAAGGTAAATCATTACAAAACACTACTGAAATAATCCAACTCCTTCATTTCAATGAAAAAAATCAGAATGAACCTTGAAAAATCAAGAAAATATAACTCTTACAAGGTAAACTATGACAAAACACTACTTAAATAATCTAACTCGTGCATTTCAACGAATGAAATTCAAAAGGAACTTTGAAAAATTAGGAGAATGTAACTGCGACACGGATATCACGATAAAACACTACTGAAATGTTCCAACTCATGCATTTCAATGAAAGAAATTCAAAATGAACTTTGAAAAATCAAGAATATGTAACTGCGACAAGGTAAACTACAACAAAACACTACTGAAATATTCCAACTCTTGTATTTCAATGAACGAAATCCGCAATGAATATTGAAAATCAATAGAGTGTAACTGTGACTCGATAAACCACAACAAAAGGCTACTGAAATATACCAACTCATTCATTTCAACGAAAGAAATTCAAAATGAACTTTGAAAAATCACGAGAATGTAACTGTGGCAGGGCAAACCATGACAAAACACTACTGAAATGTTCCAACTCATTCATTTCAATGAAAGGAATTCAAAATAAACTTTGAAAAATCAACAGAATGAAAGTGTGACAGGTTAAACCTCGACAAAACACTACTGAAATATTCCAACTCTTGCATTTCAACGAAAGAAATCCAAAATGAACTTTGAAAAATCAAGAAAATGTAACTGCGACAAGGTAAACTACAACAAAACACTACTGAAATATTCTAACTCTTGTATTTCAATGAAAGAAATCCGCAATGAACGTTGAAAAATCAAGAGAATGTAACTGTGCCAGGATAAACCACAATAAAACACTGCTGAAATATTCCAACTCTTGCATTTCAATGAAAGAAATTCAAAATGAACTTGGAAAAATCACGAGAATGTAACTGTGACAAGGTAAACCACGACAAAACACTACTGAAATAATCCAACTCCTACATTTCAACGAAAAAAATCAAAATTAACTTTGAAAAATCAAGAGAATGTAACTGTCACACGATAAACCACAACAAAACACTACTGAAATATTCCAACTCTTGCATTTCAACAAAATATATTCCAAATGAACTATGAAAAATGAAGAGAATGTAACTGCGACATGGTACACCACGACAAAACACTACTGAAATAATCCAACTATTTCATTTCAATGAAAGAAATTCAAATGAACATTGAAAAATCAAGAGAATGAAAGTGTGACAGAGTAAACCACAACAAAACACTACTGAATTATTCCAACTCTTGCATTTCAACGAAAGAAATCCAAAATGAACTTTGAAAAATCACGAGAATGTAACTGTGACATGGTAAACCACGACGAAACACTACTGAAATGATCCAACTCTTACATTTCAACGAAAAAAATCAAAATGAACTTTGAAAAATCAAGAGAATGTAACTGTGACATGGTAAATCATGACAAAACACTACTGAAATAATCCAACTCTTGCATTTCAATGAAAGAAATTCAAGAGAACTTTGAAAAATCGAGAGAATGTAACTGCAACTAGGTAAACTATAACAAAACAATACTGAAATAATCCAACTCTCGCATATCAATGAAAAAAATCCACATTGAACTTTGAAAATCAAGAGAATGTAACTGTGACAAGGTAAACCACAGCAAAACACTACTGAAATAATCCAACTCTTGCATTTCAATGAAAGAAATTCAAAAGAACTTTGAAAAATCGAGAGAATGTAACAGTATCATGGTAAACCACGACAAAACACTACTGAAATATTCCAACTCTTGTTTTTCAACGAAAGAAATTCAAAATGACCTTTGAAAAATTAAGAGAATGTAACTGCGACATGGTAAACCACGACAATTCACTACTGAAATAAATCAACTCTTCCATTTCAATGAAAGAAATTCAAATGAACTTTTAAAAATCAAGAGAATGAAAGTGTGACAGGGCAAACCACGACAAAACAGTACTGAATTATTCCAACTCTTGTATTTCAACGAAAAAAATCCAAAATGAACTTGGAAAAATCAAAAGAATGTAGCTGTGTCAAGGTAAACCACGATAAAACACTATTGAAATAATCCAACTCTTGCATTTCAATGAAAGAAATTCAAAATGAACTTTGAAAAATCAAGAGAATGTAACTGTGACCAGGTAACCCATGACGAAACACTACTGAGATAATCCAACTCTTACATTTCAACGAAAAAATTCGAAAATGAACTTTGAAAAATCAAGAGATTGTAACTGTATCATGGTAAACCACTACAAAACATTACTGAAATATTCAAACTCTTGCATTTCAACGATAGAAATTAAAAAAGAACTTTGAAAAATCACGAGAATGTAACTTTGACAAGGTAAACCACGACGAAACACTACTGAAATAATCCAACTCTTACATTTCAACGAAAAAATTCGAAAATGAACTTTGAAAAATCAAGAGAATGTAACTGTATCATGGTAAACCGCGACAAAACACTACTGAAATATTCAAACTCTTGTTTTTCAACGAAAGAAATTCAAAATGAACTTTGAAAAATTAAGAGACTGTAACTGCGACATGGTAAACCACGACAATACACTACTGAAATAAATCAACTCTTGCATGTCAATGAAAGAAATTCAAATGAACTTCGAAAAATCAAGAGAATGAAAGTGTGAAAGGGCAAACCACGACAAAAATCAACTCTTGCATTTCAACGAAAGAAATTCAAAATAAACTTTGAAAAATCACGAGAATGTAACTGTGACAAGCTAAACCATGACAAAACACTACTGAAATAATCCATCTCTTGCATTTCAATGAAAGAAATCCACAATGAACTTTGAAAAATCAAGAGAAAGTAACTGCGACAAGGTAAACCACAACAAAACACTACTGGAATAATCCAACTCTTGCATTTCAATGAAAGCAATTCAAAATGAACTATGAAAAATCAAGCAAATGTAACTGTGACAAGGTAAACCACAACAAAACACTACTGAAATATTCAAACTCTTGCATTTCAAAAATAGAAATTCAAAATGAACTTTGAAAAATTAAGAGAATGTAACTGTGACAAGGTAAATCATGACAAGAATCTACTGAAGTAATCCAACTCTTGCATTTCAACGAAAGAAATCGAAAATGAAATTTGAAAAATCAAGAGAATATAACTGTGAAATGGTAAATCATGACAAAACACTACTGAAATAACCCAACTCTTGCATTTCAATGAAAGAAATTCAAAAGAACTTTGAAAAATCGAGAGAATGTAACTGTATCATGGTAAACCACGACAAAACACTACTGAAATATTCCAACTCTTGTTTTTCAACGAAAGAAATTTAAAATGAACTTTGAAAAATTAAGAGAATGTAACTGCGACATGGTAAACCACGACAATATACTACTGAAATAAATCAACTCTTGCATTTCAATGAAAGAAATTCAAATGAACTTTGAAAAATCAAGAGACTGAAAGTGTGACAGGGCAAACCACGACAAAACACTACTGAATTATTCCAACTCTTGCATTTCAACGAAAAAAAATCAAAAATGAACTTCGAAAAATCGAGAGAATGTAGCTGTGACAAGGTAAACCACGATAAAACACTATTGAAATAATCCAACTCTTGCATTTCAATGAAAGAAAGTCAAAATGAACTTTTGAAAAATCAAGAGAATGTAACTGTGACACGATAAACCTCAACAAAACACTACTGAAATATTCCAACTCTTGCAATTCAACGTAAGAAATTCAAAATGAAGTTTGAAAAATTACGAGAATGCAACTGTGACAAGGTAAACCACGACGAAAAACTACTGAAATAATCCAACTCTTCCATTTCAATGAAAAAATTCGAAAAAGAACTTTGAAAAATCAAGAGAATGTAACTGTGAAATGGTAAATCATGACAAAACACTACTGAAATGTTCCAACTCATGCATTTCAATGAAAGAATTTCAAGAGAACTTTGAAAAATCGAGAGAATGTAACTGTATCATGGTAAACCACAACAAAACACTACTGAAATTTTCCAACTCTTGTTTTTAAACGAATGAAATTCAAAATGAACTATGAAAAATTAAGAGAATGTAACGGCGAAAAGGTGAACCACGACAGTACACTACTGAAATAAATCAACTCTTGAATTTCAATTAAAGAAATTCAAATTAACTTTGAAAAATCAAGAGAATGAAAGTGTGACAGGGCAAACCACGACAAAACACTACTGAATTATTCCAACTCTTGCATTTCAACGAAAGAAATACAAAATGAACTTTGAAAAATCAAGAGAATGTAGCTGTGACACGGTAAACCACGATAAAACACTACTGAATTATTCCAACTCATGCATTTCAACGATATAAATTCATTTCATTTCAACGAAAGAAATTCAAAGTGAACTTTGAAAAATCAAGAGAATAAAAGTGTGACAGGGTAAACCACGACAAAACACTACTGAATTATTCCAAATCATGCATTTCAACGATAGAAATTCAAAATTAACTTTGAAAAATCAAGAGAATGTAACTGTGACAAGGTAAATCAAGACAAAACACTACTGAAATAATCCAACTCTTGCATTTCAATGAAAAAAATCAAAATGAACTTTTAAAAATCAAGAGAATGTAACTCTTACACGATAAAGCATAACAAAATACTACTTAAATATTCCAACTCTTGCATTTCAACGAAATAAATCCAAAATGAGATTTGAAAAACCTAGAAAATGTAAGTTCAGCAATGTAAACCTCAACAAAACACAATCCAGTGATTGCAAACCAATAAATTAAACGATTTAAATACAAAATAAATTTTAAAAACTCAAGAGACTTCTACTGCGACAATGTGCAATCCGGCAAAACATTCCCGTAATATACCAAATCTTGTATTTCAACGTAAGAATTTAAAAATGAACTATAAAAAATCACGAGAATGTAACTGTGACAGGGTAAACCACGACAAAACACTACTGAAATATTCCAACTCTTGCATTTCAACGATAGAAATTCAAAATGAACTTTGAAAAATTAAGAGAATGTAACTGTGTTTAGGTAAACCGCAACAAAACACTTCTGAAATATTCCAACTCTTGCATTTCAACGAAAGAAATCCAAAATGAACTTGGAAAAATCAAGAGAATGTAACTGTGACAAGGTAAACCATGAAAAAATACTACTGAATTATTCCAACTCTTGCATTTCAACGAAAGAAATTAAAAATGAACTTTTAAAAATCAAGAGAATTAAATTTTGACATGGTAAACCACAACAAAACACTACTGAATTATTCCAACTCTTGCATTTCAATGAAAGAAATTCAAAATGAACTTTGAAAAATCAAGAAAATGTAACTGCGACAAGGTAAACTACGACAAAACATTACTGAAATATTCCAACTCTTGCATTTCAACGAAAGAAATTAAAAATGAACTTTGAAAAATCACGAGAATGTAACTGTGACAGGGCAAACCACAACAAAACACTACTGAAATATTCCAACTCTGGCATTTCAATGATATAAATTCAAAATTAACTTTGAAAAATTAATATAATGTAACTGTGTAAAGGTAAAACACCACAAAAAACTACTGAATTATTCCAAGTCTTTCATTTCAAGTAAAGAAATCCTAAATGAACTTTGAAAAATCAAGAGAATATAACTGTGACATGGTAAACCACAACAAAACACTACTGAAATAATGTAACTCTTGCATTTCAATGAAAGAAATTCAAAATGAACTTTGAAAAATCAAAAGAATGTAACTGTGAGAAGGTAAACCACGACAAAACACTACTGAAATTTTCCAACTCTTGCATTTCAATGAAAGAAATTCAAAATGAACTTTGAAAAATTACGAGAATGAAAGTGTGAGAAGGTAAACCACGACAAAACACTACTGAATTATTCCAACTCTTGCATTTCAATGAAAGAAATCCAAAATTAACTTTGAAAAATTAAGAGAATGTAACTTGGACAGGGTAAACCACGATAAAACACTACTGAAATAATCCAACTCTTGCATTTCAACGAAAGAAATCCAAAATGAACTTTGAAAAATCAAGAGAGTGTAACTGTGACAAGGTAAATCACGACAAAACACTACTGAAATGTTCCAACTCTTGCATTTCAATGAAATAAATTCAAAATGAACTTTGAAAAAACTAGAGAATGTAACTGTGACAAGGTAAACCATGACAAAACACTACTGAAATATTCCAACTCTTGCATTTCAATGAAAAAAATTCAAAATGAAGTTTGAAAAATCAAGAAAATGTAACTGTGATAAGGTAAACCACAACAAAACACTAGTGAAATATTCCAACTCTTGCATTTCAATGAATGAAATTCAATATGAACTTTGAAAAATCAAGAAAATGTAACTGCGACAAGGTAAACCATGAAAAAACACTACTGAAATAATCCAACTCTTGCATTTCAATGAAAGAAATCCACAATGAACTTTGAAAATCAAGAGAATGTAATTGCGACAAGGTAAACCATAACAAAAGACTACCGAAATATTCCAACTCTTGCATTTCAACGATAGAAATTCAAAATAAACATTGAAAAATTAAGAAAATATAACTGTGACAAGATAAATCATGACAAAACACTATTGAAATAATCCAACTCGTGCATTTCAACGAAAGAAATTCAAAAGAACTTTGAAAAATCAAGAGAATGTAACTGTGAAATGGTAAATCATGACAAAACACTACTGAAATAACCCAACTCTTGCATTTCAATGAAAGAAATTCAAAAGAACTTTGAAAAATCGAGAGAATGTAACTGTATCATGGTTAACCACGACAAAACACTACTGAAATATTCCATCTCTTGTTTTTCAACGAAAGAAATTCAAAATGAACTTTGAAAAATTAAGAGAATGTAACTGCGACATGGTAAACCACGACAATACACTACTGAAATAATCCAACTCTTGCATTTCAATGAAATAAATTCAAATGAACTTTGAAAAATCAATAGAATGAAAGTGTGACAGGGTAAACCACGACAAAACACTACTGAATTATTACAACTCTTGCATTTCAATGAAAGAATTCCAAAATTAACTTTGAAAAATGAATAAAATATAGCTGTGAAATGGTCAACCACAGTAAAACACCTCCGACATATTTCAAACCTTTCGTTTCAATGAAAAAAATCAAAATGAATTTGGAAAAATAAATAGAATGTAACTTCGACACGATAAACCACAACAAAACACTACTGAAATATTCCAAATTTTGCATTTCAACGAAAGAAATTCAAAATGAACTTTGGAAAATCACGAGAATGTAACTGTGACAAGGTAAACCACGACAAAACACTACTGAAATATTCCAACTCTTGCATTTCAACGAAAGAAATTCAAAATGAACTTTGAAAAATCAAGAGAATGTAACTGTGACACGATAAACAACAACAAAACACTACTGAAATATTCAAACTCATGCATTTCAACGAAAGAAATACAAAATGAACTTTGAAAAATCAAGAGAATGAAAGTGTGACAGGGTAAACCACGACAAAACACTACTGAATTATTCTAACTCATGCATTTCAACGATATAAATTCATTGCATTTCAACTAAAGAAATTCAAAATGAACTTTGAAAAATCAAGAGAATGAAAGTGTGACAGGGTAAACCACGACAAAACACTTCTGAATTATTCCAACTCATGCATTTCAACGATAGAAATTCAAAATGAACTTTGAAAAATCAAGAGAATGTAACTGTGACACGGTAAATCATGACAAAACACTACTGAAATAATCCAACTCTTGCATTTCAATTAAAAAAACCACAACAAAACACTACTGAAATATTCCAACTCTTGCATTTCAACGAAAGAAATTCAAAATGAACTTTGAAAAATTAAGAGAATGTAACTGCGACATGGTAAACCACGATAAAACACTACTGAAATGTTCCAACTCATGCGTTTCAATGAAAGAAATTCAAAATGGACTTTGAAAAATCAAAAGAATGAAATTTTGACATGGTAAAACACAACAAAACACTACTGAATTATTCCTACTCTTGTATTTCAACAAAAGAAATACAAAATGAACTTTGAAAAATTAAGAGAATGTAACTGCGACAAGGTAAACTACAACAAAACACTACTGAAATATTCCAACTCTTGTATTTCAATGAAAGAAATCCGCAATGAACGTTGAAAATCAAGAGAATGTAACTGTGACACGATAAACAACAACAAAACACTACTGAAATATTCCAACTCTTGCATTTCAACGAAAGAAATTTAAAATTAACTTTGAAAAATCACGAGAATGTAACTGTGACAGGGCAAACCACGACAAAACACTACTGAAATGTTCCAACTCATGCATTTCAATGAAAGAAATTCAAAATAAACTTTGAAAAATCAAGATAATGAAAGTGTGACAGGGTAAACCTCGACAAAACACTACTGAAATATTCCAACTCTTGCATTTCAACAAAATATATTCAAAATGAACTTTGAAAAATCACGAGAATGTAACTGTGACAAGGTAAACAACGACGAAACACTACTGAAATAATCCAACTCCTACATTTCAATGAAAAAAATCAAAATGAACTTTGAAAAATCAAGAGAATGTAACTTTCACACGATAAACCACAACAAAACACTACTGATATATTCCAACTCTTGCATTTCAACGAAAGAAATTCAAAATGAACTTTGAAAAATGAAGAGAATGTAACTGTGACAAGGTAAACCACGACAAAAAACTACTGAAATAATCCAATTCTTGCATTTCAATGAAAGAAATTCAAATGAACATTGAAAAATCAATAGAATGAAAGTGTGACAGAGTAAACCACGACAAAACACTACTGAATTATTCCAACTCTTGCATTTCAACGAAAGAAATCCAAAATGAACTTTGAAAAATCACGAGAATGTAACTGTGACATGGTAAACCACGACGAAACACTACTGAAATAATCCAACTCTTACATTTCAACGAAAAAAATTAAAATGAACTTTGAAAAATCAAGAGAATGTTACTGTGAAATGGTAAATCATGACAAAACACCACTGAAATAATCCAACTCTTGCATTTCAATGAAAGAAATTCAAAATGAACTTTGAAAAATCGAGAGAATGTAACTGCGACAAGGTAAACCATGACAAAACACTACTGAAATAATCCATCATCAATAAGCATTTCAATGAAAGAAATCCACAATGAACTTTGAAAAATCACGAGAATGTAACTGTGACAAGGTAAACCACGACGAAACAGTACTGAAATGATCCAACTCTTACATTTCAACGAAAAAAATTAAAATGAACTTTGAAAAATCAAGAGAATGTTACTGTGAAATGGTAAATCATGACAAAACACTACTGAAATATTCCAACTCTTGCATTTCAATGAAAGAAATTCAAAATGAACTTTGAAAAATCGAGAGAATGTAACTGCGACAAGGTAAACCATGACAAAACACTACTGAAATAATCCATCATCAATAAGCATTTCAATGAAAGAAATCCACAATGAACTTTGAAAAATCAAGAGAATGTAACTGCGACAAGGTAAACCACAACAAAACACTACTGAAATAATCCAACTCTTGCATTTCAATGAAAGAAATTCAAAATGAACTTTGAAAAATCAAGAGAATGTAACTGTGACAAGGTAAGCCAAAACAAAACACTACCGAAATATTCCAACTCTTGCATTTCAACGATAGAAATTCAAAATGAACTTTAAAAAATTAAGAGAATGTAACTGTGACAAGGTAAATCATGAAAAAACACTATTGAAATAATCCAACTCTTGCATTTCAATGAAAAAACATCAAAATGAAATTTGAAAAATCAAGAGAATATAACTGTGACACAATAAAACCTTACAAAACACTACTGAAATATTCAAACTCTTGCATTTCAACGAAAGAAATTCAAAATGAACTTTGGAAAATCACGAGAATGTAACTGTGACAAGGTAAACCACGACAAAACACTACTGAAATGTTCCAACTCTTGCATTTCAAAGAAACAAAATCAAAATGAACTTTGAAAAATCAAGAAAATGTAACTGTGACACGATAAACCCCAACAAAACACTACTGAAATATTCCAACTCTTGCATTTCAACGAAAGAAATTTAAAATGAACTTTGAAAAATTAAGAGAATGTAACTGCGACAAGGTAAACCACGAAAAAACACTACTGAAATATTCCAACTCATGCATTTCAACGATAGAAATTCATTGCATTTCAACAAAAGAAATTCAAAATGAACTTTGAAAAATCAAGAGAATGAAAGTGTGACAGGGTAAACCACGACAAAACACTTCTGAATTATTCCAACTCATGCATTTCAACGAAAGAAATTCCAAATGAACTTTGAAAAATCCAGAGAATGTAACTGTGACAAGGTAAATCATTACAAAACACAACTGAAATAATCCAACTCTTTCATTTTACTGAAAAAACATCAGAATGAACTTTAAAAAATCAAGAAAATGTAACTCTTACACGATAAACCATAACCAAACACTACTGAAATATTCCAACTCTTGCATTTCAGTGAATGAAATTCAAAAGAAACTTTTAAAAATTAAGATAATGTAACTGTGACACGGTATATCACGATAAAACACTATTGAAATGTTCCAATTCATGCGTTTCAATGAAAGAAATTCAAAATGAGGTTTGAAAAATCATGAGAATGAAAGTGTGACAGGGTAAACATCGACAAAACACTACTGAATTATTCCAACTCTTGCATTTCAACGAAAGAAATCCAAAATAAACTTTGAAAAATCAAGAAAATGTAACTGCGACAAGGTAAACTACAGCAAAACACTACCACGACACGACAAAAACCACGACGAAACACTTCTGAATTATTCCAACTCATAAATTTCAACGATAGAAATTCAAAATGAACTTTGAAAAATGCAGAGAATGTAACTGTGACAAGGTAAATCATTACAAAACACTACTGAAATAATACAACTCCTTCATTTCACTGAAAAAAATCAGAATGAACTTTGAAAAATCAAGAGAATGTAACTCTTACAAGGTAAACTCTAACAAAATACTACTTAAATATTCCAACTCCTGCATTTCAAAGAATGAAATTCAAAAGAAACTTTGAAAAATTAAGAGAATGTAACTGTGACATGGTAAACCATGATAAAAGACTACTGAAATGTTCCAACTCATGCGTTTCAATTAAAGAAATTCAAAATGAACTTTGAAAAATCATGAGAATGAAAGTGGGACAGGGTAAACCACGACAAAACACTACTGAATTATTCCAACTCTTGCATTTCAACGAAAGAAATCCAAAATAAACTTTGAAAAATCAAGAAAATGTAACTGCGACAAGGTAAACTACAGCAAAACACTACTGAAATATTCCAACTCTTGTATTTCAATGAAAGAAATCCGCAATGAACGTTGAAAATCAAGAGAATGTAACTGTGACATGATAAACCACAACAAAACACTACTGAAATATTCCAACTCTTGCATTTCAACGAAAGAAATTGAAAATGAACTTTGAAAAATCACGAGAATGTAACTGTGGCAGGGCAAACCACGACAAAACACTACTGAAATGTTCCAACTCATGCATTTCAATGAAAGAAATTCAAAATAAACTTTGAAAAATCAAGATAATGAAAGTGTGACAGGGTAAACCTCGACAAAACACTACTGAAATAATCCAACTCTTGCATTTCAACGAAAGAAATCCAAAATGAACTTTGAAAAATCACGAGAATGTAACTGTGACAAGGTAAACCACGACGAAACACTACTGAAATAATCCAACTCCTACATTTCAACGAAAAAAATCAAAATGAACTTTGAAAAATCAAGAGAATGTAACTTTGACACGATAAACTACAACAAAACACTACTGATATATTCCAACTCTTGCATTTCAACGAAAGAAATTCCAAATGAACTTTGAAAAATGACGAGAAAGTAACTGTGACAAGGTAAACCATGACTATACACTACTGAAATAATCCAACTATTGTATTTCAATGAAAGAAATTCAAATGAACTTTGAAAAATCAAGAGAATGAAAGTGTGACATGATAAACCACGACAAAACACTTCTGAATTATTCCAACTCTTGCATTTCAACGAAAGAAATTCAAAATGAACTTTGAAAAATCAAGAGAATGTAGCTGTGACAAGGTAAACCACGACAAAACAGTACTGAAATGATCCAACTCTTACATTTCAACGAAAAAAATTAAAATGAACTTTGAAAAATCAAGAGAATGTTACTGTGAAATTGTAAATCATGACAAAACACTACTGAAATAATCCAACTCTTGCATTTCAATGAAAGAAATTCAAAATGAACTTTGAAAAATCGAGAGAATGTAACTGTGACAAGGTACACCACAACAAAACACTACTGAAATAATCCAACTCTTGCATTTCAATGAAAGAAATTCAAAATGAACTTTGAAAAATCAAGAAAATGTAACTGTGACAAGGTAAGCCACAACAAAACACTACCGAAATATTCCAACTCTTGCATTTCAACGATAGAAATTCAAAATGAACTTAAAAAAATTAAGAGAATGTAATTGTGACAAGGTAAATCATGACAAAACACTACTGAAGTAATCCAACTCTTGCATTTCAACGAAAGAAATCGAAAATGAACTTTGAAAAATCAAGAGAATATAACTGTGAAGTGTTAAATCATGACAAAACATTACTTAAATAACCCAACTCTTGCATTTCAATGAAAGAAATTCAAAAGAACTTTGAAAAATCGAGAGAATGTAACTGTATCATGGTAAACCACGAAAAAACATTAATAAAATATTTCAACTCTTATTTTTCAACGAAAGAAATTCAAAATGAAGAGAATGTAGAGAATGAATGACAAAATCAAGAGAATGTAGCTGTGACAAGGTAAACCACGATAAAACACTACTGAAATAATCCAACTCTTGCATTCCAATGAAAAAAATTAAAATGAACTTTAAAAAATCAAGGGAATGTAACTGTGACACGATAAACCACAACAAAACACTACTGAAATATTCCGACTCATGCATTTCAATGAAAGAAATTCAAAATGAACTTTGAAAAATCACGAGAATGTAACTGTGACAAGGTAAACCACGACAAAACACTACTGAAATAATCCATCATCAATAAGCATTTCAATGAAAGAAATCCACAATGAACTTTGAAAAATCAAGAGAATGTAACTGTGACAAGGTAAACCACAACAAAACACTACTGAAATAATCCAACTCTTGCATTTCAATGAAAGAAATTCAAAATGAACTTTGAAAAATCAAGAAAATGTAACTGTGACAAGGTAAGCCACAACAAAACACTACCGAAATATTCCAACTCTTGCATTTCAACGATAGAAATTCAAAATGAACTTTAAAAAATTAAGAGAATGTAATTGTGACAAGGTAAATCATGACAAAACACTACTGAAGTAATCCAACTCTTGCATTTCAACGAAAGAAATACAAAATGAACTTTGAAAAATCACGAGAATGTAACTGTGACAAGGTAAACCACGACGAAACACTACTGAAATAATCCAACTCCTACATTTCAATGAAAAAAATCAAAATGAACTTTGAAAAATCAAGAGAATGTAACTGTGACACGATAAACTACAACAAAACACTACTGAAATATTCCAACTCTTGCATTTCAACGAAAGAAATTCAAAATGAACTTTGAAAAATCAAGAGAAAGTAAGTGTGACATGTTAAACCACGAAAAAAAACTACTGAAATAAACCAACTCTTGTATTTCAATGAAAGAAATTCAAAAGAACATTGAAAAATCTAGAGAATGTAAGTTTGAAATAGTAAACCTCGACAAAACACTACTGAAATATTCCAACACTTGCATTTCAGAGAAAGAAATCCAAAATGAACTTTGAAAAATCACGAGAATGTAACTGTGACAAGGTAAACCACGACGAAACAGTACTGAAATGATCCAACTCTTACATTTCAACGAAAAAAATTAAAATGAACTTTGAAAAATCAAGAGAATGTAACTGTGAAATGGTAAATCATGACAAAACACTACTGAAATATTCCAACTCTTGCATTTCAATGAAAGAAATTCAAAATGAACTTTGAAAAATCGAGAGAATGTAACTGCGACAAGGTAAACCATGACAAAACACTACTGAAATAATCCATCATCAATAAGCATTTCAATGAAAGAAATCCACAATGAACTTTGAAAAATCAAGAGAATGTAACTGTGACAAGGTAAACCACAACAAAACACTACTGAAATAGTCCAACTCTTGCATTTCAATGAAAGAAATTCAAAATGAACTTTGAAAAATCATGAAAATGTAACTGTGACAAGGTAAGCCAAAACAAAACACTACCGAAATATTCCAACTCTTGCATTTCAAAGATAGAAATTCAAAATGAACTTTGAAAAATCAAGAGAATGTAACTGTGACAAGGTAAATCATTACAAAACGCAATCGAAATATGACAACCCTTGAATTTCAATGAAAAAAATCAAAATGAACTTTTGAAAAATCAAGGGAATGTAACTGTTACACGATAAACCCCAACCAAACACTACTGAAATATTACATCTTTTGCCTTTCAACGAAAGAAATTCATAATGAACTTTGAAAAATCACGAGAATGTAACTGTGACAAGGTAAATCACGACGAAACACTACTGAAATATTCCAACTCATTCATTTCAACGAAAGAAATCAAAAATGAACTTTGAAAAATCAAGAAAATGTAACTTTGACAAGGTAAACCACAAAAAAACACTACTGAAATATTCAAACTCTTGCATTTCAACGAAAGAAATTCAAAATGAACTTTGAAAAATCAAGAGAATGAAAATGTGACAGGGTAAACCACGACAAAACACTACTGAATTATTCCAACTTATGCATTTCAACGATAGAAATTCATTGCATTTCAACAAAAGAAATTCAAAATGAACTTTGAAAAATCAAGAGAATGAAAGTGTGACAGGGTAAACCACGACAAAACACTTCTGAATTATTCCAACTCATGCATTTCAACGATAGAAATTCAAAATGAACTTTGAAAAATCAAAAGAATGTAACTGTGACAAGGTAAATCATGACAAAACACTACTGAAATAATCCAACTCTTGCATTTCAATGAAAAAAATCAGAATGAACTTTGAAAAATCAAGAAAATATAACTGTTACAAGATAAAGCATGACAAAACACTACTTAAATAATTCAACTCTTGCATTTCAATGAATGAAATTCAAAATAAACTTTGAAAAATTAGGAGAATGTAACTGTGACACTGTATATTAGGACAAAACACTATTGAAATGTTCCAATTCATGCGTTTCAATGAAAGAAATTCAAAATGAAGTTTGAAAAATCATGAGAATGAAAGTGGGACAGAGTAAACATCGACAAAACACTAGTGAATTATTCCAACTCTTGCATTTCAACGAAAGAAATCCAAAATAAACTTTGAAAAATCAAGAAAATGTAACTGCGACAAGGTAAACTACAGCAAAACACTACTGAAATATTCCAACTCTTGTATTTCAATGAAAGAAATCCGCAATGAACGTTGAAAATCAAGAGAATGTAACTGTGACATGATAAACCACAACAAAACACTTCTGAAATATTCCAACTCTTGCATTTCAACGAAAGAAATTGAAAATGAACTTTGAAAAATCACGAGAATGTAACTGTGGCAGGGCAAACCACGACAAAACACTACTGAAATGTTCCAACTCATGCATTTCAATGAAAGAAATTCAAAATAAACTTTGAAAAATCAAGAGAATGAAAGTGTGACAGGGTAAACCTCGACAAAACACTACTAAAATAATCCAACTCTTGCATTTCAACGAAAGAAATCCAAAATGAATTTGAAAAATCACGAGGATGTAACTGTGACATGGTAAACCACGACGAAACACTACTGAAATGATCCAACTCCTACATTTCAACGAAAAAAATCGAAAATGAACTTTTAAAAATAGAGAATGTAACTGTGACACGATAAACTACAACAAAACACTACTGAAATATTCCAACTCTTGCATTTCAACGAAAGAAATTCCAAATGAACTTTGAAAAATGACGAGAAAGTAACTGTGACAAGGTAAACCACGACAATACACTACTTAAATATTCCAACTCTTGTATTTCAATGAAATAAATCCAAATGAACATTGAAAAATCAAGAGAATCAAAGTGTGACAGAGTAAACCACGACAAAACACTACTGAATTATTCCAACTCTTGCATTTCAACGAAAGAAATTCAAAATGAACTTTGAAAAATCAAGAGAATGTAACTGTGACATGGTAAACCACGACAAAACAGTACTGAAATGATCCAACTCTTACATTTCAACGAAAAAAATTAAAATGAACTTTGAAAAATCAAGAGAATGTTACTGTGAAATGGTAAATCATGACAAAACACCACTGAAATAATCCAACTCTTGCATTTCAATGAAAGAAATTCAAAATGAACTTTGAAAAATCGAGAGAATGTAACTGTGACAAGGTACACCACAACAAAACACTACTGTAATAATCCAACTCCTGCATTTCAATGAAAGAAATTCAAAATGAACTTTGAAAAATCAAGAAAATGTAACTGTGACAAGGTAAGCCAAAACAAAACACTACTGAAATATTCCAGCTCTTGCATTTCAACGATAGAAATTCAAAATGAACTTTAAAAAATTAAGAGAATGTAATTGTGACAAGGTAAATCATGACAAAACACTACTGAAGTAATCCAACTCTTGCATTTCAACGAAAGAAATCGAAAATGAACTTTGAAAAATCAAGAGAATATAACTGTGAAGTGTTAAATCATGACAAAACACTACTGAAATAATCCAACTCTTGCATTTCAATCAAAGAAATTCAAAAGAACTTTGAAAAATCGAGAGAATGTAACTGTATCATGGTAAACCACGACGAATCATTAATGAAATATTCCAACTCTTGTTTTTCAACGAAAGAAATTCAAAATGAAGAGAATGTAGAGAATGAATGACAAAATAAAGAGAACATAGTTGTTAAAATGTAAACATCAATAAAACACTTCCGACATTTATAGACCCTTGAAATACAATGAAAAAAATCAAAACGAACTTTGAAACATAGATGGATTGCAACACTGAAACGATTAACAACAGCCACGCGCTTCTGACATAATCCAAGTTATGTATTTGAACGAGAGAATTACAAAATGAACATCTAAAAATCACGAGAATGTAACTGTGACAAGGTAAACCACGACAAAACACTACTGAAATAATCCATCATCAATAAGCATTTCAATGAAAGAAATCCACAATGAACTTTGAAAAATCAAGAGAATGTAACTGTGACAAGGTAAACCACAACAAAACACTACTGAAATAATCCAACTCTTGCATTTCAATGAAAGAAATTCAAAATGAACTTTGAAATATCAAGAAAATGTAACTGTGACAAGGTAAGCCACAACAAAACACTACCGAAATATTCCAACTCTTGCATTTCAACGATAGAAATTCAAAATGAACTTTAAAAAATTAAGAGAATGTAATTGTGACAAGGTAAATCATGACAAAACACTACTGAAGTAATCCAACTCTTGCATTTCAACGAAAGAAATCGAAAATGAACTTTGAAAAATCAAGAGAATATAACTGTGAAGTGTTAAATCATGACAAAACACTACTGAAATAACCCAACTCTTGCATTTCAATGAAAGAAATTCAAAAGAACTTTGAAAAATCGAGAGAATTTATCTGTATCATGGTAAACTACGACAAAACACTACTGAAATATTCCAACTCTTGTTTTTCAACGAAAGAAATTCAAAATGAAGAGAATGTAGAGAATGAATGAAAAAATCAATAGAATGTAGCTGTGATAGGGTAAACCACGATAAAACGATACCGAAATAATCCACATCTTGCATTTCAATGAAAAAAATCAAAATGAGATTTGAAAAATCAATAGAATGTAACTATGACACGATAAACCACTACGAAACACTGGCGAAATATTCCAACTCTTGCATTTCAACGAAAGAAATTCAAAATGAACTTTGAAAAATCACGAGAATGTAACCGTGACATGGTAAACCACGACAAAACACTACTAAATGTTCCAACTCTTGCATTTCAACGAAAGAAATCCTAAATGAACTTTGAAAAATCAAGAGAATGTAACTGTGACAAGGTAAACCACAACAAAACACTACTGAAATATTTCAACTCATGCATTTCAACGAAAGAAATACAAAATGAACTTTGAAAAATCAAGAGAATGTAAGTGTGACAGGGTAAACCACGACAAAACACTACTGAATTATTCCAGCTCATGCATTTCAACGATAGAAATTCATTGCATTTCAACAAAAGAAATTCAAAATGAACTTTGAAAAATCAAGAGAATGAAAGTCTTACATGTAAAACCACGACGAAAAACTACTGAATTATTAAAACTCATGCATTTCAAAGATAGAAATTCAAAATGAACTTTGAAAAATCAAGAGAATGTAACTGTGAAATGGTAAATCTAGACAAAACACTACTGAAATAATCCAACTCTTTCATTTCAATGAAAAAAAACAAAATCAACTTTTAAAAATCAAGAGAATGTAACTCTGACACGATAAACTACAACAAAACACTACTTAAATATTTTAACTCTTGCATTTCAACTAATGAAATTCACAAGGAACTTTTAAAAATTAAGATAATCTAACAGTGAAATGGATACCAAGAAAAAACACTACTGAAATGTTCCAACTCATGCGTTTCAATGAAAGAAATTCAAAATGGACTTTGAAAAATCAAGAGAATGAAAGTTCGACAGAGTAAACAACGACAAAACACTAGTGAAATATTCCAACTCTTGCATTTCATCGAAAGAAATCCAAAATGAACTTTTAAAAATCAAGAAAATGTAACTGCGACAAGGTAAACTACAACAAAACACTAAAGAAATATTCCAACTCTTGTATTTCAATGAAATAAATCTACAATAAACGTTGAAAATCAAGAGAATGTAACTGTGACACGATAAACAACATCAAAAGGCTATTGAAATATTCCAACTCTCGCATTTCAACAAAAGAAATTCAAAATGAACTTGGAAAAACCACTAGAATGTAACTGTGACAAGGTAAACAACGACGAAACACTACTGAAATAATCCAACTCCTACATTTCAACGAAAAAAATCAAAATGAACTTTGAAAAATCAAGAGAATGTAACTGTGACACGATAAACCACAACAAAACACTACTGAAATATTCCAACTCTTGCATTTCAACGAAAGAAATTCCAAATGAACTTTGAAAAATGACGAGAATGTAACTGTGACAAGGTAAACCACGACAATACACTACTGAAATAATCCAACTCTTGCATTTCAATGAAAGAAATTCAAATGAACATTGAAAAATCAAGAGAATGAAAGTGTGACTGGGTAAACCACAACAAAACACTACTGAATTATTCCAATTCTTGCATTTCAACGAAAGAAATCCAAAATGAACTTTGAAAAATCACGAGAATGTAACTGTGACATGGTAAACCACGACGAAACACTACTGAAATGATCCAACTCTTACATTTCAACGAAAAAAATCAAAATGAACTTTGAAAAATCAAGAGAATGTAACTGTGAAATGGTAAATCATGACAAAACACTACTGAAATTATCCAACTCTTGCATTTCAATGAAAGAAATTCAAAATGAACTTTGAAAAATCGAGAGAATGTAACTGCGACAAGGTAAGCCACAACAAAACACTACCGAAATGACAAAACACTACTGAAATAATCCATCTCTTGCATATCAATGAAAGAAATCCACAATGAACTTTGAAAAATCAAGAGAATGTAACTGTGACAAGGTAAACCACAACAAAACACTACTGAAATAATCCAACTCTTGCATTTCAATGAAAGAAATTCAAAAAGAACTTTGAAAAATCAAGAAAATGTAACTGTGACAAGGTAAGCCACAACAAAACACTACCGAAATATTCCAACTCTTGCATTTCAACGATAGAAATTCAAAATGAACTTTGAAAAATTAAGAGAATGTAACTGTGACAAGGTAAATCATGACAAGACACTACTGAAGTAATCCAACTCTTGCATTTCAACGAAAGAAATCGAAAATGAACTTTGAAAAATCAAGAGAATATAACTGTGAAATGGTAAATCATGACAAAACACTACTGAAATAACCCAACTCTTGCATTTCAATGAAAGAAATTCAAAAGAACTTGGAAAAATCGAGAGAATGTAACTGTATCATGGTAAACCATGACAAAACACTACTGAAATATTACAACTCTTGTTTTTCAACGAAAGAAATTCAAAATGAAGAGAATGTAGAGAATGAATGAAAAAATCAAGAGAATGTAGCTGTGACAAGGTAAACCACGATAAAACACTACTGAAATAATCCAACTCTTGCATTTCAATTAAAAAAATCAAAATGAAATTTGAAAAATCAACATAATGTAACTTTGACACGATAAACCACAACAAAACACTACTGAAATATTCCAACTCTTGCATTTCAACGAAAGAAATCCAAAATGAACTTTGAAAAATCAAGAGAATGTAACTGTGACAAGGTAAACCACGACAAAACACTACTAAATATTCCAACTCTTTCATTTAAACGAAAGAAATTAAAAATGAAATTTGAAAAATCAAGAGAATGTAAATGTGACAAGGTAAACAACAACAAAACACTACTGAAATATTCCAACTCTTGCATTTCAACGAAAGAAATACAAAATTAACTTTGAAAAATCAAGAGAATGAAAGTGTGACATGGTAAACCACGACAAAACACTACTGAATTATTCCAACTAATGCATTTCAACGATAGAAATTCATTGCATTTCAACAAAAGAAATTCAAAATGAACTTTGAAAAATCAAGAGAATGAAAGTGTGACAGGTTAAACCACGACAAAACACTACTGAAATAATCCAGCTCATGCATTTCAACGATAAAAATTCAAAATGAACTTTGAAAAATCAAGAGAATGTAACTGTGAAATGGTAAATCATGACAAAACACTACTGAAATAACCCAACTCTTGCATTTCAATGAACGAAATTCAAAATGAACTTTGAAAAATCGAGAGAATGCAACTGCGACAAGGTAAACCATGACAAAACACGACTGAAATATTCCAACTCTTGCATTTCAATGAATGAAATCCACAATGAACTTTGAAAAATCAAGAGAAAGTAACTGTGACAAGGTAAACCACAACAAAACACTACTGAAATAATCCATCTCTTACATTTCAATGAAAGAAATCCAAAATGAACTTTGAAAAATCAAGAAAATGTAACTGTGACAAGGTAAACCACAACAAAACACTACCGAAATATTCCAACTCTTGCATTTCAACGATATAAATTCAAAATGAACTTTGAAAAATTAAGAGAATGTAACTGTGACAAGGTAAATCATGACAAGACACTACTGAAGTAATCCAACTCTTGCATTTCAACGAAAGAAATCGAAAATGAACTTTGAAAAATCAAGAGAATATAACTGTGAAATGGTAAATCATGACAAAACACTACTGAAATAACCCAACTCTTGCATTCTAATGAAAGAAATTCAAAAGAACTTTGAAAAATCGAGAGAATGTAACTGTATCATGGTAAACCACGACAAAACACTAATGAAATATTCTGACTCTTGCTTTTCAAATAAAGAAATTCAAAAATGAACTTTTAAAAATTAAGAGAATGTAGCTATTACATGATAATCCACGACAATACACAGCTGGAATAAATCAACTCAAGTATTTCAATGAAAGAAATCCAAATGAACTTTAAAAAATCAAGAGAATGAAAGTGTGACAGGGCAAACCACGACAAAACAGTACTGAATCATTCCAACTCTTGTATTTCAACGAAAAAAATCCAAAATGAACTTTGAAAAATCAAGAGAATGTAGCTGTGACAAGGTAAACCACGATAAAACACTACTGAAATATTCCAACTCTTGAATTTCAATGAAAGAAATTCAAAATGAACTTTGAAAAATCTTGAGAATGTAACTGTGATCAGGTAAACCATGACGAAACACTACTGAAATAATCCAACTCTTACATTTCAACGAAATAATTTGAAAATGAACTTTGAAAAATCAAGAGAATGTAACTGTATCATGGTAAACCGCGACAAAACACTACTGAAATA
This sequence comes from Artemia sp. Qi Xiang Cuo, assembly GCF_049724085.1. Classification (NCBI taxonomy): domain Eukaryota; kingdom Metazoa; phylum Arthropoda; class Branchiopoda; order Anostraca; family Artemiidae; genus Artemia; species Artemia sp. Qi Xiang Cuo. Next base: position 8,836,653 of record NC_142798.1, on the reverse strand, counting down.
TTCCAACTCTTGAATTTCAACGAAATAAATTCAAAATCAACTTTAAAAAATCACGATAATGTAACAGCGACATGGTAAAACACGACGAAACACTACTGAAGTAATCCAACTCTTACATTTCAACGAAAAAATTCGAAAATGAACTTTGAAAAATCAAGAGAATGTAACTGTATCATGGTAAACCACGACAAAACACTACTGAAATATTCTAACTCTTGTTTTTCAACGAAATAAATTCAAAATGAACTTTGAAAAATTAAGAGAATGTAACTGTGACAAGGTAAACCACGACAAAACACTACTGAAATAAACCAACTCTTGTATTTCAATGAAAGAAATTCATATGAACTTTGAAAAATCTAGAGAATGAAAGTGTGACCAGGGTAAACCACGACATAACACTATTGAATTATTCAAGCCCTTGAATTTCAACAAAAGAAATCCGAAATGAACTTTTACAAATCAAGGGAAGGTGGTTGTGACATAGGAAACTACGATATAACCATTCTGAAATATCCCACATCTTGCTATTCAATGAAAAAAATCAAAATGAACTTTGAAAAATCAAGAGAATGTAACTGTGACACGATATACCACAACAAAACACTACTGAAATATTCCAAATCTTGCATTTCAACGAAAGAAATTCAAAATGAACTTTGAAAAATCACGAGAATGTAACTGTGACAAGGTAAACCTCGACAAAACACTACTGAATTATTTCAACTCTTGCATTTCAACGAAAGAAATCCAAAATGAACTTTGAAAAATCAAGAGAATGTATGTGTGACAAGGTAAACCATAACAAAACACTACTGAAATATTCCAACTCTTGCATTTCAACGAAAGAAATTCAAAATGAACTTTGAAAAATTAAGAGAATGTAACTGTGACAAGGTAAATCATGACAAGACACTACTGAAGTAATCCAACTCTTGCATTTCAACGAAAGAAATCGAAAATGAACTTTGAAAAATCAAGAGAATATAACTGTGAAATGGTAAATCATGACAAAACACTACTGAAATAACCCAACTCTTGCATTCTAATGAAAGAAATTCAAAAGAACTTTGAAAAATCGAGAGAATGTAACTTTATCATGGTAAACAACGACAAAACACTACTGAATTATTCCAACGCTTGTATTTCAAAGAAAAAGTCCAAAATTAAGTTTGAAAAGTCAAAATAATGTAGCTGCTACAAGGTAAACGATGAATATACACAGCTGGAATAAATTAACTCATGTATTTCAAAGAAAGAAATTCAAATGAACTTTGAAAAATCAACAGAATGAAAGTGTGACAGGGCAAACCACGACAAAACAGTACTGAATTATTCCAACTCTTGTATTTCAACGAAAGAAATCCAAAATGAACTTTAAAAAATCAAGAGAATGTAGCTGTGACAAGGTAAACCACGATAAAACACTACTGAAATATTCCAACTCTTGCAATTCAATGAAAGAAATTCAAAATGAACTTTGAAAAATCTTGAGAATGTAACTGTGACCAGGTAAACCATGACGAAACACTACTGAAATAATCCAACTCTTACATTTCAACGAAAAAATTTGAAAATGAAATTTGAAAATTCAAGAGAATGTAACTGTATCATGGTAAACCACGACAAAACACAACTGAAATATTCCAACTCTTGCATTTCAACGAAAGAAATTCAAAATGAACTTTGAAAAATCACGAGAATGTAACTGTGACAAGGTAAACCACGACGAAACACTACTGAAATAATCCAACTCTTATATTTCAACGAATAAATTCGAAAATGAACTATGAAAAATTAAAAGAATGTAACTGTATCATGGTAAACCACGACTATACACTACTGAAATATTCAAACTCTTGTTTTTCAACGAAAGAAATTAAAAATAAACTTTGAAAAATTAAGAGAATGTAACTGCGACATGGTAAACCACGACAATACACTACTGAAATAATTCAACTCTTGTATTTCAATGAAAGAAATTCAAATGAACTTTGAAAAATCAATAGAATGAAAGTGTGACAGGGTAAACTACGACCAAACACTACTGAAATGTTACAAGTCTTGATTTTAAATGAAAGAATTTCAAAATGAACTTTTAAAAATCAAGAGAATATAGTTGAGACATGGTAAATCACAATAAAACTCCTCCGACAAATTTCAACTCTTGCATTTCAATGAAAAAAATCCAAAATTAACTTTAAAAAATCAAGAGAATGTAGCTGTGACACGATAAACCAAAACAAAACACTACTGAAATATTCCAACTCTTGCATTTCAACGAAAGAAATTCAAAATGAACTTTGAAAAATCACGAGAATGTAACTGTGACAAGGTAAATCACGACAAAACACTACTGAAATGTTCCAACTCTTGCATTTCAATAAAAGAAACACAAAAATAACTTAGAAAGATCACGAGAGTGTATCTGTGACATGTTAAACGTCGAAAGAACACTACTGATTGATTAAAATTCGTGCATTTCAACAAAGCAATTTCAAAATGAAATTTGACAAATCAAGAGACCTAAATTTTTACAGTGTAAGCCATAATGAAACATTACTGAAATAATCCAGATCATTAATTTCAACGATAGAAATTCAAAATGAACTTTGAAAAATCAAGAGAATGTAACTGTGACACGATAAACCACAACAAATCACTACTGAAATATTCCAACTCTTGCATTTCAACGAAAGAAATTCAAAATGAACTTTGAAAAATTAAGAAAATGTAACTGCGACAAGGTAAACCACGATAAAACACTACTGAAATGTTCCAACTCATGCATTTCAATTAAAGAAATTCAAAATGAACTTTGAAAAATCAAGAGAATGAAAGTGTGACAGGGTAAACCACGACAAAACACTACTGAATTATTCCAACTCTTGCATTTCAACGAAAGAAATCCAAAATGAACTTTGAAAAATCAAGAAAATGTAACTGCGACATGGTAAACTACAACAAAACACTACTGAAATATTCCAACTCTTGTATTTCAATGAAAGAAATCCGCAATGAACATTGAAAAATCACGAGAATGTAACTGTGACAGGGCAAACCACGACAAAACACCACTGAAATGTTCCAACTCATGCATTTCAATGAAAGAAATTCAAAATGAACTATGAAAAATCAAGATAATGAAAGTGTGACAGGGTAAACCTCGACAAAACACTACTGAAATAATCCAACTCTTGCATTTCAACGAAAGAACTCCAAAATGAACTTTGAAAAATCAAGAAAATGTAACTGCGACAATGTAAACTACAACAAAAAACTACTGAAATATTCTAACTCTTGCAATTCAATGAAAGAAATCCGCAATAAACGTTGAAAAATCACGAGAATGTAACTGTGACATGGTAAACCACAACAAAACACTACTGAAATATTCCAACTCTTGCATTTCAACGAAAGATATTCAAAATAAACTTTGAAAAATCACGAGAATGTAACTGTGACAAGCTAAACCATGACAAAACCCTACTGAAATAATCCATCTCTTGCATATCAATGAAAGAAATCCACAATGAACTTTGAAAAATCAAGAGAAAGTAACTGCGACAAGGTAAATAACAACAAAACACTACTGAAATATTCCAACTCATGCATTTCAAGGAAAGACATTCAATATGAACTTTGAAAAATCAAGAAAATGTAACTGTGACAAGGTAAACCACAACAAAACACTACTGAAATATTCAAACTCTTGCATTTCAACGATAGAAATTCAAAATGAACTTTGAAAAATTAAGAGAATGTAACTGTGACAAGGTAAATCATGACAAAACACTACTGAAATAATCCAACTCTTGCATTTCAACGAAAGAAATCGAAAATGAACTTTGAAAAATCAAGAGAATATAAATGTGAAATGGTAAATCATGACAAAACACTACTGAAATAACCCAACTCTTGCATTTCAATGAAAGAAATTCAAAAGAACTTTGAAAAATCGAGAGAATGTAACTGTATCATGTTAAACCACGACAAAACAATACTGAAATATTCCAACTCTTGTTTTTCAACGAAAGAAATTCAAAATGAACTTTGAAAAATTAAGAGAATGTAACTGCGACATGGTAAACCACGACAATACACTACTGAAATAAATCAACTCTTGCATTTCAATGAAAGAAATTCAAATGAACTTTGAAAAATCAACAAACTGAAAGTGTGACCGGGCAAACCACGACAAAACACTACTGAATTATTCCAACTCTTGCATTTCAACGAAATAAATCCAAAATGAACGTTGAAAAATCGAGATAATGTAGCTGTGACAAGGTAAAACACGATAAAACACTACTGAAATAATAAAACTCTTGATTTTCAAGGAAAGAAATTCAAAATGAACTTTTGAAAAACCTAGAAAATGTAACTGTGACACAATAAAACACTACAATACACTACTGAAATAATCCAACTCTTGCATTTCAACGATATAAATTCAAAATGAATTTTGGAAAATTACGAGAATGTAACTGTGACAAGGTAAACCACGACGAAAAACTACTGAAATAATCCTACTCTTCCATTTCAATGAAAAAATTCGAAAATGAACTTTGAAAAATCAAGAAAATGTAACTGTGAAGTGGTAAATCATGACAAAACACTACTGAAATAATCTTACTCTTGCATTTCAATGAAAGAAATTCAAAAGAACTTTGAAAAATCGAGAGAATGTAACTGTATCATGGTAAACCACGACAAAACACTACTGAAATATTCCAACGCTTGTTTTTCAACGAAAGAAATTCAAAATTAACTTTGAAAAATTAAGATAATGTAGCTGTGACAAGGTAAACCATGACTATACACTACTGAAATAAATCAACTCTTGCATTTCAATTAAAGAAATTCAAATGAACTTTGAAAAATCAAGATAATGAAAGTGTGACAGAGCAAACCACGACAAAACACTACTGAATTATTCCAACTCTTGCATTTCAACGAAAGAAATCCAAAATGAACCTTGAAAAATCAAGAGAATGTAGCTGTGACAAGGTAAACCACGACAAAACACTACTGAATTATTCCAACTCATCCATTTCAACGATAGAAATTCATTGCATTTCAACGAAAGAAATTCAAAGTGAACTTTGAAAAATCAAGAGAATGAAAGTGTGACAGGGTAAAACACGACAAAACACTACTGAATTATTCCAACTCATGCATTTCAACGATAGAAATTCAAAATAAACTTTAAAAATCAAGAGAATGTAACTGTGACAAGGTAAATCATTACAAAACACTACTGAAATAATCCAACTCTTGCATTTCAATGAAAAAAATCAGAATAAACATTGAAAAATCAAGAGAATGTAACTCTTACAAAGTAAACCATAACAAAACACTACTGAAATATTCCAACTCTAGCATTTCAATGAAAGAAATTCAAAATAAACTTTGAAAAATCAAGGAAATGAAAGTGTGACAGGGTAAACAACGACAAAACACTACTGAATTATTCCAACTCTTGCATTTCAACGAAAGAAATCCAAAAGGAACTTTGAAAGATCAAGAAAATGTAACTGCGACAAGTTAAACTAAAACAAAACATTACTGAAATATTCCAACTCTTGTATTTCAATGAAAGAAATCCGCAATGAACTATGAAAATCAAGAGAATGTAACTGTGACACGATAAACCACAACAAAACACTACTGAAATATTCCAACTCTTGCATTTCAATGTTGAAAAATCACGAGAATGTAACTGTGACAGTGCAAACCACGACAAAACACTACTGAAATGTTCCAACTCATGCACTTGAATGAAAGAAATTCAAAATAAACTTTGAAAAATCAACAGAATGAAAGTGTGACAGGGTAAACCTCGACAAAACACTACTGAAATATTCCAACTCTTGCATTTCAACGAAAGAAATCCAAAATGAACTTTGAAAAATCAAGAAAATGTAACTGCGACAAGGTACAACAAAACACTACTGAAATATTCTAACTCTTGTATTTCAATGAAAGAAATCCGCAATAAACGTTGAAAATCAAGAGAATGTAACTGTGACACGATAAACCACAACAAAACACTACTGAAATATTCCAACTCTTGCATTTCAACAAAAGATATTCAAAATGAACTTTGAAAAATCACGAGAATGTAACTGTGACAAGATAAACCATGACAAAACACTACTGAAATATTCCAACTCTTGCATTTCAACGAAAGAAATTCAAAATGAACTTTGAAAAATCAAGAGAATGTAACTGTGACATGGTAAACCATGACAAAACCCTAATGTTGTGAGGGGGAGTCAAAAGTTGGGGGGTGGGGCCCTTTTGTGTCCCAAAATGCGCAAATTAAAAAATATTAAAAAATGGGGGCTCAGGGGCCTTTGGGGTGTCTGGGGGCCCTATGGGAGCCCGGGGGACTGGGGGCTTCCTTCGGGGTTGGGGTGGGGGGATCGGAGCCCTTTCGGGTTGGGGTAGGGGACCTCACGACACTGTTAAAATGGAACTTGTGTATTACAACAACCACAGAGTTTCACCCTGAAATGCTCTTCTAAAACATCTTCTAAAATCATCTTTTAAAATGTCTCTAACTGTTTCGCCGAAATAATTCCCTAAAATGTCTAAAACGGTTTCGCCCAAATGACCCCTAAACGTAATTTCTGTGCGTTCCTTTTGTTTTTGGCATTCCTGCGCTGTCACATTTCAAATTACTAAGAAACCCTTTCCCGCGTTAATCTCTTCATCTCTAAGATCAAAACATTCGCCCGGAAAATATTCTTCTGGAAGAATTCCAAAGACATTAATAAACATTCGCCCGGAAACAATTCTCCTTGGAAATACATCAAAGACATTAATAGACTTCACCTGGAAACAGTTTCTCGGAAACGTGTTCTCCCTGGGGATTCCATGCCCATATTTAGTGTGGGATTGGGTCTGACAGCACAGGTGTTCTCCCTAGGGACTCTATGCCCATATATGGTGTACCCGTCGGACTATAAGATAGCTTTCTACTAACCCTGTCTGAAGTTTATACGAGTATCCTTTTGATAAGAACCACATACGGCCCCAGGACAGAACTTACATTACCTGCCCCCCGGGTCCTGGGGGGATGTGTCGACACTAAAATTTTTATTATCTGACCTTTGAACTATTTTGAAAAAAATGGCTTTTTCAAAGTTCTTATCGGACGGGTTTGAGGAAAATATGGCGTGGAGAGGGGGGGGGGGTTAATTAACATTCGGTCTCTTTTGACTCTTAAAAAGGGCACAAGAACTCTCGATTTCCAATAGAATAAGCCCCCTTTGAAGTTTATACTACGACCCCTTCTATATTAAGTGCTTCTGGGAAAAAAATAAATGGAGTGTAGGAGGGAGGCTAGCTGCCCTCCAATCACTTTTTAATCATAAAAAGTAATTAGTACTTTCAATTTCCAGTCAAATGAGCCCTCTATGAAGTTTATACGAGCATCCCATCTAAAACAACCATATATACCCCCAGTGCATAACTTACAACGTCTACCCCCAGGCCCTGGGGGGCTGTGTCAACACTGGATTTTTTTTATCTTAACTTTGAATTATTTTTAACAAAATGTCTGTCTCAAACTTTTATCAAACGAATTTAGGGCATGGCGGGGGGGGGGGCTAGTTGCCCTCCGATCTCTTTTGACTCTTAAAAAGTGAACAAGAACTTTAAATTTCCATTCAAATGAACCTTCTCCAAAGTTTATACGAGCATACCTTCCATAAGAACTATATATGCCCCTAGAGTATTACTTATAACGCTTGCTTCCGGGCCCTGGGGGTTGCGTCGACACAGGAGCTTTTCTTATCTGACCTTTGAACAATCTATTCTTAAATAGCCATTATAAAAATTTTATCAGATAGGCTTGGGGGAAAAGGGTGTGTGAGGGGGACTGGGCTAGTTGCCCTTAGATATCTTTTGATTCTTAAAAGATGAACTAGAACTTTGAATTACGAATCAAATGAGCCCTCTCTGAAGTTTATACGAGCATCCCTTTTATAAAAACTATATATGGCCCAGGGCATAACTTATAACGTCTGCTCCCGGGCCCCAGGGGGTTGTGTCGACACATGAGTTTTTGTTATCTGACTTTTGAACATTTTTTAACTTAATAGTTATCTCAAACTATATATGCCCCAGGATATAACTTATAACGTCTGCTCCTGGGCCCAGTGGGGCTGTGTCGACACATGAGTTTTTTTTTTATCTGACTTTTGAACAATTTTTAACTTAATAGCTATCTCATATTTTGTGACGGAAGCATTGGGGTGAAGGAGCTTGTGGCAGGGGGGGGGTTAGTTGCCCTCCAATCTCTTTTGACTCTCAAAAACTGAACTAGGACTTTCAATTTCCTATCAAATGAGTCCTCTCTGAATTTTTTACGAGCATCCCTTCCATAAGAACCATATATTCTACAAGGGCCCTGGGGGGCTGTGTCGACCCCAGAGCTTTTGTTATATGGTCTTTGAACTTTTTTCAAGTAACTGGCTATCTCAAAGTTCTTATCAGATTGGTTTGAGAAAAAAGGGCGTTGAGGGGGGGGCTAAGTGCCCTCATATCTCTTTTGACTTTTAAAAAGTGAACTAGAACTTTCAATTTCCAATCAAATGAGTAGTATTGATATACACAGTCCAGAACCTACAGGAAAACCTACAAGACCATGCACAGTTTCAACCGTACAATCAACCCTACAAGAATATGGTCAAAAGTGTAATAGATTGGAAACCTACATCAAAATATACATTGGAATTGCGCAAGAAAAACCCCTGCCTTTGACACTGTATTTACACGTGAACATTTTGAAAAGCTGCCAAGGTTTTTGTTTTTGATAGGAATTGCACAATGAATGTACCGTTTGACGTGGGCATTTTTTAGGAGCCAATCAGAGGTTGTTCAATATACGATAACTTGATTTGTGGTTGGGATTTGAATAAAAGGAATGGTTTTCACTACAATTCATATTAGTAAGAGAATTGAATTCAGGAAGAATAGTTTATTTGAGAGGATATTAGTAGAGAAAAAAAAATGAGTGGTGCATTTACATTATTGGAGATTAAGATGGAACCGGCAGCAGCAGCAACGATATACGAGTGCCCAATGTGGCTGTGGAAATAACCGCTGGCTGTAGACTATGACTTGAAGGGGACAGTATGTATGCTAGATACGTGATATCATTAAGCAAGTTTAAGCAAGAGGAGCACCTAAGTTTTGCTGGAAAAGTGAATATTCTCCATATAAATAACCTTCGGTCAGCATTAGATGTCCTATCGAAATAAATTGATGAGAACAAAATGCATCAGTGAATATTATTATTGTAATTATGTTCAATAAAATTGTTTCTGAATCAAAGCAATTTTTCTTTCTATAGTAGACTAGCGTATATTTTCTAGCGTAAAAAAGAAATTCTGGTTAGTCTGAAGTAAGTTGAGAGAGTGTTATGACTAAAAAATGGATAGATTTGAGAAAGAGTGAATCTTGGGGAATCTAGTGTTTATGGAAAAACATTTGATTGTAGATGACCATTTTCTAGAGTTGTCTATTCAAAGGAAGATATTTTCTCGAGGAATGCTTTTCGATATAATGAAAACTGATCCTCCATCATTAGACTATTGTATGAAGCTTCTACGTCGTGATTCAAATGCATTTACACAATTTATTGATATATTGATCACGACACGGCAAAATGATATTGTGGATATGCTTTTAAACATTAGTTTAGAAATTTAGGACTTTTTTCATGAGAAAGATGGTGCTCAAGGATAATTTACTCCTCTCTCTATCTCAGACAATTTTTGTTGTTGCTAGCTCAGTTTCATTGTGGCAGTGAGAGTGTTAACACATGAAAAAATGTTCCATACATGTCCACTATGTATGTACACACTGAGCAGTTGGTCATCATGTGAGAATTGCACAATGATTGATGAGTATGATGAAATGTGTAGATTATGCAACCCATGTAAATTGCATAGAGGATATACTGTACGAATTAAAGGTTTAATTCCTGTCTTGAAGAGGTGTGTGACTCTCATCCTAGAGGCCACCTATGCTCCAATTGCCATTATGATAAATGTCATCAGTGGGAGAATAGATATCCCGGTATGATTGGAAAGATTCCTAACCGTGATTTTAGTTTATTGCTACGAGATTGGTATCGTCGTGGTTTTAGATTGTTCTGGGAGGAGGAGTCGGGTCAGCGATTCAACTGTTGGAACAACAAAAGAAAAGGGTTTCTACATCATCGTTGTGATAATAATGGGTCTTATGATTATTAACACTGTGATCTTCATTTGGCCGTGACGGAATTTGATTCAATACTTGAGGACACTGTCTGTGAAATTGCTTCAAAAAAGCAAATTGAAACATGTGAATTCTATAGAATGAATGAGAATAGTATCATTGACTGTACAAAGAGATATGACAAGAGTGAAGTCACACTCTGTTGTAGAAAATGTGACCCTGACATTGCACTACATCAGGATCATTACACTGTGAATTCAGAGAATCTACCTGCACTAGTTGTCGTTGACAAATACCTATACCTAGTAGAAGATGAAATCTAAAGAGTAGAAAAGTCGTTTTTTCATGTATATAAATTTTTATTAATAAACAATTTCACATACATTTTTATAAGATTTTATTCGTAAGGCACTACTATCAATATTAAATACGCTTGTAAGTATATTTTCCACTAGAAAGTCGTTCAATAGAGGTAAGTCAACTTAGATATCGAGAAACTGTTTGTAAGTATAGCCACGACATCTGAACATGAAAAAGAGTAGTGCATGAAATCCACATGTCTTAGTCGTTAAATCCTGTACTCTTCGTTGATTTTGAATAATGGTTTTCCCACTGCTTTCAATAAAGTCGCTGATGTATGGCGTGTAGAATTTATACGATAGGCCAAGAGGATCAAAAAATTCAATATTCTTCATTATTTAAAAGATGCATATCCAATGAAAAGTCCCCAAAGTCGATGGACTACTATTAACAATGATTAGGGTATTGTTAACAATGGAAATTTTTTCAATGAAGTCCCATAGTATATAATAGGAGTTTTACTGGATTATGTATGGGTCCATACTAAATAGGTTGATTATTTGGGTTGTGTTCATGGTGCTAGGTCTAGTAGAACACTGCAGTCGAAGGTGTGATTTACCAATAGGTTTCAAATTGACTCAGTGATATTAGCGTGATACTCTCAGTCAAAACATCGGCAAATGTACACTCTAAACGTACATTCCCTGTTCGTACAATGCTCATATCCTGAGTCCCCGACAAGTCCAAAACAATTACCCCATGATTTTTTGAAAACATTGAATCGGTTATTCCATTTTCAAATAGTTGTGAATCATGATCTAGGGATTGCATGGTCAATTCATACAGAGTTCCATAGGATTTTTTTATCAAATGATAGAGTGTACAGTGGAATACCATTCACTTTGCACACAAGAATAGATAGACCAAAAAAATTAAAATCATGGGGTGATTCAGTCCAGGATCCAGCGGCACTGCCACTCTTTACAAAAGCCAAAGCTAATTTTGATGGGATTTCTCCATTGATAAATGATGAATCGCTATAGCTACGAGAGCCGGTGGCAATGTCACATTGAGTGGTGATCGTATGGGGGACGAGAAGTTTAATGTTGTTGCCATTGGCTCTAAGCTTTTCCACTGTCAATGCAACAGAGCTCATAACCTGTTGTTTTCGGATGTGGAGAATTGCCGATGTGATAATGACATTTGCATCGGGTGCTGCAGGAAGTGTTTTTCTCAAAATGAAATTCGATGGGGCAATCTGTAACTTTATGTCAATCTTGACATTGGGGGGTAACCATTGGGATATATTGAATGTCTCATGATTTAATTTTTCAACCAGATGATACTCTTGGGTCACTGCAGTAGTCAAGTCACCGTCAGTATCAACACCTGATCTATATCCATAGCCTAATGATTGTCCTCTCAACTCCTTTTAAGCCTTTGGTGTCATCATCATAAATTGTATGTAGCTTGCATAGTTTGATAAATTATTGCTAGTGCTCACCAAAGTACAATTAATAAATACATGAATTTGTTTGAATAGGTTGTGTAGAATACAGTTCTCGTAGGAGAGACCATCGGCAGCATTTGGAATTGTATTATTTGACTTTTTCTTCACCACAACATTTAAATCAATAAATGTTGATGACAAATCAATGAAATATAGTCTTCATTGGAAAATATTTGAAAGTGTACATTTTCCGAGAGGGGTTGTTGGGGATGAAATTGTTCATAGTAGCCATACTTGACACTGACATCAACATTTTCAGCATTGAATAGATTCAATTACGAACTAAGTAATGGATAATCTTCCTTTTGGGGGAGATAAGTTAACTTATGAGAAGAAATCCTTCTTTGGTCTAACAATCTTTTTCTTCTTCTTTTTCTGCCTATTGCTCTTCCTTGTTTTATTTCTCAAAGTCTTTGTTGATGTCCTTCACTTCCCGCCTCGGTGGAGTCTGATGAGTGAATGACGTGCACGCATCATTTTCAATCCCTCCCCTTTTTGTCGAGATTTTAGTTGCTCACCAATGGCTCTTGCTGAAGATCTAATATTTTCCTTAACACTCTCCTTGAAATTCTTGCCCGACCCCCAGTCCTGTAGTGTTGAGGCAGCAAAATTCGATGCAGCAGGTACAAGATATTTTCTGTCAAGGGGTAGTGCAGAACGAAATAGCCTAGCAAACCAGCTACCAAGACCATAGCCAGACATTGTAGTACGCCCCTTGTAATAGTCCAATCCATTGCCTATTTGACGTGGACTTAAAGCACCAACATAGCAATCGATATCGGGACGGACAAATGGAATTCTCCCATTTTTCAATCTAGGTGATTGTGTCATCGCCGACAATGGTTCAAAAATGACAAGTAATCAGTGCCGAGCCTTTTGTTATTGTTAGAGGATGGCCCAATTCAGTTCTTAGTGTTAACTGACAGAGTTCCAAATATGAAGTTTTTACACAAACATACTGAAGATTCATTATATCGTAGTTATGAACAAGTTCATGAGATGTTTTTCGTTCAATAACACGTAGGTGGGGGACATTTGAACTACAGACGCTTGATCTTTTCACAAGGGATTCATAGGCAAACATCCAAGAGTCCGAGGAAATGCCAGGTGGATAATCAGCAAAAATAACTTGATCCATCCCGTAAACGGTGCCAGCATTTTTCCCAATGATCATATTTTGTTTAAAGCCAAGAACGTCTCTCAGATCATCATTTAGAATAATTATTTCAGTGTCAACAGGTGAGGTAATGTAAATCCTATCGTGTTCCAATGAATAATTAAAACAGAATGTTCCAGTACTGCACTATGTGATTTTTCTTTTGACTGTGCGACACGAATAAATCATATTGCCATGTTCAACGTGTTTCAATTAGTGAAGTGGTTGCTCGTTTTAATTATGCGTCTCCACCCATGCGGATATGGTAAGGCGTGTCTAATTGAATGGTAAGACTCTTATATAATACCAACAATTCTTTCTAAGAATGTCATAGGTATTTTTGAGAATACAATCGACAAGAGCCACTTCATACGCACCGTCAAATTTGATGGCGGGGGAGAGTTTTGTCCAAAAATCACTTGTCGTATTCAAGTCGTTGTAGAGAGGATCGGAAACATTGGAAGTAAACACAGAAATCATTGGGCATTGTCAATATCTTCAACACTGATCCAAGAATCAAAATCAGAGTTGTATCCTAGCCACCAGACAAGTAACTGTTTCTTACCCCTATGAGTACGAGTCTTTAATATCTTTTCAATTTGATAGATTTCACTATTATTTTTAACTTTGTGTAGTTCATAGTCATAAAAGCCGCCGAGAATCTCTTCATCTTAGAGTTCATGCAAACGATAAGTTATGGGTTTAGTGTCTACGATTTTTGCCACTTTAAAAAGTTCTGTGGACCACAAGTAATTCCCCTTTTCAAAAAAATTAGTTGTTCTATTAATTCGAACAGTATCACCAACATTGAATTTATTTTTCTTCTTGACAATCGATTCATTGGAATATTGTTTAAGAAAGGTGTCAATTGTGTCATGATCAGAATGATGAACTTCCGTTGGTGTAGAGTTGGACAATGATCGATGAGGTCGTTGATTATAAATCAACATGATTTTATTTAAATCATGAATAAAAGCCGGTGTATTTTTCAATGTACAATATCTTGAAATTAAAAGTCGAATAGTTCTTATCAATCGTTCGACCAATGCAGCCTGTATAGGACTATGACTATGATAGATCAGTCTATTAAATTTCACTAAGTACTTTTGCAACATGAGGATTAACAAATTCAATACCGCGATCCGTTTGAATTTTTTTTATACGAATCCTGTTCGAGAATACTTTCAATGGCATGAACAGCTTCAACACCTTTCTTTGATCGCAATGGAATTGCATATGCATAACGACTATAAACACTGATTGCAAGTAAAAAGTAATTGTACGGTGTATTGTAACGTTGTTGAATCTCATCTAGAGTCAGGAGATCTGCTTACATTATATACAATGGGTAAAAGGCTTTAGTTTTTCGATATTTATTAGCTCGAAGTCTCCTATTTTTATGCAGAGTGTAACTTGATTCTTTTTCTATATAGTGTTGTATAATTTTAGTGTGAACACAAGTGAATTTGGAAAGGGTGGTGGATTAACTTAAAATCCCTACTTCACCAGTATCTTCATTAACACCTATTAGAACTTCAACCATTTTGAACGTAAACACGCTGTGTTACGTCCACTACCCTTTTATATACTGGATGATGATGGTGATATGAAACGTTTTCGCTTTTTCTTCGCCACCATTGTCAAGTTTTTTCCACTAGGTGTGCTAGTATTTTCCAAGATTGATTTAAAATCTTCTTCTTCTTCTTCTTCTTCTTCTTCGTGTTTTAATGGTGTTGTTGTTGTTGATGTTGATGCATGTTCATTTATTTTTTTTAGAATTTGTCTATTGCTAATAAGACTTTCGGAGAAGTTTAATGTATTTAAAAAGTTCTATAGATAAGCGTCAAACAATAATAGTCCTTTACGATTTGTAACCATATCATAGATTAAATCAAGTAGATTATAGCTCTTGACCTGAATTATTATCCCTTTCCCATTGCTATGAATTTGAATATGATCTTGACCACTTTCCATGAGACTGGTTAGGAGTCGTTTACTTTGTTCACGATATGAATGGGGCATTAGATTTCCAATTTTCAATACAATTGAATCCAATTCCTCCTTCTTTAATTGTGTTCCAGCAGCAGCAGAATCCTGAGGAAACGATTCTTTTTTGTGCTCAATACCAGCAACAGCAGTGACCTTCGTATTACAGGGTGTATGTTTGTTCATTGGGTAAAGTGCGTCATTAAGTAAGATCAGTTTCTTACCATCCTCAATGTTATTGTCGCCGATTAATTTACTTAGATTGCCCTCAAACTACTCGAAGGCTGACAGACTGAATTTTATTGGATTTAATTTTTATGGTTCCACCATCTTCTCTCTAGACAAAACTATTTACCCGGCCTCTAATTTTCGTCAGTACAAGTGTTAATCAGCTACCGCCCGCCTGATGACAATTGGACTTGCTTGATCTCTTCCTTTTGTTCTAAGTGGCCAAAGTTCGTTAAAAGAAACGACGTCGCTTTTCTCGCCGCGCAACATCTTCTGGCAGTGGAGAAACGCCTTAGATACAAATTGAGAACAGCTCTGATATTAGATTAATCAAATCTCTTTCAACAACCAAATTTAGTATATCTTTTCTAAGCAGGGATTGTCACCTAATTAGAACTGAAAATGTAGGTCAATTTTCTAGTATGCTATTCAGGGTCACAATGGCGACTCCATGTTAGTTCTAGTATTCACGGGGTAATCAGCTGATATTTTATTGGAGAGTATATCAGTGACTACTCGCAGATCCTCGGTTGTATTTTGATTAAGATCAAATAGGATATAACCGTGGGGTTTATTAGTTGCCTGATTGTATGCTGAGAGCAGAAATTTAGGGGCGCCAGAATAGATTTGTTTATTGAAGGTTATTAGCGAGCTAGAATCACGAACAACTCTGTAGATGATATAGTAGGTGCAGTTCAATGCAAGTGTTCGCATACATTTGATCTGATGAAAGAGATTGTATAGAACCAGAGTAACGGAAATCTGTTCATTATGAGAGCGAAAAGTAAACAGTTGTAGAATTTCCTTGGACCATTGTTCTATAGATTCAGCCAGATCGTCAATGATCAGCTAAGAGTTTGGTTCAATAATGCTGAAAACATCAAGTCCCCGCATGAATTGTATCTGAACCAACCCCATGTTGACAATTGCTTTTATTTTATTGTGTGACTCCTGCCAAATATTGTAACAATAAAAGATTTTTTTCGGCTTTTCAACAAAAATTTTATCTCAATTTTTGATTATTTTAGTTAAGAGTGTTGTTTTGCCTGACATTGAAAGCCCCCACAGAAACGATCTGAATAGTGTTTTAAATTGACACATGTTCCCTTCAACAGTTCACCTAGACAACTAACTGTAGACTATGGCTGTCTAATGACTAAATAATTTCCCTATTACTACTCCCTTCAATAATAATAATGAGAAGAAGACGAATAAAGAATCATATTTTCTTTTATTATATTCATAAAAAAGTAACAATACTTTAAAAAAAAGATATTACATTGAACATGAAAGCACATTAAACATGAAAAAATACACTTTTTTTTAATTTATTTATAATAAAAAATACAACATTTACATAGGCACAGAGAAAAAAAATACTTAAATAAATACACTTTTTTTTTGTTTATTTATTTATAGAAAAAATACAACATTTATTAGAATAAAGCACTTGAAATAATATCACTTTTATTTACAGCATTTTAAATTTTGGGATCCCCCCCGGGGGTGGTCCCTGCGGCGGCCGGGGGCCCACTGTGGCGGGCCGGGAAGCGCCGGGGGGCCGGGAAGCGGGGGGCGGGTGGGGCGGCTCCAGGATCGGGGACTGGAAGAGTTGGAATTGATCTGCCTTGCACACACACATATTGAAAATTGTTTGTGATATAGAAAAAAATATTTAAAAAGCATTTAAAAACACTCAATCACCCACAAAAACCCTCCCAATCAATTTAAACTTTTTTAAATGAATTTAAGTTAATTTTTCTAGACCGAGTTGTTTTTTGTACTATATACATTCAACTCGGTCTGAAATTAAATAATTACCGTGTGGTAGTACCTTCACACCATCCTCAAGTACATAGACTTTGTCCGATATGGTAGACCTGGCGTTTTTCTCAACTGTAACTGTGTAGTTTTTAAATTGTAAAGTGCGAATCGCCATGACTTTCGCCCTTGGCACTAAACTACGTTCCACACAGTTTCTATACACACTCATGTCGAAATTTTTACAAAGTGTTTAGGTACCCCCTTGCAAACTTGTTTAATATCCTTGTTGTGCGTTTTCACACAGTATACCTTCGGACCAGGAAACACACCATTGGATATCATATCGCTACCCGTTTCAGATTTTAGCATTAACAATTGATTTGGGGCCTGGCGTTTCACTAGCTCTGGGTAGAGGGATTTATCCCAATTGGTGTAGTCTATTCCTCAGCTAATGTACTCACCATTTTCCAAATCAGTCAATAGATTTTCAGTGTTGACTATTAAAATGAATGAATCAGTGTCCCCATAATACACTTGAACTTGTCTCTCAATCGACCACTGTACCTTGCATAACTCGTAATAAAACGATAACATGAGTTTCTCGGATATTTCAGTTATTGCACTTCCGCCTGCAATATTTTTATTTAATACAAAGCTTCTTTTCTTACGGTGTAGGAGCACCATATCAGAGTCTATGATTGTGAACGATGTGAAGTTTGGATCCATAATGATTAGAGCACAATCTTTGGGGTTGGTTACAATGTCACATCGACTTCTGCTTCGTACGCTCTCGCAATTTTTACCGAAAGCTGAGTTCAAAATGAGTTTATAGACTTCTTTTTCAGCTTTCGTTTTCACTTGTGAACGCTTACTGACAAAGGTGTCAATAAACGTTTTCATGTAAGGCTTTTGATCAAATTGGAGGGCTCTATGAATCTTTGTGATCTTGAAACCATTGGACACCATCCCTGTGCCCCATTCTCCTCAACACTGGCATTGTCGGGGAAATTCGAAGCACATGGATTGTCAAGCCATTTATAATTGCCACACGGCAAACAGTAGTGAGACATTGCCGATGGGTAAAGAGAATTCATATCCAAAAAAACTGCGTCCGACTTTTCATCGGTGTGCTGTCCACTCGGATCAGTTTTCATGATACGATCCCCGTGAAAAACATACCCACCCCTCATTGATCTCTATACAAAAAGATGCTGATCCAAATCGGCGATCAGACCTATTTCTTATTTGCTGACTTTAATTATCAAGTCCATCCCCAAATGAGGAGAGGATAAATAATAACCTAACTTCAACCAAAGTTACCCATAGGTGTTATCTATTTTTTTGCACACAAGGTACAGAAGAGTGATTAGGTCACTGGCCAAGTATAGTTTACAATAATACTACCCATTTGTACGCCCACCCATTTCCCCTACCCATTTAGCAAATTAGTAGTCGCTAGTGATGCACTCACTCTAAGTAAGAGAATTGTAAAAAGCTTCAATGGGCGGTAGTGACACCTAGCCTCGAGCCAGAGTTGTAATAATCATATGGATATATACCCTTACACGTTAATAAATCATACATTTCATCATCGGGGAAGCGCTGTTTGAGGAGGGAGAAGCTATTAAAATTGTCACTTTTCTGTACCTGAATCAATTGACATAAGGAATTGGGGAAGAAACTGAAAGAGTCTAAAAACTGATTTTATTCAGGCACGTATTACCCTTGTCAACTGTTTTCAACTTGAATTCTAGCAGCAGTAGCTTCTCCGATGATTCGGGTATGATATTATATGAAAAAGAACCATCTATCCATGCGTCATCCACAACTCCACCCTTGGCAATGCGGGCCAACGTTGGTAGAACGAAATTTAAGTCGTAATTGTCATTATGTATAAAAATAGGTCCAAAAGATTGTTGTCTAAAATTTAAATCGCATGACTGGTGTGCTGCCCCCCTAAAGCAACTTACCATCGACGCAATTTCTTCCACAAATAATTATGGTCAAACACCTTCCTCCTCCCACCATTCCCAACACCATCATCAAATTCTCCCTTGCAAACCCAACATTTTTTACGATTTTTAATGGCCACTATGTCATCTGGTGATAGGAGCATAGGATAGTTTGTATAACGAAGGCGTGAAATTGCACCGTTCGCTGTTTTGATTAGACTGACCAATGCCGAGCGCATGAAGTCTTCACCGTCACCCAACATCTCAACTACATCCAGCACTTGGATGGTATTATTGGATTCTCGTTGCGCGTGAGCGTAAGAGACCCCTATGGCTTCATGTATTTTAACACGATTTGAATTTGACGGATCGCACATGTCTGTCTGTTTCGCTTCGCAGTCCAAAGCGATCTTATTGCTCTGCAGAAGCGTGTTTTGGAAATTTTTAAAACGTAAGATTGCTCTATCTCCGCTTACCGTCTCCACAACCTGGTATCCATGACGTTTACAGTGTTCCATGTGATGCTTTTACTTTAAATCAGAGCGAAATCTGGTGACACATGTTGGACAGTAATAACACACACCACGCCGATGTTTACCCTCACTTAGAGCCCTACTAATATCCGTAATTGGATTGAAATGACCAATTGAATCGGAGTCTGTAGGGGGGGGGGGGTGTATAGAAGCGAATTCCAATGTTCTACTGATTCAATTGAAGGAGCCCGCACAGGGAATAATATACCCTTTTTATCAAAACACTGGCCCTCTTCAAATTCAATTCCATACTCTAAAACTGTGACACTAATACTTAAGTGTGGATTACCCCAATCAAAAATATCTATTCCTTTTAGTGTCACGGGAAATTGAACATTTAAACCATTAAAATCTACTTTGGGGGACTTTGAACCCTCCCTAACATTAACTGCCATTTCATCTAACTTTTTCCTAGATGCATCTATTCGAAGTGGTCTGTATGCAGCAATTAAAAATGCATACGTGAAACACTGCAGCCTCGTATCGAAACAGATTCGTTGTATCCCCTTACTCCCCTCTAAATCTGAATGATATTTTAATTCAATTGGCCTCCCTCCCTTCTGCCCACAACTTAAAATAAAATCATTTTTAAACCTACAAATATTAACATTTAAACTTTCAATAAATAAAACCACCGACACACTACCCCCCACGTTATAATTTTCCCACTTACTTTCAATACTATTAGCCCAATTAAGAAAAACCTCCCCTTAATTTGATAAATGCAGGCGAATTGCCAACATCTCAGTGGGCAAGTATTTCGAATACAGCTCACTCGCATATTCATTAAAAAAATATTTTTAGTGCCATTGATGCTTTTAAACTGACCCCCACTCACCACGCTCCCGTTTGTTGTTCAAGAATGGCTTGAATCTTATCAGTATATGAATGTGAAATGGCCGAGGGATCTGTTATTATACTCCCCAACATTAGAGAGTTGAAGGGGTCACTAAATTTGGCACTATATACCTATTTGTTGTGCAAGCCAGAGTTGGAGAGAAAAAAATCTGGAAGAGGGGATACTGGTGTTGTTGATGTATTACTACTACTAGTACTAGCTATATCATTAAGCGCAATGGTGGGGGGTGAAACAGAATTTACAATAACACCACTCCCAGTCTGTTCAATTACATTGGTTGGAGATGGCATGAGGTCCCCTAAACCTGATAGCACATATTCCAAGGTGTTTGGGGACAATTGATCGAGCCAGCCTGTATTGTCCTGTGTTGGAATTTCGTTATGAGGACCCGGTTCAGTTGCACTAGTAACACCCCCTAAATGCTCACGCATAAAACCATATGCCCATTCCGGATCCTCAAGCATGTCATTATCACAAGTTAAGTCGTCTAGACTAGCCATTTCCCCAAAAACATCATTAAGGAAACCTCTATGGCATTCCATATTATCCAGAACTAATGTAGGTTCATCACTGAACTCCGTTGGTGGTGATAGAATTGGTCTAGTAAATGCTGATGTCTCATCACTCAATGGTGGTGCTATATCATTAATCTGTAGAAAAAATGTTTTATTTTCTATGTGAAATAAGCATTATTTCATAAAGTTGAAAAATCATGTTCATTTTTTTTCCATACGATCCATAAGACCCAATTGCTCTTAGAATTATTTAAACTAAATAAGTGTTGCTTAAAGCATTATTTACAGAACAAATGCATAATAAATTACAAATTTTGTTAGTAACATAGACACAAACACACAATAAAATAGTGAAAATCATTACATTGTTATTGAATTTGCAATATCTCAATGAATTACCGAGTAGATGTGTCACATGCACCACACACACACACACAGACACACACACACACACACACACACATACAACAATCATTATGACGTTATTGAATATGCAATATTCATTATACTATCTCAATGAATTATCGAGTACACGCGTCACAAGCACCGCACACAGACACACACACACACATATGCACAAGCGCACACACACACAAACACACACACACACACACACACACACACAAACACACACACACACACACACACACACACACACACACACACACACACACACACACATATATATATATATATACAACAATCATTACGCCGTTATTGAATTTGTAATATTCTTTATCCTATCTCAATTAATTATCGAGTAGACGCGGCGCATCCATCGCTCACACACACACACACACACACACACATAAAACAATCATTACGACGTTATTGAATTATCAGGTATACAGAAAAATAAGCGGCACAGGTACCGCTCACAAAAACTTCTTCAAATTGACTTGGGAAAAAGAATCATTAGCGAGAAATAATATTTGAAAACTCACATTTAAATTTTCAGCTGGCATGTCGAGAGCTGTAGGAGTCTTATCATTCTCGCCTTGCATTGGTCATGACTGGCCCGGCAATGCTGGACTGAGGGTGACCCCCGATCTTGACCAGATGACACTGGTACATTATGAGAATCTATCTAGTCTCTCTTGAATTGTCTGCCAGGCTGCTTAGAGGTTTTTGTAGACTTGACATTGGCTTGAGAGGCTCCTTGCTGCTCCATCAAACTTGCATTGAAGCTAGCATATGTGATGATTGATGGTCTAGCAGCTTGCATCGATGTGATATCACCCCATCTTGGTCTCTTTTCGGAGGGAGGGTAATTGCATGAATCCACCTCAATATCCTTAAAAAAGAAGAAAAATTTAGTAAGGAAATAATATGCCCTGTTTTACAGATAAATTGCCCTCTAAAGTTTATTCTGGTGTTTGTAGCACTTTATGGCTTAGCCCTTTAGAAATATTTGAAAAGAAAAGCTTTCAGAGTAAAATTTTGGAAAATTTTGAGTTTGGAGGGAAGGGGGATTTCAAAAACATCTCCCCATAATATAACTTGACCTATAAAGTCAATTCTGATGTTTGTAGTGCTATACCTATTAGCACTTTAGAAATATTTAAAATGAAAAGCTTTTAAAGTAAAATTTTGGAAAATTTTGAGTTTGGAGGGAAGGGAGATTTCAAAAACATCTTCCCATAATATAATTTGACCTATAAAGTCAATTCTGATGTTTGTAGTGCTATAACTATTAGCACTTTAGAAATATTTAAAAAGAAAAGCTTTTAAAGTAAAATTTTGGAAAATTTTGAGTTTGGGGGGAAGGGGAATTTCGAAAAATTAGTCTGCATAAAAAATTCACTCCTCCCTCCTCCCTGACTTTCCATGCGATGAAATAGTTTTTTTTTTCACATCGTAAAACCTTCTTAATCATGGAATAAAATTGAAAAGAGAATATATTTCCTTTAATTAGACTAGAATACGATTTTCTCTCTTTGTCAAAGGAACATCCTTGTTGTTAATTCATTAAGAATATGCTATTAATTTATGATAGCAATAGCGTGTGAAATTTGATTCCCAAAACTGTCACTCTCTTTGTAACACCGAAGCTTTCCATTCAATCCGGAAAAAGACAGCACGTTTGAAACGGACGATTGGAAAAAGTATATTTTTGAACGAAAAAGAACTGTTTTTCGAAACAAGTAAAACTTGTAAACATAGCTGGGGAGGATAGATTTTATTTACATAATAGAAAAAAGCATACTTAGCGTTTTCTATCGAATATACTCATTATATTTTAAGATTTTGTATTGTTGGAGGGGAGGGGGGCGAAGTTCCCCTGAAATTTGAATTTACTGGTAAATGCTTTTTATCTGGAAATAAATTAAGAAATTTAGTAAGCTGTACTCACATTGATTATTGACGAATCCATTGTTTTCAAAGTTAATAATATGTAGTGTACTGTGTTCAATATGTTAAAACATAATGAAAATTGAATTGTAGTGCATGAACATTTTATACAGTTTTTCAAGGACGTATAAAAAACGGATTTTGAGTTACATAATTTCGTGCGTGCTCCCAAAACATGTCTGACCACTTTATATCATACCAGTTTTTTTTAAGAATGTACACGTGAATTCATGACGTACATTCACTGTGCAATTGACAACAAAAACAGAAAAAAAACCTGTTTGCTTTAAATTATATTATTACGACCAAACTCTCAAAACATGCTTGGCTAAATTATACAATGCCAAGTTTAAAAAACCTCGACTTTAGTTTCATAACACGCATTATAGTGTGCCAACTTTTTAAAATATTCACGCGTGAGTGTAGTGTCTCAGGCATGGCTTTTCCTTGCGCAATTCATGTGTAATTGCATGTAGGTTTTCAATCTATTACACTTTTGACAATATTCTTGTAGGTTTTCCTGTAGGTTCTGGACTGTGTATATTAATACTACTCAAATGAGCCCTCTTTGAAGTTTATACGAGCATCCATTCGATAAGAACTCAAACTCCGGTGTCGACACAACCCCCCCAGGGCCCGGAGGCAGGCGTTGTAAGTAATGTTCTGTGGGCGTATATAGTTCTTGTGGAAGGGATGCTAGTATAAATTTCGGAGAGGGCTCATATGATTGGAAATTGAAAGTTCTTGTTCACTTTTTAAGAGTCAAAAGAAATCGGAGGGCAGCTATTTCCCCCTCTCCACGCCATAATTTCCTCAAACACATCTGATAAGATGTTTGAGACAGCAATTTTTTTCAAATTGGTTCAAAGATCATATAACGAAAACTCCGGAGTCGAAAAAATCCTTTAGGGCCCGGAGTTGGCATTGTAACAATATTTTTAAGGAAATTCTTCAGAGATGACACAAATTTTGTGAATTTAGTAAATGATAAAACTGTTTTTTTATCATGAGGTAGGTAAGTATTGATAATCACTAGATCTGAATCGAAGGGCAATAAAATTATCGCAAGAGTGCATGTTCTGAGAATATAAACACCAATGTCTATTACTTAAAAGACATGCAAGTTTTCTGGAAGGTCTGCCCTTCGTATGTCTGGCACTGGTTGTATAAATGACATGTTCGTTACTTCTGTTTAGTGAACTGACACTTACAGCCATCAAGAGATGTTCCTGTAGCAACACGATGTCAAAATCGTTCATTATCTGATTATTGAATAATCTTTGTCTTTGGTGCCATTTATGTTGAAAGAACACACAGAAAACGTTAATGTTCCATTCATTTCTTGTTTAAGGCACGCTTAGCTATGGCATTGCAGGTTCCATGCACTTTAGACTGAATGCAACGTGGCCTTCACCCTATAGCCTACACTTCGGTTCAGCCAAGCATGGTGCATCTTTTGTCGACAAATGCATACCGATGCAGTGGGAACAGTGGGGAGGGCTGGTGCAAATGGCCTTAACATGATCAGGCGATTGGCAATTATAATAGCAACGGGGAGGACGGAGGCACTCAAACACTCGGAAAATTTCCTATTCTACCTTACGTCCGAGACGAAGTGCATTTGAAAGTTTAGCAGCATCGTAGGAGAATACCTTAATAGTCAAGGACTGTTCGATGCGCTTAGGGTCAATGACACTCCCCAAGAACAAAATGACGTCATAATCTAACGGTATGCCTTTAACTAATCCAACGAGTTATCGCTCTTGAAATTTTGAATCGCACTTCAGAACATTAGGTACCTTATCCCAAAAGTCCTTTGCAGCAACTAGGTCAATACGCACTAAAAGTCTATTGCCCGATGGCTTAATAGAATGAATGGCTTGGAGTCACTTGATTTGGTCAATGGCATCTTGGAGTTTCACAGGATTCTTCGGGATTGCTCGGGAGAAATTCCAGAGATCACTACAGTAGTAGATGTGTTTACATTTGGCTTAACCAAGGCAATGGGCGAGGAGGGAAAATTCAGATCATACGATATCACTTTTTCCTTTATCTGTTTAAGGGTTCGGTCTTAGGAGCTAATCTTACTGGTAAACCTGGAATAAGCTACTGCGGGGATAACAGGCACTTCAGTAGGTGAGACAAAGACAAAAGTAGGCAGCAGGGATTTATCAGAGTCACATTGACGCAGCAAGTCAAAAATATCTTTCAAATCTCTCTGCCAAGCTAGGTCATCCCGCCGCTTTGGAACAGCTTTATTCGGATCTGCTATTCCCCAAAACTCCGCTTTGGCATCCTTAATGTCTTTATCATCAAAAAATTCCAGTGCGTGATCAATTACTGTCACTTCATCGATTCCTTCACGAAATTTGATTAGGGAGAATTCAGAACAGGCGAATATGCGTATTTCACTAACATCTTGCTTACGTCACAGCAATAATACCGGCAATGCCAATTCAATATAAAAAAGAGTCCATAGATATAGCCAGGTCAAAATCCAAACAATCAGTCCTTATACGCAAGACGAAAATATAAATTCTCTCCAGGAAAACAACTCAGTAAAATTCTGTTATTTCATATAATCACTTCGTCACTGAATTAATTAGTAACCGTAGGAGAGGATTATACGTCACCAAGCCAATTGTTGTTAAAAAATTATATCAGATTTTAAATGTTTCCACATTGGGAACTAAACAACGGCTGAAACTCCGACGTTCTGGAGCTGATTCAGAAATTTTCTTCAAATTTTATTTTATGGTACCTTTGAAAACTATTTAATGTGCTGACTAATAAATATCGGCTTATTCTTTTTCAGGATATGATCTTAAGGTGAAACAACGATCAATTATGAGCCAAGAAGACCTGGAATTGTTGATTGAGAAAAATTTCAAGAATAAAGTAATGAAAGATTTGGGTTTACGGATTGAAGGTAGGATTAAAAACTTTTAATTGGAATTATAAATTTAAAATAAAATATTTTAACCATTTTTTCTATAAGCCACCCCAGTGCTTGCTTTGATGAGATTGTCGCTTATTTTGATAAGTTAATTACCATCCTTTTTTCTAGAACAGCATCTTTTTTCAAAAAGGATTTTTGTGTTAATCTTGAAGATCATCCAGGCGATAATTAGCATTTTTTTTTTTCTATTTGATGTTGAACGAGCTTTACTCCTTAACCAATTAGTGTCCTACGTTCCAATTTGGGAACATATATTTAAATACTTTTTTTCTAAGAAGGTACCATCTTCCTCAGGTTTTAACATTTCCATTGAAATCTAAGGCTAATCAGTAACATCCTCAAATTTTATATTCCTTGAATTAGAATCAGTTGATTTTTTTATTTTTTTTTATAAATAGCTACAATGCTACTAGATACAATGAAATATTTTTTTCCCAGCAGCTTTAAGTCAAACACCTCAAAAGATGCGTGTTTGGAAAATCGTGCTTTGGTGTTTTAAAAATCTATGCATGCCTTCTGTTGGGGCTTTACCCCTTTTCTTTTTTTCTTTTTTTTTGAAAAATGACTCATTTTCCTCTTGAATATAGTTGCTTATAGTAGAATTTCAAAGGACAGGCTAAATTCTTGCTGCTAAGTCAATGTTGTCGCAATAGGTAAACCTTCGGGCTAAAATCTATTTCTGTCTGTCCGTCCTGGCCTATTGCTTAGTAACGTTATTCAAAAAGCTAAGGGATTTGAAGCCCTCATTTATCGGATTAATTAAAAAAAATTCCACAAAATAAGTTTATCAAAGAAATGTAAAGATCTCCATTAAACTAAAGATGAGCAAAAATTAAAACAAAAAATATACTAAGCATGAAACTACCACAAATCAGCATCAATAAATAAATGAAACCCAAAAATAAACAGAAATTACAATAAATAACCAAATCAAACTCAAAACGAGCAGAAATTAACATGAGTAGGGCTCAAAACCCCTATTCCCTTAAGGCCAGAACATACTTTGCACTTTACTGAAAAAATATAAATATTTTTACTTTCATAACTTTAATAAATCAAATAGTATTAACATTTTGATTACTAAATATCTGTATATGTCTATTAAACTGACAATTCACATTCATTTGTATTTATTTTTTCAGTAAAGTGCAAATTATGTTCTGGCCTTGGGAAGAAATAGGGTTTTTGAGCCCTACTCAAGTTAATTTCTGGTCGTTTTGAGTTTGACTTGGTTATTTATTGTAATTTCTGTTCTTTTTGGGTTTCATTTATTTATCGATGCTGATTAGTGGTAGTTTCACGCTTTGTAGATACCTTGATTTTATTTTTGCTCAAGTTTTTTTTAATCAATTTCTGTTCGTTTTATATTGAAATTGTGTTTTCAGGGGAAAAGAAAATAATACTTTAAATCTTTTCTTTTTTTGAGACTTTATAGTTTGGCGTGCTATTTGTATGCTGGAGAAAAATTTTCAGCAAGTTTTAACACCACACACCCTTTTAAAAATCTGGACAAAAATAGTAGTGTTTAATTTAGTTTCATACCTCCTCTAGCTGACCTGAAATAGAAAACTTGATACCATTTGCAAAAAAAATATGTTTACTTTCTTTAATTGCTTGGATACATTTATGCTATTTTGATTTGGTTAAATTTTAAGAGCAGAAGTTGCCTCGAAAGTTTGAACATAATACCCTCAGTTGTTCTTGGGATACTGCTGAGCTGCCTTATTGGGAATTAGAACTAACACAGTGCATTTCGATTTAGACTTAAGGCAACAGTTAGTTTTTAAAAATAATGGGGAAATGGGAGGATGGGCATGGGAGGGAGACTAGTTACCCTCCAATCACTTTCGACAATTAAAATGGGCATTAGATCTTTTTATTTTCAATCGAATGAGCACTTTTCTAAGTTCCTACGTTATCTCGTTCGATACGAAGTGCCCTGGTCTAAACAAAAAAAAAATAACACATTATATCCAAATCGATCTTTACTATAAAAATGTCAAGCTTTCCAATCACTTTCGACAATTAAAAACGGCACTAGCCCTTTCAGTTTCCAATCGAATAAGCCCTTTTTGAGTTTTTACGACAACACTTTCTATAAACACCTTATATGCCCCCAGTGCAGAACATACAACCTTTGCCCTGAGGGCTGTGAGTGGGTTGTCATCCTCAAAGACCTAATTTCCAGAGATTTCAACTACGTTAAGTAAAACGGCTATCTCAAAATTTTGATTGCATGTGTTTAGGGAAATGGTGGGTGTGAAAGGAGGGTTAATTGCCCTTCAATCACTTTCGACTATTAAAAAGAATACTAACCCCTTATATTTCCAATCTGATGAGCCTTTTAAAGTTTCTACGACAATACTTTCTATAAAAGCCTTATATGCCCCCCTGTCACAACTTAAAACCTTTACTCTGAGGGTTTTGGGTGGGGGAGGGTTGTCATCCTCGAAGATATAAATTCCAGAACGTTCAACTACGTTGAACAAGATGACTATTTAAAAATTTTGAATGGATGTGTTTGGATTAATGGTGGGCGTGAGAGGGCTTTAGTTGCCCTCTAATCACTTTTACGATTAAAAATGGCACTAGCCCTTTAAATTTCACTTCGAATGAGCCCTTTTTCAGTTTTCTATGAGAAATCTTTCAATGAAAACCTTATATGCTCCAAGCGTATAACTTATAACCCTTGCCCTGAAGACTGTGGCGAGAGTGTCCTGCTCAATATTATAGTTTCCAAAACTTTCAACTACGTTGAACAAAATGATTATTTCAAAATTTTGATTGGATGTGTTTGGGGAAATTGTGGGCATGGAAGGGGTGTTAGTTTCCTTCCAATCACTTTCCAGTATTAAAAAGGGCAATAGTCATTACAATTTCCAATCGAATGAGCCCTTTTTGAAGTTTCTATGACAACACTTTCTATAAAAACCTTGTATGCCTCAAGGGCATAACTTATAACCCTTGCCATTAAGACTGTGGGGAGAGTGTTCTCCTCAAAGGTATAATTTCCAGAACTTTCCACTACGTTGAACCAAATGGCTATCTCAAAATTTTGATTGGATTTGTCTGGGGAAATGGTGGGCGTGGAAGGTGTGTTAGTTGTCTTCCAATCACTTGCAAGTATTAAAAAGGGCACTAGCCATTTAAATTTCCAATCGTATGAGCCCTTTTTCAAGTTTCTACGACAACACTTTCTATAAAAACCTTATATGCTCCCAGGGCATAGCTTACGACCCTTGCCCTGAGGAATGTGGGGGAGTTGTCACCCTCAAAGACCTAATTTCCAGAACTTTTAACTACCTTTGAACAAAATGGCTATCTAAAAATTTTGATTGGATGTGTTTGGGGAAAAAGTGGCCCTGAGAGGGGGGTCAGTTGCCCTTCAATCACTTTCGACTATTCAAAAGGGCACTAGACTTTTGAATATCCAATCGAATGAGCCTTTTTTAAAGTTTCTACGACAACACTTTCTATAAAAACCTTATATGCAACCAGGGCATAACTTACAAGCTTTGCCCTGAGGGCAGTGGGGGAGTGTCCTCCATAAAAACATAATTTATATCTGGAAATCAACTACGCTGAACAAAATGGCAATCTCAAAATTTTGATTGGATGTGTTTCGAGAAATGATGGGCGTGGAAGGGATGTTAATTGCCTTCCGATCACTTAAATCTATTAAAAAGGGCACAAGCCATTCAAATTTCCAATTGAATGAGCCCTTTTCATAGTTTCTACGACAACGTCTTCGATACAAAGTTTCCTGGTCTAAAAGGGGGAAAAATACATTCAACGTTCTTATTTGCCCCCAAGGCATAACTTTAAAATCCTTGCCCTGAGGGCTGTGGGGGAGTTTCTTCCTCAAAAACATAATTTCTATCTGGAAATCAACTACGCTAAACAAAATGGCTATCTCAAAATTTGAATTGGATGTGTCTGGGAAATAGTGGGCGTGAAAGGGGTGTTAGTTGCCTTCCAATCACTTTCGGCTATAAGAAAGGGCACTAGCTGTTCCAATTTCCAATTGAATGAGCCGTTTTCTAAGTTTCTACGACAACTCCTTCGATACGAAGTGCCCACTGCAAAATAAACAGTACGTTGGGTCAACATCGTTCTTTACTTAGGCAGTGCTATTGCATTGCCTATGATTGGCCAGGGTATTTCTGAGGTCCACCCCTACACCAGGTTTTTTTGTGCTAAAACAGAGATTTTGCAGTTAGTCCGTTTCCAGAGTCTATTTTGTTAGTTCACTTAAAGAGTTCAGAGTTCATGTTTTGTCTGAGCTTACAGTTGGAGAAATATAAGGGAGTCATTTTCTCCAAATATGAGCCATTATTTACTTCAATCCCAGGCAGGGTAGGAAAAGAGATTGTGAGAAGTACTGTCATTAATATTTTGACCAGAGGCTCCGTTCACCCTCCTGTCGCAGAGATATTTAGAGAGTTCTCAGTGGAGATACAGACTGTAAGCCCTTGGGCCTAATAGTCTGGTCTTTGAAAAGACAGTAAACGTCTCACAAATACTGTCTGCAACTCCAGTAGACGCAAAAATTTTAGAACCCTTTTCATCGCTTGATCACTGTACTAGACTATAGCGATACATCCACTGGTGGCAATGAGGCATTAGAGATCACAAAGTTGTAGCCTATAGAATGCCATATCAAATAGCTGGAAGCCCCAAGGCATCCAGTATAAATATCTACCTCAGAACCTATGAAAAGCTTACATAAAAATATCGGCAGAGTAGAGACACGGTATCATTTGACTACAATTACTCCCAATAGTGTTGGATATCTCACTGCCACTTAAAATCTTTTGGACCTGAAAGAGATGGTATATATTAGTTTCCATATTCCTCGCAAATGACACTAATTTAATTAAAAAAAACTGCCTCTATACTAGACAAACCGACCGACGACGAGAAATAGATGGATATAGTTATAAATCATCCTGATGTAAATCAGCCAGTTATGAAGAACAAAGAGATGACGACAGCAAAGACTCTTGCGACGATCTCTCGGGTGATGTTGCAGGGTTAATAAAGCTTGATATTACCAATAATTTCACAACAGTCGATATAGAAATAGATAATATGTCGATAATAACAGATAATTAGAGAGAAAATAAGTGTGGTTTTTTGCAGGTTCTAAGGCAAAACTGTTCGTGCTTTTATCATAGGAAGCGCAATAGCGCTGCCTAAGTAAAGAACGATGTTGGCACAATGTATTATTTATTTTCTGGCTTAGACCAGGTCACTTCGTATCAAAGGATTTGTCGCAAAACTTAGAAAAGGGCTCATTCGATTGGAAATTGGAAGGGTTCATGCGCTTTTTAATAGCCGATAGTTATTCGAGGACAACTAAAACCCCTTCCACACCCATCTTTTCCCCAAACACTTCCAATCAAAATTCTGAGATAGCCAGGTTGGTCAATGTACTTGATTTTCAGATGAAAAATTATGTTTTTGAGGAGGATACTCCCCCCACAGCCCTCAGGGCATGGGGTTTAAGTTATTCCCTGGGGGCTTATAAGGTTTTCATAGAAAGCGCTGTCGTAGAAATTTTAAAAAGGGCTCCTTGGATTGAAAATTCAAAGGGATAGTGGCCTTTTTAATAGTCAAAAGTGATCGGAGGGCAACTAACCCCCCTCTCACGCCCACCATTTTCCATAACACATTCAATCAAAATTTTAAGATAGACAATTTATTCAGCTTAGTTGAATAATATGGAAATTATGTTTTGAGGAGGAAACTCCCCTCACAACCCTCAGGGCAAGGTTTGTAAGTTATGCCCTGGGGGCATTTAAGGTTTTTATAGAAAGCGATGATGTAGAAACTTCAAAAAGGGCTCATTCGATTGGAAATTCAAAGTGCTAGTGGCCTTTTTAATAGTCGAAAGTGCCTGGAGGGTAACTAACCCCCCTCTCACACCCACCATTTCCCCAAACACATCCAAGATAAATTTTGAGATAGAAATTTTGTTAAATGTACTTGGAAGGTCCAGAAATTATGTTTTGAGGATGACACTCCACCCATAGCCCTCAGGGCAAGAGCTGTAAGTTATGCCCTTGGGGGCATATATAGTTTTTACAAAAAATTTTGTCGTATAAACTTCAAAAAGGGCACACTTGATTGGAAATTGAAAGGCCTAGTACCCTTTTTAATAGTTGAAAGTAATTGGAGGACAACTAACCCACCTCTCACGCCCACCATTTCCCAAACAGGCGCATTCTAAATTTTTAAATATTCCATTTTGTTCAATGTTGTTAAAACTTCAGGAAATTAGGTATTTAAGGATGATAACACCCTTAGAGCCCTCAGGGCAAGGGTTGTAAGTTATACTCTGGGAGCTTATAAGGTTTTTAAAGAAAGTGTTCTCGTAGAAAATCCAAAAAAAAGCTCATTCGATTGGAAATTGAAAGGGCTAGTGCCCTTTTTAATTATCGAAAGGGATCGGAGAGAAATTAACCCCACTCTAACGCCCACCGTTTCCCCAAACACATCCAATCAAAATTTTTAGATAGGTATTTTGTTCAACGTAGTTGAAAATCCTGGGAATGATGTCTTTGTGGATGAAAAGCCCCCAAAACCCCCTAGGGCAATGATTGTAAGTTAGGCCTTGGGTTAGGCCAATCAAAATTTTGGAAGGCAACAAACTCCCCATTCATGCCCAAAATTTCTCCAAACACATCCAATCAATAGAGATAGACATTTTGTTCAACGTTGAAAGGTCTGGAAATTATATATTTGAGGATAAAACTCATTTTGTTTCAGCGTAGTTGACTTCCAGATAGAAAATACGTTTTTGAGGAGGACACTCCCCCCACAGCCCGCTAGGCAAGGGTTGTATGTTATGCCCTGCTGGCATAATAGGTTTTTATAGAAAGTGTTGTCGTAACAACTTCAAAAAGGGCTCACTCTATTGGAAATTGAAAAGGCTAGTGCCCTTTTTAATAGTTTAATGTAATTTAAGGGCAACTAACCCCCCTCTCACCCCCACCACTTCCCCAAACACATGCAAACAAGGTTTTGAGATATTAATTTTGTTCAACGTAGTTAAAAGTTCTGGAAATTAGATTTTTGGGGATGATAGCCCCCTCAGAGCCCTCAGGACATGGGTCGTAAGTTATGCTCTGGGTTACATAAGGTTTCTATACAAAGTGTTGTCGTAAAAACTTCAAAAAAGCTCATTTGATTAGAAATTGAAAGGGCTAGTGCTCTTTTTAATAGTCGAAAGTGACTGGAGGGCAACTAACCCCCCTCTCACACCCACCATTTCCCTAAACACATCTAATTGGAACTTTAAAATAGCCATTTTGTTGAACGTAGGTAAAAAGTCTGGAAATTATGTCTTTTAGGATGACATACCACCAGAACCCTCAGGGCAAGGGTTATAAGTTATACCCTGGGGGCATATAAGATATTATACAAAGTGTTTTCATAGAAACTTCAAAAAGGGTTCATTCGATTGGAAACTTAAAGGGCTAGTGCCCATTTTAATATTCGAAAGTAATTGGAGGGGCACTAACCCCCCTCTCACGCCCAACATTTCCCCAAATACATCCAATCAAAATTTTGAGATATCAATTTTGTTCAACTTGGACGAAAGTTCTGGAAATTTGGTATTTAAGGATGACACCCCCCCCCCCCACAGTCTTCAAGGCAATGGCTGTAAGTTATACCCTGGGGTCATATAAGGTATGCTATGGAAGGTATGCATAAGGTATGTATT
Source organism: Artemia sp. Qi Xiang Cuo (assembly GCF_049724085.1). Lineage (NCBI taxonomy): Eukaryota > Metazoa > Arthropoda > Branchiopoda > Anostraca > Artemiidae > Artemia > Artemia sp. Qi Xiang Cuo. The sequence continues at coordinate 8,802,577 of NC_142798.1, read as the reverse complement.
GTCATAGAAACTTGAAAAAAGGCTCATTCAATTGGAAATTAAAAGGGGTATTGCCCATTTTAATAGGTTAGTCAATACTGATTGGAGGGCAACTAACCCCCTCTCACGCCCACCATTTCCCCAAACACATCCAATCAAAATTTTGATATAGCCATTTCAACGTAGTTGAAAGTTCTGGATCTATGTCTTTGACGATGATAACCCCCCGCCCCCCTCCAACACATACACACACACACACACTCCTCAGGACAATGGTTGTTAGTTATACCCTGGGGACATATAAGGGTTTAATAGAGAGCGATATCAGGAAAACTTCGAAACTTCGAATATATACTGCCCTCTTTAATATTCAAAAGTGATTGGATGAAAACTTACACCTCTTTCACGCCCATCATTCCCCCAAACACATCCAAAAAAAATTTGAGGTAGCCATTTTGTTCAACGTAGTTGAAAAAATCGGAAATTATGTCTTTGAGGATGACACTCCCCCCACAGTCCTCAGCGCCAGGGTTGTATGTTATTCTCTGGGGTCATATAAGGATTTATAGAAAGCGTTGTCGTAGAAACTTTAAAAAGGATCATTCGATTAGAAATTAAAAGGGCTTCTGCCCTATTGAATAGACGATTAGAAATTGGAGGGAAACTAAAGCCCCTCTCACGTCCACTATTTCTTTAAACACATCTAATCAAAATTTTGAGATAGACATTTTGTTCAACGTAGTTGAAAGTTCTGAAATTAGGTATTTGCCAGCGTTGTCGCAGAAACTTCAAAAAGAACTAATTGAAAGGAATAGTGCCCTTATTTATAAAACGATCGGAGGGATCGTTTTATAAAGCGATCGGAGGGAGAATGCCCTCCCCACGCCCATTATTTTCCCAAACATTTCTGATCAGTATTTTGGTATAGCTATTTTGTTGAACGTAATTAAAGTGTCCAGAAATTATGTTTTCGAGTATGACAATCCTCCACATCCCTCAGGGCTAAGGTTGTAAGTTATGTCCTGGGTGCATATAATATATTATAAAAAGTGTCGTAAAAACTTTAAAGGGCTCTTTCGATTGGTAATTGAGAGGTCTATTACCCTTTTTAATATTTGAAAGTAATCGGAGGGAGAATCGCCTCCTCTCTCCCCTAACACCCATCATTTCCCAGAACATTTCCAATCAAAATTTTGATTTGGCCATTTTGTTCAACATTTTTCCCATCATGACAAAAGAAGCCAAAAAGGCCATGGTCAAATGGTCCCCTATCTCAGCTGGAATCCTCACTGCTAGATTTACCGGATTGCATGCCAAGCTTTCTGTGGTAGCTTGCTATGCCCCGACCAATGAAGCAAATGAAGAGGTAAAAGACCAATCTTATAGAACATTGCAAGAGGTAACAAACAATATACCTAAGCATGTCATAAAATGCTTAACTGGAGACTTTAATGCAAAGATTGGCAACGACCGGGATTATTACCCCCAAGTACTAGGTAACCATCGGCTTGAAGACCGAAATGGGAATGGTAAATTGCTCGTTGATTTTGCAGCAGCCAATGATTTAATTGTTGGTTGGAGCTTATTTGCTCATCTTGACATCCATAAATATTCTTGGACCTCCTCCGATGGTTTAACTCAAAATCAAATAAACCATTGTTGGGTTAGCCGTAAGTGGCGCTCAAGCCTCATTGATGTACGATCGTACGGAGGTGCTGATGTAGGATCTGACCACTCACTTATGATGGCAAAATTTAAAATAAAGTTGAGGAGAAATACAAAGAAGACTCCTCGTCCCGACCCTCTTTTTGACTCAGACAAGCTGCTAAAAAAAAACATTGATGCACGATTTTGTGGTAGAACTTTCGAATCGTTTTTAAGCTCTTTCTCAATCAGAACAGATACATCAAGAACACATGTGGAAAGACATGAAGACATGTTTTCAATCGGCTGCCTCAGAAATTCTTGGCTACAGAAAGAGCCCGACAGATTAGTGACTTCCAGACAAGACATGGACCCTCATAGAGAAAAGAAAGTGTATAAAACATACCCTTCTTCAGAATCAAGTACCAGGCCAAATGATCTTTAAAAGTTTCAGTTATAGAGAAGCAGACAAAGCGGTCAAAAAAGCGCAATAAATGACCACCGTTGTCAAATTGAAAGGAAGGCGAAACTTGCAGAAGAAGCTGCCAAAAGAGGTGACTCTAGATCCCTTTATAGGATAACAAATGAAATAGTTGGAAAGAAACGCTCCCAAGATGGCCCCTTTAGGGACCCTTTCGGTACTTTACAAACAGAGCCAGAGGTTGTAAAGGAAATATGGGTGTCACACTTTGAGAAAATTCGGAATAGACCTCCACCAGAAAACCCCCCGAACATCCCAACAATACCATTCTTTTCCCTAAATATCAATGATGAGCCACCAAATGTGATGCAGATAAGTACTGCAGTAAGGAAATTGAAAAATGGTAAATCGCCAGGTGAAGACTAAATAACAGCAGAGATGATTAAGGCATCAATCCCAGGAAAAATCTCATACTGGGTCAAGCTGTTTACCAAAATCTGGGAGAGTAGAGAAGGACCAGCTAATTGAAAGAGAAGCCCACTGGTCAGATTTTTCAAAAGGGGTGATGCTACTGCTCCTGGAAACTAGCGAGGAATCAGTTTACTATCAATGCCCGGAAAGTGCTTTGTCATGTTATTTTGGAAAGGATACAGACCGGACTAGATAAATACCAGAGAGATGAACAATATGGGTTCCGTGTAGGACGTTCCTGTGCGGATCTCATTTCTACTTTACGCATGCTCACAGAGGAAAGTCATGAGTGGTGGTCCAAAATATACATGGCTTTCATCGACTTTGAAAAGACTATCGATTCGGTTGACTCTGAAACTTTGTGGCAAATTCTGAACTATTAAGGCTTTCCGGAAAGAATAATTAAGATAATTATGTCATCGCACGAAGGGAGTGAATGCTGCATTCAGACGCCAGAAGGCCGAACAGGATACTTTAGAATCTTGTCAGGAGTTAAACAGGGATGCGTGTTGTCACCACTGCTCTTTGTAAAAGCTATTGACTATTCCCTTAGACACGCAACAACAGATGGCATTGAATTATCATCCCGTGTACCAGTCAGCGATTTAGACTTTGCTGACGAAATAACATTAGTTCAGGGTTGCAAGCAACATTTGCAGTATTTCATTCACAGGGTCAGTGTGAAGGCCGGCCAGCTTGGTCTTAAAATAAATGCAGGAAAGAAAAAAACCATGGCAACATCCAATTCCACCTTACATATCACATGTGCGGGTGAGAAAATTTAACAAGTTATTGAGTTTAAGTATTTGAGCAGCATCATAGAGAATACTGGATCTACCACAAAAGAAGCCATAACTAGAACAGATCAAGCTAACGCAGCCTTCAATCTACTGGAAAGAATCTGGGAATCCAGGAATTATTCAAATTACCTGAAGTTTCGCTTACTCAACAGTAACGTTTTACCAGTCCTCCTGTATGCCGCTGAGACTTGGCACTTAAACATTCAACAATAGAAGAAGATTCTTGCTTTTGAGAACAATTGCCTCAGGTGGATTCTGTATTGCCTCAGGTAGACCTTTTTATTTTCAATCCAATTAGCCCTTTTCGAAGTTCCTACGTTATCTCGTTCGATACGAAGTACCCTGGTCTAAACAAAAAAAAATAATACACTATACCCAAATCGATCTTTACTATAAAAATGTCAAGCCTTCCAATCACTTTCGACAATTAAAAACGGCACTAGCCATTTCAATTTCCAATCTAATAAGCCCTTTTTGAGTTTCTACGACAACACTTTCTATAACACCTTATATGCCCCCAGTGCAGAACTTACAACCCTTGCCCTGAGGGCTGTGAGTGGGTTGTCATCCTCAAAGACCAAATTTCCAGAGATTTCAACTACGTTAAGCAAAAGGGGTAGCTCAAAATTTTGATTGGATGTGTTTAGGGAAATGGTGGGTGTGAGAAGAGGGTTAATTGCCCTTCCATCACTTTCGCCGATTAAAAAGGATGCTAGCCCCTTATATTTCCAATCAAATTAGCCCTTTAAAGTTTCTACGACAATGCTTTCTATAAAAGCCTTTGTGCCCCCCGGTCACAACTTACAACCTTTACTCTGAGGGTTTTGGGTGGGGGAGGGTTGTCATCCTCGAAGATCCAAATTCCAGAACTTTCAACTACGTTGAACAAAATAGCTATTTAAAAATTTTATTGGACGTGTTTGGATAAATGGTGGGCGTGAGAGGGGTTTAGTTACCCTCCAATCACTTTTGACGATTAAAAATGGCACTAGCCCTTTAAATTTCACATCGAATGAGCCCTTTTTCAAGTTTCTATAACAAAGCTTTCAATCAAAACCTTATATGCTCCAAGCGTATAACTTATAACGCTTGCCCTGAAGACTGTGGGGAGAGTGTCCTGCTCAAAGGTATAATTTCCAAAACTTTCAACTACGTTGAGCAAAATGATTATTTCAAAATTTTTTATTGGATGGATTTGGGGAAATTGTGGGCGTGGAAGGGGTGTTAGTTGCCTTCCAATCACTTTCGAGTATTAAAAATGGTACTGGCCATTTCAATTTCCAATCGAATGAGCCTTTTTTGAAGTTTCTACGACAACGCTTTCTATAAAAACCTTATATGCCCCAAGGGCATAACTTATAACCCTTGCCCTGAAAACTGTGGGGAGAGTGTCCTGCTCAAAGGTATAATTTCCAGAACATTTCACTACGTTGAAAAAAATGGCTATCTCAAAAATTTGATTGGATTTGTCTGGGAAAATGGTGGGCGTGGAAGGGGTGTTAGTTGCTTCCAATCACTTTCGACTACTAAAAAGGGCACTAGCCATTTAAATTTCCAATCGAATGAGCCCTTTTTGAAGTTTCAACGACAACACTTTCTTTAAAAACCTTATATGCCCCAAGGGCATAACTTACAACCCTTGCCTTGAGGAATGTGGGGGCGTTGTCACCCTCAAAAATCTAATTTCCAGAACTTTTAACTACCTTTTAACAAAATGGCTATCTAAAAATTTTGATTGGATGTGTTTGGGGAAAAAGTGGCCATGAGAGGGGGGTTAGTTACCCTTCAATCACTTTCGACTATGAAAAAGGGCACTGGACTTTTGAATTTTCAATCGAATGAGCCTTTTTTTAAGTTTCTACGACAAAACTTTCTATAAAAACCTTATATGCACCCAGGGCACAGCTTACAACCCTTGCCCTGAGGGTTGTGGGGGAGTGTCCTCCGTAAAAACATAATTTCTATCTGGAAATCAACTACGCTGAACAAAACGGCTATCTCAAAATTTTGATTGAATGTGTTTTGGGAAATGATTGGCGTGGAAGGGGTGTTAATTGCCTTCCGATCACTTAAATCTATTAAAAAGTGCACAAGCTAGTCCAATTTCCTATTGAATGAGCCCTTTTCATAGTTTCTACGACAACGTCTTCGATACAAAGTTCCCTGGTCTAAAAGGGAAAAAAATACATTGTGCCAACATCGTTCTTATATACCCCTAAGGCATAACTTAAAACCCTTGCCCTGAGGGCTGTGGGGGAATGTCCTCCTCAAAAACATAACTTATATCTGGAAATCAACTACGTTGAACAAAATGGTTTTCTCAAAATTTTGATTGGATGTGTTCTGGGAAATGGTGGGCTTGGAAGGGGTGCTAGTTGCCTTCCAATCACTTTCAACTATTTAAAAAGGGCACTAGCTGTTCCAATTTCAAATTGAATGATCCCTTTTCTAAGTTTCTATGACAACTTCTTCGATACGAAGTGCCCAGGCATAGAAGAAGAAAATAAACAATACGTTGTGCCAACATCGTTCTTTACTTAGGCAGTGCTATTGCACTGCCTATGATTGGCCAGGGTCTTTCTGAGGTCCACCCCCTACACCAGGTTTTTTGTGCTAAAACAGAGATTTTGCAGTTAGTCCGTTTCCACAGTCTGTTTTGTTAGTTCGCTTAAAGAGTTCAGAGTTCATGTTTTGTCTGAGTTTACAATTGGAGAAATATAAGGGAGTCATTTTCTCCAAATATGAGCGATTATTTTTCTCAATCCCAGGCAGGGTAGGAAAAGAGATTTTGAGAAGTACTGTCATTACCATTTGGACAAGAGGCTCCGTTCAACCTCCTGTCGGAGAGATATTAGAGAGTTCTCAGTGGGGATAGAGACTGTGGCCCCTTTGACCTAATAGTCTGGTATCTGAAAAGGCAGTAAACGTCTCACAAATACTGTCAGCAACTCCAGTAGACGCAGAAATTTTAGAACCCTTTTCATCGCTCAATCACTGTACTAGACTCTAGCGATACATCCACTGGTGGCAATGAGGCGTTAGAGATCACAAAGTTGTAGCCTATAGAATGCCATATCAAATAGCTGGAAGCCCCAAGGCATCCAGTACAAATATCTACCTCAGAACCTATGAAAAGCTTACATAAAAATATCAGCAGAGTAGAGACACAGTATCATATGACTACAATTACTCCCAATATGGAGTGTTGGATATCTCACTGCCACATAAAATCTTTTGGACCTGAAACAGATGGTATATATTAGTTCCCATATTCCTCGCAAATGACACTAATTTATTAAAAAAAAGCTGCCTCTATACTAGACAAACCCACCGGCGACGAGAAATAGATGGATATAGTTATAAATCATCCTGATTTAAATCAGCCAGTTATGAAGAACAAAGAGATGACGACAGCAAAGACTCTTGCGACGATCTCTTGGGTGATGTTGCAGGGTTAATAAAGTTTGATATTACCCATAATTTCATAACATTCGATATGGAAAGAGATAATATGTCGATAATAAGAGATAATGAGAGACAAAATAAGTGTGGTTTTTTTCAGGTTCTAAGGCAAAACTGTTCGTGCTTTTATCATAGGAAGCGCAATAGCGCTGCCTAAGTAAAACACGATGTTGGCACAATGTATTATTTATTTTTTGGTTTAGACCAGGTCACTTCGTATCGAAGGATTTGTCGTAGAAACTTAGAAAAGGGCTCATTCGGTTGGAAATTGGAAGGGTTTGTGCGCTTTTTAATAGCCGAAAGTGATTCGAGGACAACTAAAACCCCTTCCACACCCACCTTTTCCCCAAATACTTCCAATCAAAATTCTGAGATAGCCATGTTGGTCAATGTAGTTGATTTCCCGATGGAAAATTATGTTTTTGAGGAAGATACTCCCCCACAGCCCTCAGGGCATGGTTTGTAAGTTATTCCCTGGGGGCATATAAGGTTTACATAGAAAGCGTTGTCGTAAAAACTTCAAAAAGGGCTACTTGGATTGAAAATTCAAAGGGCTAGTGGCCTTTTTAATGGTCAAAAGTGATTGGAGGGCAATTAACTCCCCTCTAACACCCACCATTTTCCAAAAAGCATTCAATCAAAATTGTAAGATAGACAATTTGTTCAGCGTAGTTGAATAATATGGAAATTATGTTTTGAGGAGGAAACTCCCGTCACAACCCTCAGGGCAAGGTTTGTAAGTTATGCCCTGGGGTTATTTAAGGTTTTTATAGAAAGTGCTGTCGTAGAAACTTCAAAAAGGGCTCATTCGATTAGAAATTCAAAGGGCTAGTGGCCTTTTTAATAGTCGAAAGTGACTGGAGGGCAACTAACCCCCCTCTCACACCTACCAGTTCCCCAAACACATCCAACAAAAATTTGAGATAGAAATTTTGTTAAATGTAGTTGGAAGGTCCGGAAATTATGTTTTGAGGATGACACTCCCCCCACAGCCCTTGGGGCAAGAGTTGTAAGTTATGCTCTTTGGGGCATATATAGTTTTTATAGAAATTGTTGTCGTATAAACTTCAAAAAGGCTCACTCGATTGGAAATTGAAAGGCCTAGTGTCCTTTTTAATAGTTGAAAGTAATTGGAGGGCAACTAACCCCCCTCTCACGTCTACCATTTCCCCAAACATACGCATTCTAAATTTTTAGATGTTCCATTTTGTTCAATGTTGTTAAAACTTAATTAGGAAATTAGGTCTTTGAGGATGATAACCCCCTTAGAGTCCTCAGGGCAAAGGTTATAAGTTATACCCTGGGGGCATATAAGGTTTTTTATAGAAAGCGTTCTCGTAGAAAATACAAAAAAAGCTCATTTGATTGGAAATTGAAAGGGCTAGTGCCCCTTTTTATAATCGAAAGGCATCGGAGAGAAATTAACCCCACTCTCACGCTCACTGTTTCCCCAAACACATCCAATCAAAATATTTAGATAGGCATTTTGTTCAACGTAGTTGAAAATTCTGGAAATTATGTCTTTGTGGATGACAAACCCCCAAAACCCCTTAGGGCAATGATTGTAAGTTAGGCCTTGGGGATATATAAGGTTTTTATAGAAAGCGTCGTCGTAGAAACCTCAAAAAGTGCTCATTCAATTGGAAATTGAAATGGCTAGAGCCCTTTTTAATAGTCAAAAGTGATTGGAAGGCAACAAACACCCCCTTTATGCTCACCATTTCTCCAAACACATCCAATCAATTCAGATAGACGTTTTGGTCAACGTTGAAAGGTCCGGAAATTAACTATTTAAGGATGAAACTCATTTTGTTCAGTGTAGTTGATTTCCAGATAGAAAATATGTTTTTGAGGAGGACACTCCCCCCACAGTCCTCAAGGCAAGGGTTGTAAATTATGCCCTGGGGGCATATAAGGTTTTTATAGAAAGCGTTGTCGTAAAAACTTTAAAAAGGGCTCACTCTATTGGAAATTGAAAGGACTAGTGCCCTTTTTAATAGTTGAAAGTAATTCAAGGGCAACTAGCCCCCCCTCTCACATCCACCACTTCCCCAAACACTTACAAACAAAATTTTGACATATTAATTTTGTTCAACGTAGTTAAAAGTTCTGAAAATTAGATCTTTGAGGATGATACCCCCCAAAGAGCCCTCAGGACATGGGTCGTAAGTTATGCCCTGGGGTATATAAGGTTTCTATACAAAGGGTTGTAGTAGAAACTTCAAAAAAAGCTGATTTTACTGGAAATTGAAAGGACTAGTGCCCTTTTTAATAGTCGAATGTGATTGGAGAGCAACTAACCCCCGTCTCACTCCCATTTCCCCAAACACATCCAATTAAAATTTCGAGATAGACATTTTCTTCAACGTAGTTGAAAGTTCTGGAAATTTGTCTATGAGGATGACAAACCACCAGACCCCTCAGGGTAAGGGTTATAAGTTATACCCTGGGGGCATATAAGATATTATAGAAAGAGTTTTCATAGAGACTTCAAAAAGGGTTCATTCGATTGGAAACTTAAAGGGCTAGTGCTCATTTTAATAGTCAAAAGTAATTGGAGGGGCACTAACCCCCCCCCCTCTCACGCCCAACATTTCCCCAAAGACATCCAATCAAAATTTTGAGATATCGATTTTGTTCAACGTAGACGAAAGTTTTGGAAATTTGATGCTTGATGATGACACCCCCCCCCCCAGCCTTCAAGGCAATGCCTGTAAGTTATGCCCTGGGGGCATATAAGGTATGTTATGGAAGGTATGTATAAGGTATGTATTGTCATAGAAACTTGAAAAAAAGGTTCATTCAACTGGAAATTGAAATGGATATTGCCCATTTTAATAGACTGGTCAAAACTGATTGGAGGGCAACTAACCCCCTCTCACGGCCACCATTTCCCCAAACACATCCAATCAAAATTTTGATATAGCCATTTCAACGTAGTTCAAATTTATGGATCTTATGTCTTTGAAAATGATAACCCGCCCCCCCCCCCCACACACACTCCTCAGGACAATGGTTGTAAGTTATGCCCTGGGGACATATAAGGGTTTAATAGAGAGCGATATCATGAAAACTTCGAAACTTCGAATATCTAGTGCCCTCTTTAATAGTCAAAAGTGATCGGAGGAAAACTAACACCCCTTCCACGCCCACCATTCCCCCAAACACATCCAAAAAAAAAAATTGATATAGCCATTTTGTTCAGCGTAGTTGAAAAAGTCTGAAATTATGTCTTTGAGGATTACACTCCCCCCACAGTCCTCAGCACCAGGGTTGTATGTTATTCTAGTAACCAGAAGCTCTTATGCTCTTTGAGAGTCAAAGTGATCCGAGAGAAACTACCCCCTCCCCCCTACACACACATCGTATTGCCCCGAAATGCGTGCAATAGAAATTTTGAGATAGCCATTCTATCCAAAATAGTTTAAAAATCATATAACAAAGCTTTTGGGGTTGAAACAAACCCCAGAGATTAGGGGCAAGGGTTTTAAGTTATGCCCAGGGTGTATTTAACATTTTTATGGAAAGGATGGTTGTTTAACTTCAGAAGAGGCTCAGTCTATCTCCCTGAAAAAGACTATTTCAATATAAAACGAACAGAAATTAATCAAAAAAACATTTTCCACGAAATAAGTTTTTCAAAAAAAAGTAAAGAACTCCATTAAGTCAAAATGAAAAAAACTAGAATCAAATAATCTACCGAGCATACAACTACCACAAATCAGTATCAATCAATAAATAAAATAAAAAACAAACAGAAATTAAAGTGAGTCAAACTCAAAACGAGCAGAAATTAATCTGAGCAGGGTTCTAAGCCCTATGCTTTCTAAAAGCCAGAATATTATTTGCACTTTACTGAAAAATTCTTTTAAATATTTTCACTTTTATAACTTTAAGAAGTAAAAATTAATTATTATTTCAAGGAATAAATATCAGCATATGTATATTAAATTGAAAATGCACATTTTTTTTAGTAAATGCATTTGAAATTTTCTAGTAAAGTGCAATATATTCTGGCTTTTAGAAAGCATAGGGTTTAGGACAGTGCAGCCCCCCCCCCACACCCACAAAAACAGATACAAACAAGTAGTGTTTTCCCGATATATATCCAACATAAATTTTGAGATAGTTCTTTTATTCAAAATAGTCCAAAGATCATATAAAAAGGCTTTTGGGGTTGACACAAACAACAGGAGCCTAAGGAGAAGGGTCGTAATTGATTCCCCTTGGCTACTTTAGGTTTTGAAAGAAGAGATGGCTGTATGAGCCTTAGAGGTGGCTTATTTGGTTAAAAATAGAAGCTCTAGTTCCCTTTTAATAGTAAAACGTGATGGAGGGTAACTAACTCCCCCCTGAGTACCCCTCTTTTCACCAAATGCTTCTGATTGAAATTGCACGATGACCATTTTGTTTAAAATAGTCTAAAGAACATTTAACAATGCCTCCAGGTATTGTAACCCTCAAGACCCCTGGGCCAATGACTCCTATGCCCTGGGGGCATATAAGGTTCTTATGGTTTGGGAGTGGTATTTAATTCACATGAGTTTCATTTGATTTTAAGACAAAAATTTTATTCATCGTAGTTGAAGGATCTGAAAATTATATCTTTAAGGAAGACACCCCCCCCCCCTTACAGCTTTCAGGATAATGGTTGTAAGTTATGCCGTGGGGGCATATTAGGTTTTTAATAGATAGAGTGGTCATATTCGCTATGGAGGGCGCTCATTGGATTGGTAATCAGAAGTTCTGGTGTCCTTTTTAAGAGTAAAATGGATCAGAGCATATTTACCCTCCCACCACACATACAAGTCTTGTTTTCCCAAGATTCATCCAATAGAAATTTTAAGAATTTCTCTTTATTTAAAATAATCCAAAGATCATGTAACAAAGAACAAGACTTGTGGGGTTGATACAAACCACCAGAGCCTGAGGGCAAGAGTTGTAAGTTACGCCCTTTAGGTATTTATGGTTCTTATGGAAGGGGTGATCTAGTAAATCTTAGATGTGGTTGAAATTAGAGGTTTTAGCTCCCTTTTAAGAGTCAAAATTGATGGAGGGTAACTAGCCCCCCCCCCCTCTATCTACCCCTCTTTACACCCCATGCATTAGATTGAAATTATGCAATGGTAATTTTGTTTAAAATCTCCAATCAATGTTTTGAGACAGCAATTTTCTTCACCATTGTTGAAAGGCTAAATAATTATGTGTTTCGGGATGTCAACCCCACCCAGCCCCTGGTGACTCAGGGAAAGGGCTGCAAGTTGTGTAATTTGCTCATTGATTACATAAAGTATATACTATTGAGAAAAGGTATGCATGTTTTACTTCTACTTTCCCTAAATACGAAAGGTATTAAGATGAGTCTTTCAGGAAATGTTGAGCTAAATCATAATATGATGTGTGTATATGGGTTGTCAAAAGGGTGTTATGACTGAGTATATTAATTTGGATTTTTCAGAAAATGATAAAGGAGATGATCAAATGACCAAAAAGGCAATATTTGCATGCTACTACTACTAAAAATGCTGCTGCTTCTACTGCTACCACAAGTTCTAAATCAACGACTACTGTTCTACCACTATTATCAACAAAACTACTTCTTCTGTAGCGAGTAATACTCAGGCTGGGGATATTGAAAAACAATATATTAGGAAGCGTTGAGGGGAAATTTGAACTAAATCAAAACATACTATGTATGTACAGATTAATGATACGGGCGTATCAGCAATATTTTTGTAACGGCTTATCATATCAAAAGGAAACTTCTGGGCATCATCAATGGGATGATCAGTTGAAAAAAAAGCAAAATATACCTGCAACTACTGTTATTAATGCTGCTGCTACTACTATTACTACTAATAATTATACACTATTACTGCTTGATGAGTCTTTCAGGAAATGTTGAGCTAAATCATAATATGATGTGTGTATATGGGTTGTCAAAAGGGTGTTATGACTGAGTATATTAATTTGGATTTTTCAGAAAATGATAAAGGAGATGATCAAATGACCAAAAAGGCAATATTTGCATGCTACTACTACTAAAAATGCTGCTGCTTCTACTGCTACCACAAGTTCTAAATCAACGACTACTGTTCTACCACTATTATCAACAAAACTACTTCTTCTGTAGCGAGTACTACTAAGGCTTAGGAAATTGAAAAAGAATATCTGAGGAAGCGTTGAGGGGAAAATTGAACTAAATCAAAACATACTATGTATATACAGACTGCTGATACGGGCGTATCAGCAATATTTTTGGAACGGCTTATCATATCAAAAGGAAACTTCTGGGCATCATCAATGGGATGATCAGTTGAAAAAAAAGCAAAATATACCTGCAACTACTGTTATTAATGCTGCTGCTACTACTATTACTACTAATAATTATACACTATTACTGCTACTACTGTTCCTACTACTACAACTACTACTTTGATAGTAGCACAATTAAGGCTACACGTATGAAGGTAAAAATTTGACGGAATACTGAGGGGAAATTGGAACAAAATCAAAACACACTATTCGCATGTAAACTGTCAAAAGGGCGTATCTCAAGAATTCATTAGGAGATGAAGTTTAAACTTTCGGAGAATACTTAAAGAGGGAGATCAATTGACAAAAAGTGAATACGTGCTAATCACTACTAACACTAATACCACTGCTACTTTTACTTATGCTACTGCTGCTACTAAACTACTCCAACTACTCTTTCAATTGCAACAAATTGTAAGGCTTAGAGTATTATTTTGAAAAAGGTGTTAAAACTGGAAATCGACAATATTTTTGGAAAGGCTTATCGTGTCAAGGAAACTACTGGGGCATCATGAAAGCTATGATCAACTAATCAAAAGGCAATTTAAGCATTCCACTACGGCTATTAATACTGCAGGTACTACTGCTACTACTACTAGTAATGAAACACTAACCCTGCAACTACTTCTACTACCACCGAAACTACTGGGATAATAATACTATTAAGGCTAAGTCTAGGAAGGTAAAATTTGAGAAAAAAATTGACGGCAAATTCGAACTAACAAAAGACACTAAGTACATTTAGATTGTCAAAATCTTGTATCTTCAGAATTGCTTTGTGTATTAAAATGGAATACTCAGAGAATACTTACAGGGGAAGATCTATTGATTAAAAGGCAATATATTTGCACACTAATACTGCTGCTACTGCAACATTTTCTAGTTCTACTACTACTACTAGTAGTACTCCAACTACCACTTCTATCGCAAATACTTGTAAAGTTGAGAGCATTAAGACGAAAACTTCAAGAAGTGTATGAATATACATGTTATCAAAAGAGAAAATCGACAATGTCATAGAATTGGCTAATTGCATTAAGTTAAGTAGGTATACTACTGCTGTGACTAATATTACATCTACACCTAAGGGTATGAAGGTGAATTTTTTTTTTTAAATATCTCTGAATATTTCTGTTGTACGGAAGACAACCTTCCATCCGTATGCAGGTTGTCAAAAGGACATATCAGCAATATCTTACGAACCGTTTCGTCTTTGAAATTAAAACTTAAAACGCGCGTTGTAAGGGATGTTGAACTAATTAAAAGACAGTATTTGCATCATAATACTACTGCTTCTACTCCTACAACTACTTCTACTGCTAATATTACTATTACTGCTACCACTACTGCTGTTACGACAACTGAGGCAACTACTATTAACTCTACCCCTACTGCTTCTACTATAATTACTGGTGCTACTACTACTAATAGTAAACCTAAGGGTATTGTTGCGAAAATCTGGGCAATATTGTAACTGAATTTAAATACATCGAGACACATTATACCCATACTTGATGTCAAGAAGACGTTTTAGCAATGGTTCAGGACCGGTTGATGGTATTAGGTTAAAGATTTCATCATGTTTTGAAGGGGATGTTGAAAAAAGGTTCCAAGTGCACACTGCTACTAATGCTACTACTGCTATTACATCTATTGCTACTACACAAGTTAAGTTTATTAATGAGAATCATTCATGGGATGTTTAGGCATTCTGAACTATATCCAAATGAAGTGGGATCATGTCAATAGGGGGACAAAGCAATATCACAATACTGACTTACTTGACTTGTATCCCATCCGGCCTTTGTGGCTGTATTGGGGCTTTTTCTCTTTTCACTAGTCGTTGAATATGGCGACGGTATTTGGTACAAGACACAGGAGTTGGGTGAGGTTCTGGCCATTGAAGTTGTCGTAACACCTCTTGCGAGGTCCGCCATGAGGTCGTTTGCCATGTACCTGTCCTTCAAACGTGATTTTGGGGAGTTGATTTGATGACATTCGTTGAATATGACCAAGCCAGCGGAGTTGCTGATTTCTAATTCGGTCGATGATAGTTTATGAGCAATGGAAGAGTTTACGGAAGTCTTCATTGGATACTCGGTCGATGTAAGTGATCCCTGCTATGCGACGGAGGCATTTTGTGTCAAATGCGGAGATTCCCCTTTCGTCAGTAGCTTTAACTGACCATGTTTCACTTGCATACATAGCAATGGGAATTATGAGAGAGTTAGAGAGCCAGACCTTGAATGATTTTGATAATAATTTACTTTTCCAAATTGATAATAGGCTCTTGAAGCTTCTGGTTGCAAGGCCCAGTTTACACCTAATCGATTTTGAACAAGCGTTGTTAGAGCTTAAAAGACTGCCGAGGTAGACAAAAGATTCTGCATTTTCAATTTGCTCTCCTTTTATGGTTAGCTGTATGGCTCTGGGTGCAGAGTCTCTGGATATTCGCATGACTTTTGTTTTTGTTGTGTTGACAACCATCCCAAGGGTTTAGGTGGCTGAAACTATCTCTTTTGTGTCAGTTTGGAGGAGATGTTCATGACAGTTAATTTTCACGACGTCATCTGCATACACTAATTTGTCGACAAGTATCCCTCCAATGGATGCACCGTCTTTGGTTTCAGCAAGTGATAAAGCTGCATTTAGAAACAGATTAAATAAAGGAGGGGATAGGAGGCAACCCTGAAGAACAACTGCTGACGTCTAGAATTCTTCTGTCAATCCCTCAGGCATCCGAACCTGGCTACAGAAGTTCAAATACATATCTTTGATCAACGTTACCATGTTTTTGGGGACTCCATAGTGCAGAAGTATGTGCCAAATCCCGTTGCGCCATATTAAATCTGTAGCGTTATGCAAAAACTGTCTAAGTCACATTTGTGTCTCCTGAATCCGATTATGAGCGAAACCTGCCGGAAAAAATGATATATGCAAAAAAAAAACATTGAGGAATTGAAATTTGCCATTAGATTTCGCTAAAATGGAGTATATTTCTAGATCGTGGAATTAACCGGTTTTTGCAAATTGAATTTACTCAAAATCTTTCAAAAAAAAATTTGCAAATTCATGCTAAGTCAACTTTGTTTATGTAAGAAATGGTAAAAAAAAATCGTTAAACATCAGAATATCAGCTCATTCCTCTTCATTTTTGAGGTAGTCCATCACTGTATTGTCATAAAGCAAACTTTTGTAGAAGGTATGATAGTCCTCAGGCAAAAAAGGCAGAAGTGAAATCAAGTCGTTATATTTCGCTTTGGAAATCGTCTTACCATTGGGATACTTTGTCTTCATACCTGCAAATGAAGTTTTCTGGGATTATCTCTTTCTAATATTCATTGTTCTGAAGAGTGCATCTTCATCTACACAAGTTTTGAACTTGGTGATGCCAAATTCTTTTTTGTACCGCAACCAACGGACACCTAATCAAGAGAGTGGCTGATTTTCGGTTTCCACTGTCTTTTTGACACATCTTTTCCTTTTAAACATTTCTGACTTCGGTATCTCAGTGGCGGTCATGGGAATTTTTCCCCTTGCAAGACGTATTAAGTTCGTCCGGTCAGCTGGAACTTGGATTTCAAAGTCTGTATACTTTTTGGCCTTCTCAATCCTGGCATGATCGCAGTCGCACTCGAGGTGAGTATGTTCGGGTTTGAGGAACTTTTGATCTATCTATTCAAAATCCTTCGAAGCAATTTTGGAAACGTAATACGAAAACATTCCGGCCACATACATATTCTGAAAACCACTTGTGTCCGAGCACAAGACTAGCAGTCTTATTCTTGACGGCAGTGCCTTCAGATGCTTAAACAGACAAGAAGCTACCTCAGAGGCTCCCTTTTCACCAATTCCTTTGTGCCAAAGGTAATTGTATGACTTCCCCTCTTTCAAATTGCTTATTACGTGAATGGTAAGGTTGTAGGTCCACTGTTGCCTTTTGTAGAAAGCTATTTTAGTCTGTACAAAGGGCGTAGGAAGACACTGCTGGAGATCAAAGACCCACAACAGAGTGGAATGGTCGTTCTTTACAACCTCTTTGTCTTTCTGTTTAGACTCGTACGCTGATCTATAGGCTGTCTCATGGGCCTCAAGCTGAGCTTGCAAGACTGTTTTAGAATCTTCAGGATCAGCACAATTAATTTGTCGCTTAAACTTCTCACACGTTCCACAGGAGTCACTGACAGGAAGTTTAAATCCAAGATTGTATACTTGATAGAAAACTTTCTTGTACATTGCAACTGATTTTGCTGGCAACCCCTTTTCTGCACCAAAATCATAGGCAGCGCGCTAGTGCTGCCTAAGTAAAGAACGATGTGGGCACAATGTGTTTTTTTTTCATACCCGGACACTTCGAAGGAGTTGTCGTAGAAACTTTGAAAAGGGCTCATTCAATTGGAAATTTGAGTGTCTAGTGCCCTTTTTTATAGTCGAAAGTGATTGGAGGGCAACTAGCACCCCTCACGCCCATCATTCCCCCAAACACATCCAATCAAAATTTTGAGATAGCCATTTTTTTCAGCGTAGTTGATTTCCAGATAGAATTTATGTTTTTGAGGAGGACACTCTCCCACAACCCTCGGGGCAAGGGTTTTAAGTTATGCCCTGAGGGCATATAAAAACGATGTTAGCTCAATGTACTATGTTTTATTTTTTCCTTTAGAGCAGGGCACTTCATATGGAAGGGGTCGTCGTAAAAACTTCAATAGGGGCTCATTCGATTGGAAATTGAGAGTTCAATTGCCCTTTTTAATAGTCGAAAGGGATTGGAGGGCAGCTAGCCCCCCTCCACGCCCATCATTCCCCTAAACACATCCAATCAAATTTTGATATAGCCATTTTGTTCAGCGTAGTTTATTTCCAGATAGAAAATATGTTTTTGAGGAGGACACTCCCACACAACCCCCAGGGCAAGGGTTTTAAGTTATGCCCTGGGGGCATATAAGGTTTTTATAGAAGGCGTTGTCGTAGAAACTTCAAAACAGGCTCATTCAATTGGAAATTCGAAGGGCTAGTACCCTTTTTAATAGTGGAAAGTGATTGGAGGGCAACTAGCTCCCCCCCCCCCCAACGCACATCATTTCCCCAAGCACATCCAATCAAAATTTTGAGATAGCGATTTTGTTCAGCGTAGTTAATTTCCAGATAGAAAATATATTTTGAGGAGGACACTCCCCCAGAGCCCTCAGGATATGGGTTTTAAGTTATGCCCTGGGGGCATATAAGGTTTTTAAAAAAGATGTTATCGTAGAAACTTCAAAACAGGCTCATTCAATTGGAAATTCAAAGGGCTAGTGCCCTTTTTAATAGTCAAAAGTGATTGGAAGGCAACTAGCCCCCCCCCCCCCTCCCGCACCCATCATTCCCCCAAACACATCCAATAGAAATTTTTAGATAGCCATTTTGTTCAGCGTAGTTGATTTCCAGATATTAAATATATTTTTGAGGAGGACACTCCCCCACAACCCTCAGGGCAAGGGTTTTAAGTTATGCCCTGGGGGCATATAAGGTTTTTTTATAGAAGGCGTGGTCGTAGAAACTTTAAAAGGGGCTCATTCGATTGAAAATTCAAAGGGTTGTTCCCTTTTTAATAGTAGAAAGTGTTTGGACAGCGACTAACGCCCCTCTCACGCCCACCATTTTCCCAAATATATCCAGTTAAGATTTTGAGATAGCCATTTTGTTCCACGCAGTTTAAAGTTCAGGAAATTATACCTTTGATCAGGGCACTCCCCCCACAGTCTTCAGGGCAAGGGTTATAAGTTATGCCCTGGGGGTATATAAGGTTTATATTCAAATTTTTGTCGTAGAAACTTGAAAAAGGGCTCATTCGATCGGAAATTCAAAGGGCTAGTGCCCTTTTTAATAGTCGAAAGTGATTTGAGGGCAACATACCCCCGTCTTACGCCCATCTTTTCTCCAAACACATCCAATCAATATTTTAGATAGCCATTTTATTCAATGTAGTTGAAAGTTTTGGAAATTAGGTCTTTAAGGATGACAACCCCTCCCCCCAGCCCTTATGCCAAGGGTTGTAAGTTATGCCCTGGGGGCGTATGAGGTTTTTATTGAAAGCGTAGAAACTTGAAAAGGGCTCATTCAATTGGAAATTGAAAGGGCTAGTGCCTTTTTTAATAGTTGAAAGTGATTAGAAAGCGACTAACGCCCCTCTAGGATGACAAACCCCTCAAAGCCCGAAGGGCAGAGGTTGTAAGTTCTGCACTGGGGGTATATAAGGTTTTTTATAGATAGAGTTGTCGTAGAGCTTCAAAAGGGGCTCATTCAATTCGAAATTGAGAAGGCTAGTGCCCTTTGTAACATTCGAAAGTGATTGGAGGGTAACTAACCCCCTTCTCAGGCCCACCATTCCTCCAAACATATCCGATCAAAATTTTCAGATAGCCATTTTGTTCAACGTAGTAGAAAGTTTCGGAAATTAGGTCTTTGAGGATGACACCCCCCCCCCCCCCAGCAGTCAGGGCAAGGGTTGTAAGTTATGCCGTGGGGGCATATAAGACTTTTATTGAAAGTTTTGTCGTAGAAACTTCAAAAGGGCTCATTTGATTGGAAATTGAAAGGGCTAGGGCTATTTTTAATAGTTGAAAGTGATTGGAGAGTGACTAAGACCCCTTCCACGCCCACCATTTCCCCAAATATATCCAATCAAAATTTTTATATAACCATTTTGCTCCACGCAGTTTAAAGTTAAGGAAATTATACCTTTGAGCAGGAACCCCCCCCCCCCCCCCACAGCCTTTAGGGCAAGGGTTATAAGTTATTTCCTGGGGGCACATAAGTTTTTATTGAAATTTTAGAAAATAGAATATTGAAAAGAAGAGTCTACATTCTTTGGGCTGACTAAACGAATCTGGAGAAGAACCCTCGACGAATACAAGATGCAAAACCCTAACGAACATTTGGTCCTAAAGGAGGTTTTTCCAAAGCTATTGAAGCTCCTCTGGGATGAGCTGGCAAAGGATGACAATGTTTCAAAATGGGTTCACAGCATGCTTTGACAGAAAGTGTTGCATCGAAAAGATTCCCGATAGGCGATCAAATGACGTAATCCATGAGGCAGTTGGTTATTCTGTCATAACTTCCTTTGAAAATAGGTGGTTTGTCACTGTTGATACTGTGTCGCGTAAGCGAACAAAGCTTAACAAGGCTCCCGGAAAATCACTAGCTCAATCGAGCGACAGAGAAGATGAAGATCTTAAGGATTCAAGGACGAGTGAAGTGAAATCTGGCAAAGCTAAAACGAAGCCAAATAAAGGAAAGGGAGCTGGAAAAAGGTTACGAGAAGTCCTGAATCTTGACTGCTCATCTGACGACGCATCAGACAACTTGCCGGAAAAGCTCTGCGACGATTCCAGTGAACTTAGTTGGGATGAAGGCCAGGACAGTGAACATGAGGCTGGTGACAATTCTACTTGTAAGAAGGACTCAGGTCTTCCAATTAAACTGTCTGACTTCTATGCTGTGTTCTGTGAGAAAGATTTCTACGTTGGGCGAACAGAAGACTTTCCAGATGAGAGGATGGTGAAGTTCAAATTTATGGAACGTGTGGGCAATGCTGACTTCAGTTGCAACTGGCCCAAGAAAGGTGATGTCAGTGTTGTTGAAGAAAGATATGTTTTCGCTGGACCACTCATCCGAAAAGGACATGGCCCCTTTCAAAGTGCAGGGCACCGTGAAGTTACAAAGTCATACAAAAAACTTTGCAAAGAACACACATTCTAGCCCCCGGTTTTCCGGGATTATTCTGCAAGTTCAGTTTTTTGACAAGCTCTTAGTCTAATTTTCTGTATTTCTTTTTTATCCTAGAGGAAAAAGTCTGTAAATAAGTGGTTGTTCAAACTTACCGAAAGCTTGGCCAACTTTGAAGAAATTAGGAAACCACATGAACAGTACATAAAATTAAATAACGTCGTTCAAAGTTGGACGAAGTGTGGGTAACTTTGAAGACCATTTTGAAAAAAAGATATGGCCATGTGGGAAGGGATAGAAAAAATCCGTAACGTTCACCCTCTTCAGCCGTCAGAAATACATACGGAAATGTGTTTCTTGTTTGTTATGTTACCATTTACAAAATATATTGAGAAATAAAGGAGAAAAAAGGTACTTTTAGTTCAAAGTAACCCTGTTTAATGCCCTTTTTAATAGGCTAAAGTGATTGGAGGGCAACTAGTCCCCCTCCCACCCCCACCCTCCCATTTTCACATTATGTTTAAAAACTAAATGTTGCCTTAAGATTAAATAAAAATGCACTGTGTTAATGCTAATTACAAATAAGGCATCTCAGCGATCCTAAGAACGACTGAGGGTACTATGTTCAAACTTTTTGGGCTACTTCTACTCTTAAAATTTAACCAATTCAAAATAGCGTAAGTGTATCCAAGCTATCAAATAAAGCAACAGATTTTTTTTTTGCGAATGGTATCAAGTATTCTATTTCAGGTCAACTAGAGGAGGTATGAAACTAAATTAAACACTACTATTTATGTCTAGATTTTTAAAAGTGTGTATGTTCTTAAAAATTGCTTAAAATTTTTTTCCAGCATACAAATAGCAGGTCAAACTATAAAGTCTTAAAAAAGGAAAGATTTAAAGTATTATTTTCTTTTTCCCTGAAAAGACTATGTCAATATAAAACGAACAGAATTTAAATAAAAAAAAACTTTTTTCCACAAAAGAACTCCATTAAACCAAAAATGAGAAAAAATAAAATCAAATAATCTACCAAGCGTGAAACTACAACAAATCAGCATCAATAAATAAATAAAACCCAAAACGAACAGAAATTACAATAAATAACTGAGTCAAACTAAAAACGATAAGAAATTAACATGAGTAGGGCTTAAAACCCCTGTGCCTTCCCAAGGCCAGACCATAATTTGCACTTTACTGAAAAAAATACAAATGAATGTGAATTGTCAGTTCAATATTTCAGGGCCATATCCAGGATTTTTGTTCGGGGGGGGGGGGTTACCCGATTTTTTTCACGTAGACTTTGTCTAACATCCTCGAGATGGATATTTTTAGACTAATTTTCGACTCAATCAAAAATTTCGGGGGGAGGGGGTCACAACGGGTAACCCCCCCCCCCGCCCTGGATACGGCCTTGCCATATTTATGTACTGATATATAGTAATCAAAATGTTAATATTATTTGATTTATTAAAGTTATGAAAGTAAAAACATTTATATTTTTTAAAGTGCAAATTATGTTCTGGCCTTGGGAAGACATAGGGGTTTTAAACCCTACTCATGTTAATATCTGCTCGTTTTGAGTTTGACTCGGTTATTTATTGTAATTTCTGCTCGTTTTGGTTTTAATTATTTATCGATGCTGATTTGTGTTAGTTTCATGCTTGGTAGATTATTCGACTTTATTTTTAATTATTTTTGGTGTAATAGAGTTTTCTTTGAAAAACTTATTTTGTGGAAAAAGATTCTTTAATTAATCTTTGTAAAGATCATACATTTTCTGAAGGCTTAAATTAGAAGAAAGATGTTTTCTGGAAGTTTGTGACCTTGCATAGTGGGATTCATAAGCAGGAAAGGATTCAATGTGCTACTTTATAAGCTCAATGTCAGCCGGGACTGGTCTGTTGGGAGCTTTGCGTCTCTCAGGAGTGCTAATAATAGAGAACTTCCCATGCTTTCCTTAAACCGTAGCGAGTTTTGCTTTGGTTAGAGCAAAGACAGCCATAAAACAGGACTTGCATATTTTAACTTTCTCTGATTCAACAGTCACATAATAGTACCAGGCAGAGCGCTCCTTGTTACTATCATCTTTTATTTTCCTCGTTCGTTTCGGTCGAGTTCTGTTCATGCAGTTGAGAATAAATTGCTGCTGCTGTTTCTTTTCACCTATAGCCCAGTGCGATTCAAACAGACTGGCTTTCCTTTCACTACCAAGTTTTTCAGAACAACTTAGCTTGCAACTTCTGAAAGCTTCATTCTGTTTTCTAGTAGGGTGAACAATATTTTTGACACTTAAATATTCTTCGCCTTTGTATTTTCTTTCAGTCCGTTCTCTCTGTCTCATGTAATTCACACTTCGGCCACGCTTTCGTCCGGAATGTGCTTCTTCCGCAGTAACTTCACTGTCTTGGTCAGGCAAAGAATATATCACAGGGTCTTCAACAACATTCCCTGAACCACCGGATGGTGCATTCTGTTCTTGTTGGCTTATATTATTATTAATTTCACTAGGACTCTCTTCTGTTTGTAAAACACTCACTGACTGGGTTGTCTCACCATCATAGTCCACTTTCTCAGCTGGCTGGAGGCTACCATACCTTTTGAGGATTGAGAACAAGAGCAAAAAAGTCTTCTTTGTTGCTGCTACTACTGGAAGGAGCAAACTCAGAAATCATAAATTCTGCAGAAGAAAGACCGTCCTGTGGGTCACTCTCTCCATCAAAAATTTTGTCAATTACATTTAGATCTGAAGGTTTTGAAAGATCAAGTTTTCGCCTGGTTCTGCGATCCATCTTGCCTGGAGAAAAGGTAGTGTTGAAAACTAGTTTAAAGCCTTTTAAGAGTATCAACCATCTTTCAGTTTTGTCACAACACTCTCCTAACCAAATGAGCCTTAATATACACTTTTACACCCGTGAAATCAGTTCGCCAATCATTTGGCCAATGAGCCCACAAAGACTATTAAATGAATGTAAAACTACCTTTTTCTGTTGTTGTTGTAGAGAGAATACGCCCTCTACAACAACAGGCATAGCCAACTCACCCTCTGCATCACCAAACAAAAATTAAACATATATCAAAGATCAACTTAATATAAATCAAAAAAATTAAAAAAACAAATCGAATCGTCTTCTCTTCTAACCCATTTATGAGACGGGTTAAAGATAGACACCCTATCAAAACAAATAAAACTACAGCAAATTGAAAATACTTGATGAGGACACAAAAACTCCCAAAGGCTTTAATATTTCAATCTCCTTATCTTTACTAACGTGGGTAAAACCCAAAACGAGAGGGGTGGATGTCTTCAGGCCCAAAGATTTCATTTTTCTGATTAGAATGTTTCTCTCACTTGCAAACCGGGGACATTCTGACAGGATGTGATCAACTGACTCTTTAATGTTTACGCACCTATAAAAAAGGGCATGACTTGCTATCTGAAAGACGATATAATGCTTGGCCAGACCTAGTCATAGCATGTCCAGTTCTCAAACGGAAAAGAGTGTTTTCAATTTTTCTATGTGGGTGGATAAGGTGATTGGGGATATATTCCCCGGCAAAAGACAAAACTTATGTATTTGTAGCTGCAACTCTGGTTTTACTGATTCTAAAAACATTTGTGGCAGAGGTTATTAACTTTGGGGATTCATTTACAGTAAGAGTAACCTTCCGAGTAATTGGATGGTGAACAGCCTGTTTAGCAATACTATCAGCAATTTCGTTATACTTAATCATTATGTCAGAAGAAACCCAAATCATTATCAGTTGAAGAGCTTGGGAAGACCTAACTTTTTGAATCTTTTTCTGCAAATGAAAAACAATTGGAATAACATTTCCTTACCTATTTTTGAGATCAGAAAAAAACACTTTTAGAATCACAGAAGATAACAAAAGAACCTGATCCAGCTTCCAGCACAGCATCCAGAGCTTTCTGGAAAGCAAGGCATTCCGCACGGAAAATTGAGGTTCCATCTGTTCATCTTAGTCTTAGGAAAATCCATGCCAGGGATATTAGTGTATATGACATTATCAATACTATTGGGAGGGTTGGAGGAGGTCTGAGTCTTGCAAGAAAATATTAGATTTTCAGGAACACCAATACTATTCAGTAAGGAGCTCAAATTGACAATGGCTGGACTTACTATATGGCTTCCAATTTTCAAATGAGAATGATACATTTCCAGAATACTCCTTGAAAACGGGGCGGTTATGATTGTTTTAATTTTCTTAAAGTAATTAGAGGATAGTTTCAAGAATTTTTCTTCTCAAGAAGGGATGTTCACCTCCTTGTACAGTCCTGCAGTGGGTGTACTTTTAAGAGCACCAGTGATTAGTCTCAGGCCCTGATTTACTAATGATTCTATTTTATAAAGTAACTTTTTTGAAGCTGAGCAATACACAGGAAGACAATATTCAATCTTTCCATATATTATGGAACTGAGTAGTTTTCGAAGCCCATCTCGGCTTGCACCCCATTTTTGACCTGCAACAGAACGCATAAAATTCAGCCGTTTTTCAAGTGCATCAGTCAGACAAGAAATATGAACGTTCCAATTTAACTTATTATCGAGCCAAACTCCAAAAAACTTCACATTCCTGTCAAAATGAATGAACTGATTATACAGAGTCAAACTGATTGAGAGACAATCTTGCCTATGGTCAATTTTCCTAGAGAAAACTATACCAGTAGTTTTTGGGATAGAAAAAACCAGATTTTCTTATTAAGCCATATTGACAGTTTATGAATAGCTCCCTTAAGCTTGGGCTTACAAGTTTCAAGACAAGTGCCCTCGGTCTAAATGGCTAAGTCATCCGCATACAATGCAAATTTTACTGAGGGTATATTACCACAAATGACAAGCCTCTCAGGCATGTAGCCCTTGGGGGGGGGGGGGGGTCATACAATCCTTGTGCACTTGGGACGGGGTAATCCTTATCACTGGAAAATATTAACATTAGATCATCAGCCAAATCTAGCTTCCTTATCTCCAGATGCTTATTGACCACAGATTGATTCTTGACCTTCTAACACTTAGCACCGTTCATTGACCCTGCCAACTTTGAGTCCTTTTGGAACTCTTTAATCTGCTTTCTTAAAAGCATGATTGCTTTCATGAATATCCCCAGAGTGGGATTGAGGGGACCAGGATGACTATTGCTTGTTACCCAGACGTTTATGATTTTGTCCTCATAATAATGACATTGGTCTGAGATAACAGCAGATGTAGCTGAGCCTCCTGAGTCAGATGGGTCAGACATTCCTAATGGCTAACCAAGCACTATAGGAAACACCAAAACAAAAGCAATTCAACACTACCAGTCACAAGATGAAAAGAAGAGAAGGAAAAATGGGTTAAATACCTTAATATTAACCTTTGAACTAATAAACACAAGAAAATCAAAATTTAGCAAAATGCTTTATTAGTTAAATTTTTTCACATTTTTCTCCTTACGGAAATTCCATTTGGTTTGTAAGCACTGATTATGGTGATGAATCAAAACAGTACAAGTCCAATCCTGCGGCAACAGACAAAAAGCAAAAACATTCCAAGTTCAGTTACTGCTGGATCCAAGGACTTGGCTTGTTTTTGCGATTTACAAATTGCTGTAAAGGGACTTAGACTAAAAATTCAAATTTTAACTCTGACCTTATTTGAATACTTAGATCGATTCTGACTATACCAAACAACTCATCGTGAAATTTTACATAAGGTGGAGCCCATAACTCAATTTATTAAAAAATGTGATTTAGGCTGTTTTTGCATAACGCTACTGAAATTGAAGACCTGTTTAAAGTCGATAAAGAGTAAGAGCAATTCTTTCGCAATTTCTATATTTTTCTCCATCAGTTGCCGAATGGAAAGTACATGATCTATAGTAGATCGACCTCTTCGGAAGCTGGCCAAATATTCCTCTAAAGTGAGGTCTGTCAGGGATTTCAGTAGGTCAAGTAGGATTTTTGTGAGGATCTTTGCCGCTTGGTTTGTCATGCTAATTCGTCTGTATTTGTTACAATTGCCATTTTCACCCTTTTTGTAAAGGGGGACAATCATGGCCTTCACCCAGTATCTGGGAAAGTGGCCTGTTTCCCAGATGCTTACTGTTACTTTATGATAGATGTCTATCAGTTCTTCTGGGCCCGACTTAATTAGCTCTTACGTTATGCCATCTGGATAAGGAGCTTTATTTGTTTTCAGGGATTGTATAGCAGCAACTACCTCTTATCGTAATGGTGGTTGACTTGGATCTACTGGGTACTCCGGTAGTTGAAAGTTATTAGTTAGACCTTTCTGGGTAAGTTTTAATATGTTTTGAATTAGCTAGTAGATACTATGTTTATACTTTTGTTTCTACTTCTATATTTACTGTAAATAGTGAAAATAACGGTATTAAATTGAACCGTTTAAAGGAAATTCCAAATAAACAAGAAACTTTACGCATGCCAGTATTAAAAGAACATATAAGCAATATCATAGGCAGCCCTGCTCTATCATAGTTAGTAATATCATTGATACTTTAAGGGAGCTAATTTGATTGAAAATTCGAAGTTCTAGTACCTTTTTAAGAGTAAAACGTGATTACAGGTAAATAAGCACTCCTCTAGCTCATAATTCTCCAAACCCTTCTAATATAAATTTAAGATAGCTATTTCATTTAGAATAGTTGAACACTCTTGTAATTATGTCTCTATGGCTATTGTGTAGGTCAACCCTCTACAATTATACAATTTGCCTATTAGATTTAAAACAAGATGTTGCTTTAAGATTAAATAAAAAAGCACTGTGTGTATGCTGATTGCCAATAAGACAACTAAGTAGTATTCTAAAAACGATTGAAGGTATTTTCTTCAAACATTCGAGGCTGCTTCTGTTACTACTTTTCTTTTAAAATTTAACTAAATCAAAAGACTGTAAGTGTATTCAAGCTGTCAAAAAGCATAGATAGATTTGTTTGTGAATGGTATCAAGGTTTATTTTTCAGGTCAACTAGAGGAGGTATAAAAATAAATTTTACTGTACAATTTGTGTTCAGATTTTTAAAAGGGTATATGTTGTTAAAATTATTGAAAATTATTCTCAATCAAACAAATATCAGGTCAAATTATAGAATCTTAAAGAAAAACCCGGAAAGATTTAAACTATTATTTGCTCTTCCTGAAAAGACCATGTCAATATAAAACGAACGAAAATTAATAAAATAAAAGACTATTTTCACACAATGAGTTTTTCAAAGAAAAGTAAAGAGCTCCACGGAAACAATAATGAGCAAAAACACAATGAAATAATCTACCAAGTGTATACTACTACTACTACTACTACTACTAACAACTCACCGCAGCACCAAGCCGCCTGAGGCAAACAGAGCTACGCAAGCTCCTCCTCCACCCCAATCTATTCAAAGCCTCCCTTTTTACACCCGATCACGAAGTTCCCATTTCCTTTAAATCTTTCTTTATGACGTCCTCCCACCCCAGACGGGGAAAACCTGCTTTCCGTTTAGCCAAAGATCGTTGGCCGAAAAGAACTATCTTCAGCAATCTGTCATCCTTCATCCGCACAACGTGCCCTAGCCACCTCAACCTTTCTTTCATTATAGCCCTAGAGAGCGGTATTGAACCTCATTTTTCGTATCGCCTATTGTTTGAAATACAATCCTTAAGCAATTTCTCTGGAAAACATCTAGCAAATCTTCATCCGCTTTTCGGAGCGTCCATGCTTCAGAGCCATATTTGACCATTGTCACCACTGTAGCTTCTAATATTCTAATCTTGATTTGCAGACTTATCTTCCTATTCTTCCAAACTTTTTTTTTCAACTGTGAAAAAACACCTTGAGTCTGGTCTATTCTATATTTAACATCTTCACTGCTCCCACCATCTTTACTAATAATATTACCATGGTAAGTGAAGCTGCCCACCTGATCAATCTTTTCATTACCCAACGTCACCTTTTCATCTTAACTTATTCCTAGCCTTAGGACTTAGTCTTCCTAACATTAATTTTCAAACCAATTCTAGTACCCAGAACTCGCAAAACCTCTAAAACTTCATTCATTTTGCTCACACTTTCATCTAGGATGCTTAAATCATCAGCATAATCCAAGTCCAGGAGACTTTTCCCTTCCCATTTAATTCCATGGCCTCCCATTGCCTTTCCTGTGCTCCTTAAAACAAAGTCCATCAAAATAATCCATACAAAGGGGGATAGAACACAACCCTGCTTAACTCCTGATTTAATACAAAACCAGCTGCTAACCTCATTTCATACCTTAACCGCAGTAGTGTTATTCTCGTACATTGCCCTAATCACTTTAATGTATTTGGCTGGTATACCATACAACGATAAAACATTTATTAAAACTCCTCTATCAACAGAATCAAACGCTTGCTCATAATCTATAAAACTGAGGACCAAAGGTGTTTGAAAACTCAGGCACTTCTCAATTATTAGCCTAAGAGTGAAAATTTGGTCGACACATCCTCTTCCTTATCTAAAACCATACTGCTCTTCTTTTAAAACTTTGTTTATTGCATCTTTCAGTCTAAAAAGTATCATATTACTAAGTAATTTACTACCTACAGAGACCAGACTAATGCCTCGATAATTACCACACTCACTTTTGCCACCTTTCTTATAAAGTGGCTTAACTAAGGTTTTCCTAAGATCGTTAGGTACTTCCCCTTTTTCAAAGATCATATTCGTAATCTTTAGTAACTTATTTCTAAACTCAGAGCTACCATATTTAAGAAACTCATTTACCACCCTATCAGCACCTGCAGCCTTATTATTCTTTAATCCTTTTAGTATTGTTGTTAATTCCTCCTCACAAAACAAATCTTCCTTCACATCCAAGGTATCAAAAACGTTTTCATTTTCCTCTATATTTTTTTTCTGCAACTCTATCTCGGTTAAGCGAATTCTCAAAATGTTCGGCCCATCTCTCTTTAGTTTTTGACTTATCGCTAATTGCGACCCCATTCCTATCTTTAACTGGGCCAAGTCCGGGTTGACTACTCCTTCTAAATTTGTTAAAGTGCCAGTACAATATTTTACTATTATGCTGTCTAGCTGCATCTTCCAAATCCTTGGCAATTTTATCCATGGCCTCCTCTTCACATCTCCTTAGTTCATATTTTATTGTTTTCTCCACTTTCTTTACATTTATTTTGTTTTCATACAGTCTATAACTCAGATAAGTCTTGTTCAAGTCCTTTCTTCTTTCTATTAAACATAAAGCTTTTTCACAAATATTCTTAGCTGCAGTTCTAGCTTTCTTCCCTAATGCACCTTCAGCAACTTCACAAATTATTTTTCTAAAATTATTCCAACTATCTTCCACATTGTCAAATTTTAAACTCTTTAGTTTAGTATTCAACTGTTCCTTGAAAGTTTCTCTCAAATTTTCATCCTGGAGTCTACATCCTGGAGTCTACATCTCAACATCATGACTTCCCGGGAGGTAGTTACCCTTCCTGTATTTCAGATTTAAATTAACCCTTGACACTACTAGATGGTGATTTAACATCAATAATAGCACTCCTATATACCCTAGTATCTTGTATTGATCCTGCCAGTCTTCGGTTTACTATAACATAATCAATAAGGTTTACTGTCTTACCATCACGTGAATACCATGTTAACTTATGAGCCATTTTATGACCAAACACTTTATTGGTTATAACTAGATTGTTGTACCTACAAAATTGCAAAAGTCTGTATCCATTACTGTTTTCTTTTCCTACACCAAATTTACCTAGGCTGGGATACCATCTATCCTTATTTCTACCAACATGGGTGTTAAGATCTCCCAGTAATAACATCATATTTCTACCTGGGACCCTGTCTATTTGCTCCTGTAACTGTAAGTAAAATTCATCTGAGTCACTAGTATTTCCGTCAGTCGGTTCTACAGGGGCGTATACTACTATAACTGATACCCTGAACTTTCTAATCATAAAATGAGCAATTAATATTCTATTATTAATACCTTCCCAGCCTAAACAAGACTTAGCAGCTTCCTCGTTTGGAGCTAATGTCGTAACATTCCAAGTTCCTATTTTCATGTTCTTTAAATCATTGAAATTATTTTTGTCTCTACGTTTACAACTACCACAAATCAGGATTGATATATAAATGAAACCAAAAACGAACAGAAATTACAATAAATAACCGAATCAAACTCCAAACGAGCAGATATAAACATGAGTAGGGATCAAAAACCTTGTGCCTTCCCAAGGGCAGAACATAATTTGCACTTTACTGAAAAAAATACAAATGAATGTGCATTGTCAGTTTAGCATACATTTGCTTATATTTGTTCCTTAAAATGTTATAATGTTAGATTTATTGAAGTTATAAAAGTGAAAATATTCAAATTTTTTTTTCCGTAAAGTGCAAATTATGTTCTGGCCTTTTGAAGGCATATGGGGTTTTTGAGCCCTAAACATGTTAATTTCTGCTCGGTTTGAGTTTGAATCGGTTATTTATCATAATTTCTGTTCGCTTTGAGTTTCAGTTTTATCGATTCTCGTTTGTGGTAGTTTAAACGCTTGGAAGATTATTCGATTTTATTTTTGCTCATTTTTGATTTAATGGTGTTCTTTACTTTTATTTGAAAAACTCATTTTATGCAGAAAGTTGTTTTACTTTTGTATAAAGCTGCTTAAGTGTTTGTAAAAAATAATCATTGTATTGATATAGATTTTATATTGTAGTTTGTGTAACAGATTTTTAATGAAAAAATGTAATTTTTTTGATAAGATAAAAAACATGATTATGTATGGAAAAATTGGGGAAGGGCGGAGCCATATAATCAAGGTCTTAATCACCTGTTCGAATTATACCTATACACTAAACTCTAATCTTGCTAAAGGTGGAAGCTTGAATATACTCTAGAAACAAAAAAGTTTATAATACCCTTTCAACTACTCCAAGCAAAAAGTTAAATAAAATATAGCCTATTCTGTGATGAAGCAATACATCTTTTTCTACTGAGAGTAGTAAGTTGTCGGACTGGTGCTTGAGCTTGTCAATGATTTTGAATCTTCTGGTCTTGTGCTAAAAGGTTTGACCGAACCTTTTGCAAAATGTACGCATCCATGGTGGGTATTTATAAGAACCCAAAACTAAAAAATACTATATTGACAGTTTTAATGATTCATAATTTAAGAAGATTCAACTTAATGCAGTTTAATCTAAAATTGAAGAAAATATGTTAAGAATAATAAAGCTAATCAAAATATCCCCTTTTCTGATGCAGAAGCTATGTCGTATTTTGTTTCGCTGAGCTTTCAAGAGCAATACACATTATAAACATGAAGACTGAATTTTTAAAGAAGATTATTACCATCCAATATTTTGTGGTAATGAACTTTAAACTTTATTCTTATTTTAGACCAAAAAAACCCAGTCTCAAGAAATGGATTATCTTGTCCCGTTGATTGGCACTTACTTTGCACTGCAGAAGGTGATGGAGAAGCACTAAACCTACAAAATGACTGTAGCTGCATTCAGTACCTTGACGCCCTGGCTGGTTACGGGACCGCTGAATCATTTTGTAGATCCCTAGGAGGAGCACTAGTTTCAATTCATTCAGAACACAAGAACAAGTTCCTTTATGTATTTCCAAAAGACTTTGAGGATGAAGTGACTCCCTATATTCCTCCCTGGATTGGACTGAAAAGAGAGAATGGTGTATATAAATGGGCAGATGGGAAAAATGTAAATTTCACAAGTTGGAACAATGATATGGAACCAACTGAAGACACATCCAAAGGATGTACTCATTTTGTTAAACATTTCGATAACCTTGACTTTAATGGACATTTCAAATGGGGAGATGATATATGTGATACAAGACGATCTATCCTCTGCGAAACGGCAGCATATTTATCAACAAGTACTACACCAGCAACAGATACTACAATGGTAACAAATAGCTCAGCAGCAACAACTGTGGCTCCACAAACAGAAGCATCAAGCGCAGTTCCAACAACAAGTACAGCAATGCCTAAACCTTCTTGTCCTATGAACTATACAGAAGAATGTTTCCAAGATAGTGCATGCTATTGCTATGAAGTGAAAGACCCAATGTTTTGGGGAAATGGTATTGCAGCCTGTAAAGTAGATGGTGCTGATATAGTTACTATTAATTCTCAGGAAGAAAATGACTTTATAATAGGCCTAACAGGAACAAATACTTGGATTGGAACCTTGTATGATTCAAGTCACTGGGTAGATGGAACCGATATTATATTTACCAACTGGGAAAGTAGTTACAGTATTTATACCATTGGCTATATTAGTTTCGAAACTAAAAAATGGAGGGCTTTAAACAGCCTATCTATTAGATTACCTGTTGTATGCAAGATATCAAAACAGTGAAGGTTGAATAAAATTGATGGGTAGTCAGTGATGCTTAAACAATTATTATAATCATATCATAATAAAATAAAAACTACGATACTTGCGTTTAGACTACTGGTTAACAACTATCATAGACAGCGCGCTAGCGCTGCCTAAATAAAGAACGATGTGGGCACAATGTGTTTTTTTTTTCTCCATACCCGGGCACTTCGTATCGAAGGAGTTGTCGTAGAAACTTCGAAAAGGGCTCATTCGATTGGAAATTAGAGGTGCTAATGCCTTTTTCAATAGTCGAAAGTGATTGGAGGGCAACTTGCCCCCTCCCCCACGCCCATCATTCTCCCAAACACATCCAATCAAAATTTGAGATAGCCATTTTGTTCCGCGTAGTTGATTTCCAGATAGAAAATATGTTTTTGAGGAGGACACTCCTCCACAACCCTCAGGGCAAGGGTTTTAAGTTATGGCCTGGGGTCACATACGGTTTTTATAAAAGGCGTTGTCGTAGAAACTTCAAAACAGGGTCATTCGATTGAAAATTCAAAGGGCTAGTACCCTTTTTAATAGTCAAAAGTGGCTGGAGCGCCACAAGCCCCCCCCCCTCATGCCAATCATTCCCCTGAAGACCTTCAATCAAAATTGTTAGATAGTCATTTTGTTCAGCATAGTTGATTTCGTGATATAAAATATGTTTTTGATGAGGTCATTCTCCCACAACCCTTGGGGCAAGGGTTTGAAGTTGTGCCATGGGGGCATATAAGGTTTTTATAGAAGGCATTGTCGTAGAAACTTCAAAACAGGCTCATTCGATTGGAAATTTAAAGGGCTAGTGCCCTTTTCAACAGTCGAAAGTGATTGGAGGGCAACTACCCCCCCCCCTCCCACGCCCATCATTCCCCCATACACATCCAATCAAAATTTTGAGATAGCCATTTTGTTCAGCGTAGTTGTTTTCCAGATAGAAAATTTGTTTTTGAGGAGGACACTCCCTCACAACCCTCAGGGAAAGGGTTTTAAGTTATGGCCTGGGGGCATATAAGGTTTTTATAGAAGGCGTTATCTCAAAATTTTGAGATAACAACTTTGTTCAGCGTAGTGGATTACCAGATAGAAAATATGTTTTTGAGGAGGACACTCCCCCACAACCCTCAGGGCAAGGGTTTTAAATTATGCCCTGGGGGCATATAAGGTTTTTATAAAAGGTGTTGTCGCAGCAACTTCGAAAAAGGTTCATTCGATTGGAAATTGGAGTGGATAGTGCCCTTTTTAATAGTCGAAAGTGATTGGAGGGCAACTAGACCCCCCCCTCTCAGGCTCATTATTCCCCCTAACACATCCAATCAAAATTTTAAGATAGCCATTTTGTTCAGCGTAGTTGTTTTCCAGATAGACAATATTTTTTTGAGGACGACACTCCCTCACAACCCTCAGGGCAAGGGTTTTCAGTTATGCCCTGGGGGCATATAAGGTTTTTGTAGAAGGCGTTGTCGTCGAAACTTCAAAACAGGCTCATTCCATTGGAAATTCAAAGGGTTTGTACCCTTTTTAATAGTCGAAAGTAATTGGAGGGCAATTAGACCCCCCCCCCGAGCCCATCATTCCCCCAAACACATCCAAACATAATTTTGAGATAGCCATTTTGTTCAGCGTAGTTGATTTCCAGCTAGAGAATATATTGTTAAGGAGGACACTCCCCCACATCCCTCAGGGCAAGAGTTTCAAGTTCTGCCCTGGGGAATATAAGGTTTTTATAGAAGGCGTTGTCGTAGAAACTTCAAAGCAGGCTCATTCCATTGGAAATTCAAAGGGCTTGTACCCTTTTTAATAGTCGAAAGTGATTGGAGGGCAACTAGCCCCCCCTTCCCAAGCCCATCATTCCCCCAAACACATCCAAACACAATTTTGAGATAACCATTTTGTTCAGCGCAGTTGATTTACAGCTAGAAAATATATTCTTGAGGAGAACACTCCCCCACATCCCTCAGGGCAAGGGTTTCAAGTTATGCCCTGGGGGCATATAACGTTTTTATAGAAGGCGTTGTCGTAGAAACTTTAAAACAGGCTCATTAAATTGGAAATTCAAAGGGCTAGTACCCTTTTTCATAGTCGAAAGTGATTGGAGGGCAACTAGCCCCCCCCCCCACGCCCATCATTCCCCTAAACACATCCAATCAAAATTTTGAGATAGCCATTTTGTTCAGCGTAGTTGATTTCCAGCTAGAAAATATGTTTTTGAGGAGGACACTCCCCCACAACCCTTGGGGCAAGGGTTTGAAGTTATACCATGGGGGCATATACGGTTTTCATAGAAGGTATTGTCGTCGAAATTTCAAAAAAGGCTCATTCGATTGAAATTTCAAAGGGCTCTTGCCCTTTTTAATAGTCGAAAGTGATTAGAGAGCAACTAGCCCCCCCCCAAGCCCATCCTTTCCCCAAACACACCCAATCAAAATTTTGAGATAGACATTTTGTTCAGCGTAGTTGATTTCCAGCTAGAGAATATATTCTTAAGGAGGACACTCCCCCACATCCCTCAGGGCAAGAGTTTCAAGTTCTGCCCTGGGGAATACAAGGTTTTTATAGAAGGCGTTGTCGTAGAAACTTCAAAGCAGGCTCATTCCATTGGAAATTCAAAGGGCTTGTACCCTTTTTAATAGTCGAAAGTGATTGGAGGGCAACTAGCCCCCCCGTCCCAAGCCCATCATTCCCCCAAACACATCCAAACAAAATTTTGAGATAGCCATTTTGTTCAGCGTAGTTGATTTCCAGTTAGAAAATATATTCTTGAGGAGGATACTCCCCCACATCCCTCAGGGCAAGGGTTAAAAGTTATGCCCTGGGGGCATATAACGTTTTTATAGAAAGCGTTGTCGTAGAAACTTTAAAACAGGCTCATTAAATTGGAAATTCAAAGGGCTAGTACCCTTTTTCATAGTCGAAAGTGATTGGAGGGCAACTAGCCCCCCCCCCCCGCCCATCATTCCCCCCTACACATCCAATCAAAATTTTTAGATAGCCCTTTTGTTCAGCGTAGTTGTTTTCCACATAGAAAATTTCTTTTTGAGGAGGACACTCCCTCACAACCCT
The DNA here is from genome assembly GCF_049724085.1 of Artemia sp. Qi Xiang Cuo. Classification (NCBI taxonomy): domain Eukaryota; kingdom Metazoa; phylum Arthropoda; class Branchiopoda; order Anostraca; family Artemiidae; genus Artemia; species Artemia sp. Qi Xiang Cuo. The sequence continues at coordinate 8,766,326 of NC_142798.1, read as the reverse complement.
CAGGGAAAGGGTTTTAAGTTATGGCCTGGGGGCATATAAGGTTTTTATAGATGGCGTTATCTCAAAATTTTGAGATAACCACTTTGTTCAGCGTAGTGGATTACCAGATAGAAAATATGTTTTTGAGGAGGACACTCCCCCACAACCCTCAGGGCAAGGGTTTTAAATTATGCCCTGGGGGCATATAAGGTTTTTATAAAAGGTGTTGTCGCAGCAACTTCGAAAAAGGTTCATTCGATTGGAAATTGGAGTGGATAGTGCCCTTTTTAATAGTCGAAAGTGATTGGAGGGCAACTAGACACCCCCCCCCCTCTCAGGCTCATTATTCCCCCTAACATATCCAATCAAAATTTTAAGATAGCCATTTTGTTCAGCGTAGATGTTTTCCAGATAGACAATATTTTTTTGAGGACGACACTCCCTCACATTCCTCAGGGCAAGGGTTTTCAGTTATGCCCTGGGGGCATAAAAGGTTTTTGTAGAAGGCGTTGTCGTCGAAACTTCAAAACAGGCTCATTTCATTGGAAATTCAAAGGGCTTGTACCCTTTTTAATAGTCGAAAGTGATTGGAGGGCAGCCAGCCCCCCCCCCCCCCGAGCCCATCATTCCCCCAAACACATCCAAACAAAATTTTGAGATAGCCATTTTGTTCAGCGTAGTTGATTTCCAGCTAGAGAATATATTCTTAAGGAGGACACTCCCCCACATCCCTCAGGGCAAGAGTTTCAAGTTCTGCCCTGGGGAATACAAGGTTTTTATAGAAGGCGTTGTCGTAGAAACTTCAAACCAGGCACATTCGATTGGAAATTTAAAGGGTTAGGGCCCTTTTTAATAGTCGACAGTGATTGGAGGGCAACTAGCCCCCTCCCCCCGAGCCCATCATTCCCCCAAACACATCCAAACATAATTTTGTGATAGCCATTTTGTTCAGCGTAGTTGATTTCCAGCTAGAGAATATATTCTTAAGGAGGACACTCCCCCACATCCCTCAGGGCAAGAGTTTCAAGTTCTGCCCTTTGGAATATAAGGTTTTTATAGAAGGCGTTGTCGTAGAAACTTCAAAGCAGGCTCATTCCATTGGAAATTCAAAGGGCTTGTACCCTTTTTAATAGTCGAAAGTGATTGGAGGGCAACTAGCCCCCCCCTTCCCAAGCCCATCATTCCCCCAAATTCATCCAAACAAAATTTTGAGATAGCCATTTTGTTCCGCGTAGTTGATTTCCAGTTAGAAAATATATTCTTGAGGAGGACACTCCCCCACATCCCTCAGGGCAAGGGTTTCAAGTTATGCCCTGGGGGCATATAAGGTTTTTATAGAAGGCGTTGTCGTAGAGACTTCAAAACAGGCTCATTCCATTGGAAATTCAAAGGGTTTGTACCCTTTTTAATAGTCGAAAGTAATTGGAGGGCAACTAGCCCCCCCCCCGCCCATCATTCCCCCAAACACATCCAAACAAAATTTTTAGATAACCATTTTGTTAAGCGCAGTTGATTTACAGCTAGAAAATATATTCTTGAGGAGAACACTCCCCCACATCCCTCAGGGCAAGGGTTTCAAGTTATGCCCTGGGGGCATATAACGTTTTTATAGAAGGCGTTGTCGTAGAAACTTTAAAACAGGCTCATTCAATTGGAAATTCAAAGGGCTAGTACCCTTTTTAATAGTCGAAAGTGATTGGAGGGCAACTAGCTCCCCCACGCCCATCTTTCCCCTAGACACATCCAATCAAAATTTTGAGATAGCCATTTTGTTCAGCGTAGTTGATTTCAAGTTGGAATATATATTTTTGAGGAGGACACTCCCCCACAACCCTTGGGGCAAGGGTTTTAAGTTGTGCCATGGGGGCATATAAGGTTTTTATAGAAGGCATTGTCGTAGAAACTTCAAAACAGGCTCATTCGATTGGAAATTTAAAGGGCTAGTGCCCTTTTTAATAGTCGAAAGTGATTGGAGGGCAACTAGCCCCCCCCCCCCCCGCCCATCATTCCCCCAAACACATCCAATCAAAATTTTGAGATAGCCATTTTGTTCAGCGTAGTTGTTTTCCACATAGAAAATTTGTTTTTGAGGAGGACACTCCCTCACAACCCTCAGGGAAAGGGTTTTAAGTTTTGGCCTGGGGGCATATAAGGTTTTTATAGATGGCGTTATCTCGAAATTTTTGAGATAACCACTTTGTTCAGCGTAGTGGATTACCAGATAGAAAATATGTTTTTGAGGAGGACACTCCCCCACAACCCTCAGGGCAAGGGTTTTAAATTATGCCCTGGGGGCATATAAGGTTTTTATAAAAGCTGTTGTCGCAGCAACTTCGAAAAAGGTTCATTCGATTGGAAATTGGAGTGGATAGTGCCCTTTTTAATAGTCGAAAGTGATTGGAGGGCAACTAGAGCCCCCCCCCTCTCAGGCTCATTATTCCCCCTAACACATCCAATCAAAATTTTAAGATAGCCATATTGTTCAGCGTAGTTGTTTTCCAGATAGACAATATTTTTTTGAGCACGACACTCCCTCACAACCCTCAGGGCAAGGGTTTTCAGTTATGCCCTGGGGGCATAAAAGGTTTTTGTAGAAGGCGTTGTCGTCGAAACTTCAAAACAGGCTCATTTCATTGGAAATTCAAAGGGCTTGTACCCTTTTTAATAGTCGAAAGTGATTGGAGGGCAACTAGCCCCCCCCCCCGAGCCCATCATCCCCCAAACACATCCAAACAATACTTTGAGATAGCCATTTTGTTCAGCGTAGTTGATTTCCAGCTAGAGAATATATTCTTAAGGAGGACACTCCCTCACATCCCTCAGGGCAAGAGTTTCAGTTCTGCCCTGGGGAATATAAGGTTTTTTTAGAAGGCGTTGTCGTAGAAACTTCAAAGCAGGCTCATTCCATTGGAAATTCAAAGGGCTTGTACCCTTTTTAATAGTCGAAAGTGATTGGAGGGCAACTAGCCCCCCCTTCCCAAGCCCATCATTCCCCCAAACACATCCAAACAAAATTTGGAGATAGCCATTTTGTTCAGCGTAGTTGATTTCCAGTTAGAAAATATATTCTTGAGGAGGACACTCCCCCACGTCCCTCAGGGCAAGGGTTTCAAGTTATGCCCTGGGGGCATATAAGGTTTTTATAGAAGGCGTTGTCGTAGAAACTTCAAAACAGGCTCATTCCATTGAGCCTGTGAGGGGAGAACACTCCCCCACATCCCTCAGGACAAGGGTTTCAAGTTATGCCCTGGGGGCATATAACGTTTTTATAGAAGGCGTTGTCGTAGAAACTTCAAAACAGGCTCATTAAATTGGAAATTCAGAGGGCTAGTACCCTTTTTCATAGTCGAAAGTGATTGGAGGGCAACTTGCCCCCCCCCCCCACGCCCATCATTCCCCCAGACACATCCAATCAAAATTTTGAGATAGCCATTTTGTTCAGCGTAGTTGAGTTCCAGATATGAAATATGTTTTTGAGGAGGACACTCCCCCACAACCATCAGGGCAAGGATTTTAAGTTATGCCCTGGGGGCATATAAGATTTTTATAGAAAGCGTTGTCGTAGAAACTTCAAAACAGGCTCATTCCATTGGAAATTCAAAGGGCTTCTACCCTTTTTAATACTCAAAAGTGATTGGAGGGCAACTTGCCCCCCCCCCCCTCATGCCGATTATTCCCCCAAACACATCCAAACAAAATTTTAAGATAGCTATTTTGTTCAGCGTAGTTGATTTCCAGCTAGAAAATATATTCTTGAGGAGGACACTCCCCCACAGTCCTCAGGGCAAGGGTTTTAAGTTATGCCCTGGGGCCATATAAGGTTTTTATAGAAGGCGTTGTCGTAAAAACTTCAAAACAGGCTCATTCGATTGGAAATTCGAAGGTCTAGTACCCTTTTTAATATTCGAAAGTGACTGGAGTTCAACTCGCCCCCCCCCCAACGCCCTTCATTCCCCCAAACACATCCAATAAAAATTTTGAGATAGCCATTTTGTTCAGCGTAGTTGATTTCCAGATAGAAAATAAGTTTTTGAGGAAGACACTTCCCCACATGCCTCAGGGCAAGGGTTTTAAGTTATGCCCTGGGGGTATATAAGGGTTTTAAAGATGGCGCTGTCGTAGAAACTTCATTAAAAGCTCATTCGACTTGAAATTCAAAGGGCTAGTGCCCTTTTTAATAGTCGAAAGTGATTGGAGGGCAACTAGCCTCCCCCACACCCATCAGTCCCCCAAACACATCCACTAAAATTTTGAGGTAGCCAATTTGTTCAGGGTAGTTGATTTCCAGATAGAAAATATATTTTTGAGGAGGACACTCCCCCATAACCCTCAGTTCAAGGATTATAAGTTATGCCCAGAGGGCATATAAGGTTTTTATTGAAATCTTTGTCGTATAAACTTGAAAAGGGGTTCATTCGATTTGAAATTCAAAGGACTAGTACCCTTTTTAATATTCGAAGTGATTTGAGGGCAGCTAACCCCCCTCTTGCTCCCACCTTTTCCCCAAACACATCCAATCAAAGTTTTTAGATGGCCATTTTATTAAACGTAGTTGAAAGTTTTGGGAATTATGTCTTTAAGGATGACAACCCCTCCCTCCACAGCCCTCAGGGCAAGGTTGTAAGTTATGCCCTGGGGGCATATAAAGTTTTTATTGAAAGCGTTGTCGTAGAAACTTCAAAAGGGCCCATTCTCAATGGAAATTGAAAGGGCTAGTGCCTTAATTCGTAGTTGAAAGTGATTGGAGGGTAACTGGCCCCCCCCCCACGCCCCTCAAAACACCAAACACAACCCAACAAAAATTTTAGATAGCACATTTGTTAAGCGCAGTTGATTTACAGCTAGAAAATATATTCTTGAGGAGAACACTCCCCCACATCCCTCAGGGCAAGGTCTTCAAGTTATGCCCTGGGGGCATATAACGTTTTTATAGAAGGCGTTGTCGTAGAAACTTCAAAATAGGCTCATTAAATTGGAAATTCAGAGGGCTAGTACCCTTTTTAATAGTCGTAAGTGATTGGAGGGCCACTAGCGCCCCCCCCCCACGCCGATCATTCCCCTAGACACATCCAATCAAAATTTTGAGGTAGCCGTTTTGTTCCGCGTAGTTGAGTTCCAGATATGAAATATGTTTCTGAGGAGGACACTCCCCCACAACCATCAGTTCAAGGATTTTAAGTTATGCCCTGGGGGCATATAAGTTTTTTATAGAATGCGTTGTCGTAGAAACTTCAAAACAGGCTCATTCCATTGGAAATTCAAAGGGCTTCTACCCTTTTTAATAATCAAAAGTGATTGGAGGGCAACTTGCCCCCCCCCCCCTCATGCCGATTATTCCCCCAAACACATCCAAACAAAATTTTGAGATAGCCATTTTGTTCAGCGTAGTTGATTTCCAGCTAGAAAATATATTCTTGAGGAGGACACTCCCCCACATTCCTCAGGGCAAGGGTTTCAAGTTATGCCCTGGGGGCATATAAGGTTTTTATAGAAAGCGTTGTCGTAGAAACTTCAAAACAGGCTCTTTCGATTGGAAATTCAAAGGGCTAGTACCCTTTTTAATATTCGAAAGTGACTGGAGTTCAACTAGCCCCCCCCCCCCCCACGCCCATCATTCCCCCAAACACATCCAATAACAATTTTGAGATAGCCATTTTGTTCAGCGTAGTAGATTTCCAGATAGAAAATATCTTTTTGAGGAAGACACTCCCCCACATCCCTCAGGGCAAGGGTTTTAAGTTATGCCCTGGGGGTATATAAGGGTTTTAAAGATGGCGCTGTCGTAGAAACTTCATTAAAAGCTCATTCGACTTGAAATTCAAAGGGCTAGTGCCCTTTTTAATAGTCGAAAGTGATTGGAGGGCAACTAGCCTCCCCCACACCCATCATTCCCCCAAACACATCCAATAAAATTTTGAGATAGCCAATTTGTTCAGGGTAGTTGATTTCCAGATAGAAAACATATTTTTGAGGAGGACACTCCCCCATAACCCTCAGTTCAAGGATTATAAGTTATGCCCAGAGGGCATATAAGGTTTTTATTGAAATCTTTGTCGTATAAACTTGAAAAGGGGTTCATTCGATTTGAAATTCAAAGGACTAGTACCCTTTTTAATATTCGAAGTGATTTGAGGGCAGCTAACCCCCCTCTTGCTCCCACCTTTTCCCCAAACACATCCAATCAAAGTTTTTAGATAGCCATTTTATTAAAAGTAGTTGAAAGTTTTGGGAATTATGTCTTTAAGGATGACAACCCCTCCCTCCACAGCCCTCAGGGCAAGGTTGTAAGTTATGCCCCGGGGGCATATAAAGTTTTTATTGAAAGCGTTGTCGTAGAAACTTCAAAAGGGCCCAGTCTCAATGGAAATTGAAAGGGCTAGTGCCTTAATTAGTAGTTGACAGTGATTGGAGGGCAACTAGCCCCCCCCCCGCCCATCATTCCCCCAAACACATCCAAACAAAATTTTTAGATAACCATTTTGTTAAGCGCAGTTGATTTACAGCTAGAAAATATATTCTTGAGGAGAACACTCCCCCACATCCCTCAGGACAAGGGTTTCAAGTTATGCCCTGGGGGCATATAACGTTTTTATAGAAGGAGTTGTCGTATAAACTTAAAAACAGGCTCATTAAATTGGAAATTCAGAGGGCTAGTACCCTTTTTCATAGTCGAAAGTCTTTGGAGGGCAACTAGCCCCCCCCCCCCACGCCCATCATTCCCCCAAACACATCCAATCAAAATTTTGAGATAGCCATTTTGTTCAGCGTAGTTGATTTCCAGATAGAAAATATGTTTTTGAGGAGGACACTCCCCCACAACCCTTGGGGCAAGGGTTTGAAGTTATGACATGGGGGCATAAAAGGTTTTTATAGAAGACATTGTCGTAGAAACTTCAAAACAGGCTCATTCAATTGGAAATTTAAAGAGCTTGTGCCCTTTTTAATAGTCGAAAGTGATTGGAGGGCAACTACCCCCCCCCCTAACGCCCATCATTCCCCCATACACATCCAATCAAAATTTTGATATAGCCATTTTGTTCAGCGTAGTTGTTTTCCACATAGAAAATTTCTTTTTGAGTAGGACACTCCCTCACAACCCTCAGGGCAAGGGTTTTAAGTTTTGGCCTGGGGGCATATAAGATTTTTATAGATGGCGTTATCTCAAAATTTTGAGATAATCACTTTATTCAGCGTAGTGGATTACCAGATAGAAAATATGTTTTTGAGGAGGACACTCCCCCACAACCCTCAGGGCAAGGGCTTTAAATTATGCCCTGGGGGCATATTAGGTTTTTATAAAAGGTGTTGTCGCAGCAACTTCGAAAAAGGTTCATTCGATTGGAAATTGGAGTGGATATTGTCCTTTTTAATAGTCGAAAGTGATTGGAGGGCAACTAGACCCCCCCCCCTCTCAGGCTCATTATTCCCCCTAACACATCCAATCAAAATTTTAAGATAGCCATTTTGTTCAGCGTAGTTGTTTTCCAGATAGACAATATTTTTTTGAGGACGACACTCCCTCACAACCCTCAGGGCAAGGGTTTTCAGTTATGCCCTGGGGGCATATAAGGTTTTTGTAGAAGGCGTTGTCGTCAAAACTTCATAACAGGCTCATTTCATTGGAAATTCAAAGGGCTAGTGCCCTTTTTAATAGTCGAAAGTGATTGGAGGGCAACTAGGCCCCCCCCCCCAGCCCATCATTCCCCCAAACACATCCAAACAAAAGTTTGAGATAGCCATTTTGTTCCGCGTAGTTGATTTCCAGCTAGAGAATATATTCTTAAGGAGGACACTCCCCCACATCCCTCAGGGCAAGAGTTTCAAGTTCTGCCCTGGGGAATACAAGGTTTTTATAGAAGGCGTTGTCGTAGAAACTTCAAAGCAGGCTCATTCCATTGGAAATTCAAAGGGCTTGTACCCTTTTTAATAGTCGAAAGTGATTGGAGGGCAACTAGCCCCCCCCCGTCCCAGGCCCATCATTCCCCCAAACACATCCAAACAAAATTTTGAGATAGCCATTTTGTTCCGCGTAGTTGATTTCCAGTTAGAAAATATATTCTTGAGGAGGACACTCCCCCACGTCCCTCAGGGCAAGGGTTTCAAGTTATGCCCTGGGGGCATATAAGGTTTTTATAGAAGGCGTTGTCGTAGAGACTTCAAAACAGGCTCATTCCATTGGAAATTCAAAGGGTTTGTACCCTTTTTAATAGTCGAAAGTAATTGGAGGGCAACTAGCCCCCCCCCCGCCCATCATTCCCCCAAACACATCCAAACAAAATTTTTAGATAATCATTTTGTTCAGCGCAGTTGATTTAAAGCTAGAAAATATATTCTTGAGGAGAACACTCCCCCACATCCCTCAGGGCAAGGGTTTCAAGTTATGCCCTGGTGGCTTATAACGTTTTTATAGAAGGTGTTGTCGTAGAAACTTCAAAACAGGCTCATTAAATTGGAAATTCAAAGGGTTAGTACCCTTTTTCATAGTCGAAAGTGATTGGAGGGCAACTAGCCCCCCCACGCCCATCATTCCCCTTGACACATCCAATCAAAATTTTGAGATAGCCATTTTGTTCAGCGTAGTTGAGTTCCAGATATGAAATATGTTTTTGAGGAGGACACTCCCCCACAACCATCAGGGCAAGGATTTTAAGTTATGCCCTGGGGGCATATAAGATTTTTATAGAAAGCGTTGTCGTAGAAACTTCAAAACAGGCTCATTCCATTGGAAATTCAAAGGGCTTCTACCCTTTTAATAGTCGAAAGTGATTGGAGGGCAACTACCCCCCCCCCCCCCGAGCCCATCACTCCCCCAAACACATCCAAACAAAATTTTGAGATAGCCATTTTGTTCAGCGTAGTTGATTTCCAGCTAGAAAATATATTCTTGAGGAGGACACTCCCCCACATCCCTCAGGGCAAGGGTTTCAAGTTATGCCCTGGAGGCATATAAGGTTTTTATAGAAAGCGTTGTCGTAAAAACTTCAAAACAGGCTCTTTCGATTGGAAATTCAAAGGGCTAGTACCCTTTTTAATATTCGAAAGTGAATGGAGTTCAACTAGCCCCCCCCCCCACGCCCGTCATTCCCCCAAACACATCCAAAAAAAATTTTGTGATAGCCATTTTGTTCAGCGTAGTTGATTTCCAGATAGAAAATATGTTTTTGAGTAAGAAACTCCCCCACATCCCTCAGGGCAAGGGTTTTAAAATATGCCCTGGGGGGATATAAGGGTTTTAAAGACGGCGTTGTCGTAGAAACTTCATTAAAAGCTCATTCGACTGGAAATTCAAAGCGCTATATTTTTGAGGAGGACACTCCCCCATAACCCTCAGTTCAAGGATTATAAGTTATGCCCAGAGGGCATATAAGGTTTTTATTGAAATCTTTGTCGTATAAACTTGAAAAGGGGCTCATTCGATTTGAAATTCAAAGGACTAGTACCCTTTTTAATATTCGAAAGTGATTTGAGGGTAGCTAACCCCCCTCTCGCTCCCACCTTCTCCCCAAACACATCCAATCAAAGTTTTTAAATAGCCATTTTATTAAACGTAGTTAAAGGCTTTGGGAATTATGTCTTTAAGGATGACAACCCCTCCCTCCACAGCCCTCAGGGCAAGGTTGTAAGTTATGCCCCAGGGGCATATAAAGTTTTTATTGAAAGCGTTGTCGTAGAAACTTCAAAAGGGCCCATTCTCAATGGAAATTGAAAGGGCTAGTGCCTTAATTAATAGTTGAAAGTGATTGGATAGCGACTAATGCCCCTCTCACGCCCACCATTTTCCCAAATATCGAATTAAAATTTTGAGATATCCATTTTGTTCAACGTTGTTGAAAATTCTTGAAATTTTGTCTTTTAGGATGATAACTTCCTCCGAGCCCTCAGTGCAAGGGTTGTAAGTTATGCCCTGGGGGCATATAAGGTTTTTATTGAAAACGTAGTTTTAGAAACTTCAAAAGGGCTCATTCAATTGGTAATTGAAAGGGCTAATGCCTTTTTTAATAGTTGAAAGTGATTAGATAGCGACTAACGCCCCTCTCATGCCCACCATTTCCCTAAAAACATCCAATAAAAATTTTACGCCATCCATTTTATTCAACGTAGTTGAGTTCTGGAAATTTCTGGAAATTATATCTTTTAGGATCAGAAACCCGTCAGAGCCCTCAGGGCAAGGGTTGTAAGCTATGCCCTGGAGCATATAAGGTTTATATAGAAAGTTGTTGTATATGATTTATAGAATAGATTTATTCTTCCTCAAATCCAATTTTTATTTACAAGATATTCTACCTATTTATGAGGTAGAAACTTTGCGAGTCACTGGCTGGATGCTGGTCTTCTTCATTATTCATCAAGAGAAGTAGAAATCTGGTAATGTACCTTGAGTAATACGTGATATATTTAAAATACAAAAAAAATAAAATTCGTTCTATCTAAAGATAATTTCGACATAAAGTAAACTTCCCCTAATTAAGTTCAAATCCCGTTTCCAAGAGTCTAAATTCTTAATCAGCATAAAGATAAACTGTGTTTTAGCCTCAGCCAAACAACGACGCTATTCAGTTTTAAATTTCGCTAAGATATTGGGTAATAAAAAAATGCTAGATACAAAGTTTCTCAGGAAGTTTAAGTTATAAGAGCAGTGTCAATTTTCAAATCATCGAAATATTTAAAACAAATTATTGGATAGAGAGTTAGCATAATGAAGTGAGTTTGCGAACATAATTACAAGGTAGCGGCCCCCTCCACAGGACTTGGGCCAATCGTGAAAAAGCTAGTAGAGCGCAGAAGCTATATTTGTATGATATAGTGAAAAAAAGTGTTTTTCGAGGCATTCGTTTTGTCAGTGTTATTATGGAGGCATTATGATGAGGCATTCGTAGATCAGAATTATTATTATTGGCATTCAGGCATTGCAATTCAAACTATTAGAAACATTCTTTGTCAGAACTATTATGCAGTCATTGTAGAGACTTGGTCATTATTATCTCTGCTTCTATTTGTCGTCAACTGAAGTGAGCACTGTTGTACACCTAAAATGTAAGTCACAATAAATCTATTACCTATCTATTTGTGTTGTTTTATTTATATGCCTGTATCTAATCGCACAGCAGGTAACTAGTTCGTATGCCTCCATCGGTAACGTTCCTAGGAATCTGATTTCTAACTGAACATTAGAGGTAATTGACAAAAGATAACTCGAGGAAGCGAGGTTATGCTCCTGGATTGATAGTTGGAGAATTTATAACCTACTATAGCTACACATTTTATTTTCTCGCTTTCAGTGAGTGGTGCGATCGGTACACCGCTTTAAATCATATTATTACATTTGTGGCCCCAGACTTCATTGCCAAGTTTGGCGCATCTTAATCGCCACAGCTTTAAAGCATAATATTACATTTGACGCGGTCAATCTTTATTACCACAATAGAACGCAGTCCTTCCTTTTTATCGATACATATGGCACGGTCGGAAATTGGAGGAAAACATGCGAACTAGTTATGCTATAAACTTTGTAATTTAAATTTATTCATTGGAGAGATACAGACATATAAGAAGTGATTAGGCCTATAATCGCTAAGCTATTATAGGAAAACCCTTCAAAATATCTCATAGGAGATAATAGCCTCACCCAAAATAGGTTAAGGGAAAAAATAGATTTATTTTGAGTTATTCAAATGCAAAAATGTCAGAAGAATTAAGCGAACTATTATTGGCGCAAAAGTTGGTCGCGAAGAATGTAGAGATAGCAAAATCTATTCCCCAATACGATGGACAAACAGATATCGACGAATTTAATATCGAATTTATCCAGTTTTTAGAATGAACAAAAACAGAGCTAGAAACGTTAGTCGGCATGCACCTATTAAGATTAAAAGGGCAGGCCTTAACCTTTCTAAAGCAAATTGAAAATACTATAGGTGATGACGCCAACTTGCCAATAAACACGGTGGACAAATTGTTAACGGCATTTAAAGATAGATTTAACGAAACTAGTTCCACAAATAAATTAAAACACGGAATGGTGTGCTTTGACCATTCACAAAATGTAAGAGAATAACTTGATAAAATACGGATTTCAGTAGAAGCAAAATACGGAGAAGGTTCAGGAGAACTGCATGAAAAAATCATACTACATACCTTTTTGCAAGGGCTACCCCCAAAACTATATATAATGGTAATATCCAAAAATATTCAAACGATGGACCTTGCATTTCAGGAAGTGGATCGAATGATCGAAGTTGATACGATGGTGGCAAATCACAGTAAAGCAAAAATAAATAGCCTAGGTGAATCAAACGCAAACCTGACCTTCAAGGGCGATCAGGCGTCTATCAACTTCTTTTCAAGGGATAACTCCCCAGTGCCACAAAGAAATAGAACGCAAGAACCCGCTAGGCAGAAAACAGTACGTTTTCAGCCCGTCAAACAAATTAGTTATGAAAATAACCCGACAATAATAAGATGCTATATTTGTAATCGTGTTGGGCATATCGCAAGAGAGTGCCATTATGTCCCCAATCGCCGACCAAGAATGACTGTCGGTAGTACGCAAAATTATGGCAACCATTTGTTCGCAAGAATAAATTTTAGCGCCAGTGGTGCACTAGGCTATAGCCAGGGAAGATTGCGCCAATCAGTAGCTTACAACGCGTACCAACCAAATTTGTATAACCCTCCCCCCAATTGACAAATAATTATCGGCCGACGGGAAATACAAATTTTTCAAGCCGACGGCAAATAGTTAATTGGCCGACGGGAAATGAAAATTTTTCAAGCCAACGGCATTTGCTGTAAGCACCAACACCTGGCACTGGCGCAAGAAATCCAAACTATAGTAATAATAAATGGCGAAGGCAGACAAATGTAAATCAATTAGATATGCCTACGGAATCTCACATGTCTGAATCTCTATTGCAGACACCGACGTACAAAATAAATCTGCGGGGAAACGCGTCAGGCCCCTAAGAAAAATTAATTGGACCCAGAGGGCGCCTAGAATGTTTTATAGGTCCAAACCGATAGTAATTACCAAACTCTGCTCTATATACGTGAATGTTGCGCAAAGCGACACCCGATAAATAAAACTGAGGCAAAACTGGGAGTGAGCCAGCTCAACTTTGCTTCCCTAATTCATTTTCAGGGGTGGGCTTTGTCTCGACTTCGCTTACTGGCACCAGTTCTAGCACACTGTCCAAAATGTCATTGCTGAGGCCGAGATCCCACACTATGGTGTTGAAGTCAATGTCGAGAAACTCTAACCTATCCTGACTTTTCCCCGCACTTAAACCTCCCTCGCGTTCACTCTCCGTCGAAATGTCACAGAATTGCGATGGTGGTGGTAAAATGCCATCATTAGATGCTGTGTGAACCTAGAAGAATAATAAGAGCATACTAGCTCACTAGAAGGCATTGCCCTCTGTAAAGAGAGAATAGTTATAAAAGTCATATACCCCCACTACTCATTGTACTATGGGTACCATACCACCTTGAAACCAAAGACCCCTACTACTCATTGAAACGTATCATTGTATTATGAAAGGGTGCCATTCTCCCTTGAAGTCATAGACCTCCACTACCCAGTGTATTATGAGTACCATGCCCTCTTGGAAATGTACGCCCTCCACTACTCATTGAAACGTATCATTGTATTATGAAGCATGGAAATGTATGCCCACACTACTGCTATAAATATAACGCCCTTCCATAGGGCACCCTTTGCATGTATTATGACGCATTAAAAGGTACCTCGTATGCCCACATTTCTTCTATAAATATAACGCCTTCCATAGGGCACCATTCGTATGTATTATGAAGCATTGAAAGGTATGCCCACACTACTGCTATAAATGTTTTAAAGGACCTCTTTTGGTTTGACCTCCTTACTAGCAGTTAATAATGTCAAAACCTACCGAGGGGTTAATTTGTTCTGGCCATCGGGTAATAAATTCATTGGCCTAGACCATCAATTCCTCGGATACTTCCTCGACTGCTCCAGATCCTCCTCCGAAAATTGAGCTACTAGCCGATCGATCTCGTTATCGGCCTGAAAAAAGAAAAAAAACAAATTTTAGGTATGAATGGAGCTAACAGGGGGGGGGGGGTTATATCCTCAAAGACTCTTCGAGTCATGTTATTAGCTATAAAATGAATGCCCCGTACTATTAGGAACCCTGAAATAACCTTCTTAGTGAATTGTCCCGCCCAAAAGCTAGCGAATAGAAGAGCCGATATCTATTATCTCTATTAAACTAAGGAGAGATTGGAACTTTAAAATTCAAAGGTAGGCACTTAAAAGAATAGAAAATAATGGAAAAATTACATTATCTTTGGGGGAGGGGTGGCTGAGTCTTTTAAACTATGAGGGACACTTAAAAGAATAGAAAGCTATTAGTAGGCAGAGAATTTGAGATAAGAAAATAGTGAAATAATAAGTGAAGCCATATTTTTCTTATAATGCATATGTCATTGGCCCAAAGAAGCCCCTTCCACTTTTAAATAAGTCCCCAATTTTCAAGGAAAGCACAAAATAGACATAGAAATCAACTTATCAAATATTACGCAACAGCAATCATCCTTTTATACACAGGAATTTAAAAAATGTAAAATAGATCGAATACTATAGGGAAAATGCTAGACAATAATTTGTCTGTAGCCCAGGCTTGCATGTGACCCTATTATTGGGGGGGGGCACATAATGTTCCTTTTTTTACCTTTTAGAAAAAATTTATATATGCCTGAAGATGCACTGCAATTAAAAGCAAAAAGAGTTGTATTTAAAGCTTAAAAAATAGTAATATTCCTGTAGGGCCAAAAGGTGTATCAAATCCTTGCCAATAATTTGAAACCCAGATCACAATTTACATCATTCAAATAGCTATAAAAACAAGATTTTTTGTCTATACTTAGGATGGTAAATAAGTGTTTAATTGCCCCCCACCTCTCTTCCTTATACACAAATTCCATGTCCTAAAATATATATTACAGATTAATTTTTCAGAAAATGTCCCCTCTATCAAATAACTTTGAATTATGTAATGCTTCATTTGCCTCTCCCCTTTTGCTGGAGATTAAAGACTTAATCACATATGTTTTCGTTTAGATCCCAAAGAGAGACGGTTCTATTTTGATGGTTTTAAACGTATGATGGAAAAACGACACTTTTTGGCTAAAATAATAATTCTTTTTGAAAGAATTAATTGGTAATGAATTGGAGGATTTACAGAGTAAAAAGGTTATATTTTATGCTTTAAAATGAGTAAAAACAATGCCTAGTTGGAAAGATTTTTTGGGGGGGAAGGTATGAGGAAAAACTCAGTGATAGAAAAAATTCTAATAGAGAAAGGCACTTACTTCAGTGTAGGAGCTATCCATTATTTTTATACTTGTTTTCTCGTTGAGTACTTATAAGAGACTGATGCTGTTTTGTCCTTATCCTGCCTATATATAGCGTACTTTGAAAAGGAACGTCCTCTATGTTTATGCCTAGAAATACATCTTGGGGGACTCTACCACCTCGGGAGCTATGTTTGGACATGTATAGAGGAAAAACATCTGGGGTGGTATGTTTTTGCCTAGGAAAACATCGCGGGGACTTCGACCACCTAGGAACGTGTCTAGACATGATTTGACTATAAACAAGACGTCTGTTTAAAACGGGGTTGTGTCATAGAAAAACAAAGAGTGTGGGTCATATGATGATACATGCGCTAGAAATCTTGCCTAGAAGCAGGGCAAGAGGGGTTAGGAGCTTCACATATTATCCAGTCCACATTCCAAGTAATTGAAACATCTGAGAAACGTGTCTGGGCTTGTCATAGAAAAACAAAGGGTGTGTGTCACATTACATCAGAGGGCTTGTCATAGAAAACAAAGGAGCTTGTCACAGGAATATATGGGTTTGTGTCCTAGAAAAACAAAGAGGTGCGTACAGTGACGTCAGAGGGCTACGGTAGAAGTACCATGAACCTATCTAAAGCGCGAGGGTGTGTCGGGTGACGTAACAGGGTGAAAATCTTGTATAGAAACAGGTGCGAGGGCTTAGGAGCTCTACTTATCTGACTTAGAGAAATTCCCTGTGTTAATTTCCCTTTCTGTCTGCTTAAACCTTAAATGCCCCCCACTACTAATAGATATCTCAAAATTTCCATTAGATAAATTTCGGGACAATATGACGTTTGTATGTGTGTGTTTGGGGGGATAGCTGCCATCCAATCTCTTTGACTCTTAAAAAGAATACTAGAGTGTCTCACTACCAATCCAATGAGCCCCCTCCGAAGTTTATATGACTATACTTTCTATGAGAACCTTATATGTCCCCAAGGGATAACTTACAACCCATACCCTGGGGGCTGGAGGTTTTGTTAACCTCTAAGACATAATTTCAAGACCGTTCTGATATGCTGAATAAAATGGCTATCTCAAAATTTTGATTGGAAGTGTTTGGGAAAATTATAGGCGTGGGGGGGGGGGGTATTTGCCCTTTGATCACTTTCCGCTAATAAAAAATACACTAGTCCTCTGAATTTCCAATCAAAAAAGCCCCTTTGAAGTTTCTACAACAAAACTTTCTATAAGACCCTTATATGCCCCAAGGGAACAACTTATGACCCTTGTCCCGAGGGTTATTGAGGAGGATTGTAATCTTCAAGGACGTAATTTCCAGACCTTTCAACTAGGTTGAACATAATGACCATATCAAAATTTTGATCGGAAATGTTTTGGGAAATAAATAGCGTGAAGGGATTCTCCCTCCGATTACTTTTGACTATTGAAAAGGGCAATAGCCCTTTCAATTTCCAATCCAATGAGCCATTTTTAAAATTTTTACAACTCTTTCTATAAAAAGATTATATGCCCCTAGGGCATAACTTAAAATTTTTGCCCTGAGGGATCTAGAGATTTTCATCCACAAAGACATAGTTTCCAGAATTTTCAACTACGTTGAACAAAATGGCTATCTCAAAATTTTCATTGGATGCGTTTGGGGAAAAGGTGGGCGTGAGAGGGGGTTTAGTTGCTCTCCATTCACTTTCGACTATAAAAAGGGCACTAGCCCTTTCAATTTCCAATCAAATGAGCCCTTTTTGAAGTTTTTACTACAAAATTTTCTATAAAACCTTTTATTCCACAAAGGCATAAATTAAAACCCTTGCCTTGAGGGCTCTGGGGGGAGTGTCATTCCCAAAGACGTTATTTCCAAAACTTTCAACTACGTTGAATAAAAGGGCTATCTGAAAATTTTGATTGGATCTGTTTGGGGAAAAGGTGAGCATGAGAGGCGGGTTAGTTGCTCTCCATTCACTTTCGACTATTAAAAAAGGCACTAGCCCTTTCAATTTCCAATCAAATGAGCCGTTTTTGAAGTTTCTATGAGAAAACTTTATATAAAACCTTTTATTCCCCCAAGGCATAACCTTCCCTGACCTGACCTACATCCTTGACCTCCAATCCTTGACCGGCGGGGTGGGGGGGGGGTCATCCTCAGAGAGCTAATTTCTAGAACGTTGAGCTACATTGAATACAATGAATAGCTGAAAAATTTTACTGGATGTGTTTGGAGACAAGGTGGGCGTGAGAGGGATTAGTTACCCTCCAATCACTTTTGACTATTAAAAAATGCACTAGCCCTTTCAATTTCGAATTGAATGAACCCCTTTTGAAGTTTCTACGACAACAGTATCTGTAAAAACCTTATATGCCCCCAGGGCATAACTTATAAGTGAGACTGTTAGCGTGAGACTGTTAGCAACTGTTAGTTGCCCTCCAATCACTTTCGACCACCCTGGATGCCTTGGGGGGTTTGTCATCCTCAAATACATAATTTCCAGAACTTTCAACTACGTTAAACAAAATGGCCATCTCTTAAGTTTGACTAAATGTGTTTGGGGAAAAGGTGGCTGCGAGAGGGGGGTTAGTTGCTCTCCATTCACTTTCGACTATTAAAAAGGGCACTAGCCCTTTCAATTTCCAATCACATGAGCCCTTTTTGAAGTTTCTACGACAAAACTTTCTACAAGATCTTTCATTCTCCCATGGCATAACTTTTAACCCTTGCCCTGAGGGCTCTGAGGGGGAGGGTTGTCATCCTCAAAGACACTATTTCCAAAAATTTCAACTACGTAGAACAAAATGAATACCTCAAAATTTTGATTCGATGTGTTTGGGGAAATGGTTGGCGTGAGAGGGGAGTCAGTTGCCCTTTGGCCTTCAATTACTTTTAACTATTATAAAGGGCTTTAGCCCTTTCAATTTCCAATTGAATATACCCTTTTTGAAGTTTCTACAACATCGCTTTCTATAAGAACCTTATATGCCCTCAGGGCATAACTGACAACCCTTGCCCTGAGGGCTGTTGGGGGGGGGGGGGTATCCTCAAAGACCTACTTTCCGGATCTTTCAACTACGTTAAAAAGTGTGGTATTTAAAAATTTTGATTGTATGTGATTGGGGAAATGGTGAGCGTAAGAGGAGGTTAGTTGCCCTTCAATCACTTTCGACTATTAAAAAGGGCACTAGTCCTTTGAATTTCCAATCGAATGAGCCCTTTTTCAAATTTCTACGACAACGTTTTCTATAAAAACCTTATATGCCCCCATTGCATTACTTACAATCCTTGTGGTGAGGGCTGCTGAGGGGGTGGGGGTGTTGTCATCCTTAAAGACCTAATTTCCGGAACTTTCAACTCCGTTGAACAAAATGGATATTTAAAAATTTTGATTGGATATATTTTGGGAAAAGTTGGGCGTGAGACTGTTAGCAACTGTTAGTTGCCCTCCAATCACTTTCGACCAAAAAAAGGGCACTAGCCCTTTTAATTTCCAATCACATGAGCCCTGTTTGAAGTTTCTACGGCAAAACTTTCTATAAAACCTTTTACTTTCCCAGGGCATAACTTACAACACTTGCCTTGAGGGCTCTAACGGGGTGGGTTCTCATTCTCAAAGACATTAGAAAAAACAAGATTTAGTATAATGCATTATTGGAAAATAGCGCTCCCTTCTACAGAAGAAAACAATATTTAGTGTATATATTAGTGCCCCCTTCTAGGGGCATTAGTTTTTTTTTGTTATAAGACCCCCTCCAGATTATTCAAACATGGTTTTTTTGTATAGGGGTGTATAGGGTTTTTTTGTATAGACCTCCACTGCCCAGGTCTGGTATTTTCTCATTGCCAAAAATAATTTATTATTCGTCTAAGAGGTGGTAAAATCAAAGAAATTGAAGTTCAGGCCCGCATTTAAGAATGCAGGGTTTATTTAAATGGCTTTAAAATTCCGCCATTCCGCCCTCAAAATAGCAACCAAGGGTAAGTATGTAGACCCCTTGTTCATGATAGCTTAACGAGAATTTTAGGAGAGCTATGTGAAATTTATATGACTAAGGAAATAAAGAAAAAAGGCCAGACAGATTTTTAGTCTTTAGCCTAGGGTTACATCTGCCCTTATTAAGAGGGAGGGGCGTAACATAATGTTCCTGTTTTTCCAATTATAGTTACCATTTAGAAAAATATTCTTACCCACGCTCCTGCATCTATTTTAAAAATAACACGCTTTTTTACATAACTATTTCACGCAAACAATCTAAGCCCGACTGTATAGAGGTGTCAATTTACATCATAAAGGAAGTATTTGATTTTAACGCAAAATGACCTTTTTGCTGAATTACAACAGAAAGTAACATCCTCGTTCACAATTAGCTATCAGGAGGCTGGTTTTGGTAATGCACAATAATTCAGAGGATTAAACCGCAATAGCTGGCTTAAACACATCTGTCCGTGTGGCAATAAAGTGGCTGTTTTTTAATTACCAATTTTGTTACAAATATTTTCTTTTGTACTTAATATTTAAAATAAACGTTAAAATTATAGTTAAATTTTGAACTGACGAGCTTTCAGCAATTAATATCATTATACATCAAATATTAAGTTTAATTTATTAGTTCTTTCTAAAATTGTTCAAGACGATTATAGTTTCACTACAAACAAGAATTTGGATACTGCCCCCTCCCTTAACTGTAAATAAAAACCAAAAGCCTACTGCGTCATTGACGCTTCTCTGAAAACGAATTATGTTACAGATACTTTCTTTTCCAGTTCTTACAGCATTGAAAATAAAGATAAGATTAGAGTGAAATAAATTATTCAACTAATACATCTTCCACAACTACATTGAACAAAATTGCTATCTCAAAATTTTTATTCTATGTAATTGTAGAAATGGCACGCGTGAGAGGGGGATTAGTTGTCCTCCAATCATTTTTGACTATTAAAAAGAGCACTAGGCCTTTCAATTTCCAACTGAATAAGCCTTTTTTTAAGTTTCTACGACAGTGCTTTCTTTTAAAACCTTATATGCCCAAAGGGCAAAACTTGCAACCCTTGCCCTGAGGGCTGTGGGGAGAGTGTCGTCCTCAAAGACATAATTTCGGGACTTTTCAACTAGGTTGAACAAAATGAAAATCTCAAAATTTTAAATGGATGTGTTTGGGGAAATGGTGGGCTTGAGAAGGGGTTTACTTGCCCTCAAATCACTTTCGACTATTAAAAAGGGCACTGGCCTTTTCAATTTCCAATCAAATGATTCCTTTTTGAAGTTTCTACGACAATGCTTTCTATGAAAAAAACCTTATATGCCCCCAAGACATAACTTCCAACCCTTGCTCTGAAGGCTCTGGGGGGAATATCATTCTCAAAAACATAATTTCCGGACTTTTTAACTATTTCGAACAAAATTAGTATCTCAAAATTTTGATTGGATATGTTTGGGGAAATGGAGGGTGTGAGAGGGGTTTCGGTTATCATCCAATCATCTCCGACTATTAAAAAGGGCACAAACCCTTCTAATTTCCAATCGAATGAGCTCTTTTGAAGTTTCTACACCATTGCGATCTATAAAAACCTTATATACTCCCAGGGCATAACTTACAACCCTTGCCCTGACGGCTGGATTTTGGGAGGGTTGTCATCCTCAAAGACATAATTTCCAGAACTTTCAACTACGTTGAACAAAATTGCTATCTGAAAATTTTGATTGGATGTGTTTGGGGAAGTGGTGTGCTTGAGAAGGGGTTTACTTGCCCTCAAATCACTTTCGACTATTAAAAAGGGCACTGGCCCTTTCAATTTCCAATCGAATGAGCCCTTTTTAAAGTTTCTACTACAACTCTTTCTTTAAAAAAAAACAACCTTATATGCCCCCAAGACATAACCCCCAACCCTTGCCTTGAGGGCTGTGGGGGGGGGGCTATCATTCTCAAAAACATAATTTCCGGACTTTTCAACTATTTCGAACAAAATGTGTATCTCAAAATTTTGATTGGATGTGTTTTGGGAAATGGAGGGTGTAGGAGGGGTGTTGGTTATCCTCCAATCACCTCCGACTGTTAAAAAGGGCACAAACCCTTCTAATTTCCAATCTAATGATCCCTTTTGAAGTTTCTACAACATCACTATCTATAAAAACCTTATATGCTCCCAGGGCATAACTTACAACCCTTGCCCTTAGGGTTCTGAGGAGCTTATTAACCTCAAAGACTTAATTTCTAAAACCTTTAACTATGTTGAATGAAATTGCTATCCAAAAATTTTGATTGGATGTTTTTGGGGAAAAGGTCGGCGTGACTTAGAACAAAATGGCCTTTCTCAGCCACTTTGAACAAAATGGCTATCTCAAAGTTTTGATTAGAAGTGTATAGATAAATGTTGGGCGTGAAAGGGGTGTTATTTGCCTTCCAATACCTTTTGACTTTTAAAAGGCCACAAGCCATTTTAATTTCCAATCAAATCATCCCTTTTTAAGTTTCTACGACAAAGCTTTCTATAAAAACCTTATGTGCCCCCAGGCATATCTTACAACCCTTGTCCTGAGTAGTGGAGGTAGTAGTCGCTGTGGAAATAGAATGAGTATTAGTTGTATTGAAAATAGAAGCTACAATATTAGCAATGGTAGTAGTAGCAGTACTAGCATTCAAGTCCCTTCATAAGGTTTATGGCATCCTGGGCAGAATTAACTATGGCACCCATACCCCACCTCCCGAATGAAAGACAAAAAAGACTCTCCGAGGCCTCACCACGTCATCCCTCAGACACCCCCTGGCAGTCCACTGTTTGCACCGTTGCCCCCACCGTCTTGAATTTAAAATGCCCACCCCCACCCTGTCCCCATTCGCGAATCTGAATGCAATTTGAAACCCTATGAATTTAAATGGTCTTTGCGCCTTTGGCTTAAGCCGGAACGTTATAACGTTCGATGATGAAAGCACTTTTCAGGTGACTTTTAGAATTTCCGCGGGAAAATTTTAAGAGATTCCCCTTAACATGATCTTTCCAGAAGGAACAAAATTTCTAGAAATATTGCACAATGTTGTCAACCCCCTTTACTTTAGAAAATATGACCGATAATAACTAGATACAAACAATTAGAAAAAAATCAAGAGGTATCCCAGTCATGTAGAAAAATATCACAAATCTTTGAGCTGTCATTGGAGTAAACTTAAAAGTTTAAATTTAAAATCGAGCTCGTTATTGATTGGAGAAACTTTTACTTGGTGTTTTTCTTCTTTTTTTTACTTTTTATGGATCAGCCATGTTTACGAAAAGTGAATCCCAAGTTTCAATGACATAGAGATAAAAACAAAAAATAACTATTTTACAAAGTTCAGTTTACACACTTAATTCCAGTGCATATAATGTTAATTGCAACATAAATTTTAAAATGTAAATTGTGTCTGAATCGAAAATAATTTCTCTCTACACAGAAATTCAAGTTCTTATCTAAACAAAGTGTGGAATGTTTTTTGTTACCACGACATAATCATATATGTTTATTTGTTTTTATTCCCATGGTTGATCGTTTGGACCAAATGGCCCTGGTAAATCGAGAGACAGCTCATTCGAATTGAATTCAAAAGTTCTAGTGCCCTTTTGAAGCAACCAAAAAGGTGGGAGAGCAACAATCATCCGTCCTAAGCCTTAATATTTCAGAGACGTTTGATCAAGTATTTAAGATAGCCATGCGATTCACAATTTTTAAAATGTTCCATAACTAAATATTTTGACCCAGGTTCCCCACAGTCCGTTGTTACATTAATGAAAATTATATAATTTCTCTATTTTTCACTAATATTGTTTGACACAAAAACATTCTTATTTAATTTCCTAATGCAATCTGGCAATGATATATTCACTAACCCGATACTATATACTAAAGCGGTATTCACATGCGTGTCTAGCTAGAATCTCATGTCTAGACACGTGCCGGGCTAGAAAATCAATGTCTAGGAAATTATCGTTCATAAGAAGAATTCAGTGATTAGCTAAAACTACAAATTTAGTTTCAAATAGATTACAGTTGTCATTTATAGCTAATCAAGAGAGCTTTTGCGGGCAAAACTTTCCAAATTGTCATCCTTATTTTTACTGTCACAAGATAATGGATGAGACAAGCCAAACTATTGCTTTAGTGTGCTTCACTATTACTTCTGGTGTTGTATATTTGCCTCAAATGAAAAAAAAATTAGTGAGAGAACAAAATTATATTTCAGTTTAAAAATGTTAACATAGATGATGAAAATAGTGGAACTTGATACATTCTGATTGGCTGTGATTGAAAATCCTAGACTTTGAGTTCTAGAGTCTAGAACTGGTTGCTTAGCTGTAACATGTCTTGCCAAACACAAAATTTTACTGGTGAACGGTAGTTGTCTAGGCTTTGATATCTGGCCAGACATATGTCTAGACTTGGGATTTTAGCTAGACACCTATGTGAACGCTGATTAACCGATTTACAAAAAAAAACGTTTGCCTTTCATTTGAGCTTGTTGGCATTGAAAGATTTTTCCTTGCTGACTTGGGATTGACAAGTCATCGTTTCAGAGGCAGTGCAAGACTGCTTCACACTTAAAGAGTAATATGGGCATAATGTATTATTATTCTTTCATTTATTTATTTTCATTAAGGCACTTTTTACGAAACTCAGTCTGAAGAACTACATAGGGAGCTCATCCAATAGAAAATGGTAATTTTTAGTGCTCTTTTAAAGATTCAAAAGTGATTGAAGAGCGGCTAGCCCCATTTCACGCACCTTTCTCCTCACAAAACTCAGATTAATATCTTTTTCAGTATAGTTGAAAGGTTAAAAACTTAAAAATCTTTGAATGACAACCCCTCAAAGCCCTTGGAGTAAGGACCATAGTGTAAAAAATTTGCCCATTGTTTTTATACAGCATTTGCTATTGAAAATTGAGGTATTTCAAACGCTTTATGCCCAAACTGGAAGATACATTCAGGAGAAGCTTTCAGGGAATGTTGACGTGAGTTTTGAACCAGATCAAATCACAGTTTTTGCTTGTGGTGTATCTGTGAAATAAGGGTATGTATTTGTGAAAAGGATGTTTTTGTAACATGACTTAGAGTATTATTTTGGAAGTTCCAATGAATGATGCAGGAGTTGATCAATGGACTAAAAGGCAAAATGTGTGCGGTACTACTAGTACCACTACTGCTTCTGCTGCTACTACTAATACTGTTACAAAAATAACTACCACATCTCCAACCGTAACCACTGCATCTACTGCTATAACAGCCGCATTTTTAAGTTGAATACTACTAAGACTAAGGATTCTAAGTTTCATAATTGCAAAAAATGTTAAAGTTAATTTAAGCTATATTAAATCACACTACGTTCATGCCTGTTTTAGACAGGGTATATAAGCAATATCATATGAATGGCGTAGTGTACTAAGGTGAATCATCCAGAGAATCATGAGAGGGGTATTAAACTGACCAAAAGGCAATATTTTCATGTTACTAGTACTGATAGTATACTAATGCAACTGCTCCTATTCAATTTTCAAGGCTACTACTACTGCCAAGAAAAAAGGTAAGAAAATCAAAATGTCAGGGAATATTGAGGGAAGTTTAACTAATTCAAAACAAAATCTAGACATGCTATTTCCAAAATTGAATATATTAGGAATGGACTATATTATTTAGTTGAAACTTCCATGGAGTGTTAAAGGATATGATTAACAGACGAAATTTCAATAATTGCACGCTCCTATTATTATTATTATTACTACTACGATTACCGCTACTACTATAGTATTTTTATTCTAACTACTGCTAAGGATAAAGGTATTAAAGTGAAAATCTTATTAGACATTCAAGGGATGTTGACCTGAACTAAAACACGTTATATGAATGCAGGTTGCCCAACTTATATCTTAGAAAAGGCTTTATCATCATCTAGTAGTGTCCAGGGTTAATTTAAAGCTGAAATTTTGGAAGGGTAACTACATCCCGGGAAGCTATAATGTTGGTAAATTTCATGATGAGAACTTGAGAGAAACCCTCCAGGAACAGTTAAATACTAAATTTGAGAGTTTAGAATTTTAAAATCTGGAAGACGGTTTGAATAATTTTTGAAAAAAAAAATTGTGAAGTTGCTGATGGTGTTTTAGGGAATAAAGTTAAGACTGCAGCTAGGATTATTCGTGAAAAAGGTTTATGTTTTATAGAGAGGAGAAGGCAGTTGTACAAAAATTATCTGAGTGAATAGATTATATGAAAATAAAAGGAATAGAACGAAAGTGGAGAAAGCGTTAAAATCTGAACTAAGGAGGTGCGAAGGGGGGGGGCCATGGATAAGATTGCCAAGGATTTGGAAGATGCAGCTATACGACATAATAGTAAACTATTTTACTGGCGTGTTTATAAATTGAGAGGGAGTAGTCAATTCGAACTTGTCCTAGTTGAATTTAGTAGCGGGGCCACATTTAGTGATAAGGAAAGAGCTAAAGAGAGATCAACTGAACATTTTGAGAATATGGTAAACAGAGATACAGTTATAGGAAAAGATACAGAGGAAAGTGAAAAAGTTTGTGATACCTTGGATGTGAAGGAAGATTTGTTTTGTGAGGAAGAATTAGCGACAGTACTAAAAGGATTAAAAAATAATAAGGCTCCAGGTGCTGATAATGTGGTAAATGAATTTTTCAAATATGGTTGCTCTGAGTTTAGAAATAAGTTACTAAATATTATGAATATCATTTTTGAAAAAAGGGAAGTACCTAATGATTTTGGGAAATTCTTAATTAAATCACTGTATTAGCTAGGTGATAAGAGTGAGTGTCGTAATTATCAAGGCATTAGTATGGTGTATGTAGGTAGCAAATTAATTAGTAATATAATACTTTTTTAGACAAAGAGATGCTGTAGACAAAGTTTTAAGAGAAAAACAGTGCGGTTTAAGAAAAGGTAGAGGATGTGTCAACGAAATTTTAACTCTTAGGTTAATAATTGAGAAGTGCCTTATCTGTCAAACACCTTTGGTTCTCAGTTTTAATGATTGTGAGCAAGCGTTTGATTTTTTGGATAGAAGAGCTTTAGCAAAGGTTTTATCCTTGTATGGTATACCAGACAAATACATTAAAGTGATTAGTGCTATGTACGAGAATAACACTGCTGCAGTTAAGGTAGGAAACGCGGTAAGCTGCTGGTTTTGTATTAAATCAGAAGATAAGAAGGGTTGTGATCTAACCCCCTTTATGTGGATCATTTTGATGGTCTTTGTTTTGAGGAGCACTGGAAAGGTAAAAGGAGGCCACAGAATCAAATAGAGAGGTAAAACTCTCCTAGACTTAAATTAGGCTGATGATTTAAGCATCCTACATGAAATTCATAGCAAAATGAATGAACCTTTAGAGGTTTTACGAGTTCAGGGTGCTAAAATTGGTGTGAAAGTTAATGTTAAGAAGACTTAGTCACTAAGGTTAGGAATAAGTGAAAATGAAAAGGTGACGTTGGGTAACGAAAATATTGATCAGGTGGGCAGCTTCACATACCTTGGTAGTATTATTAGTAAAGACAGTGGGACTAGTGAAGATGTTAAAAGTAGAATAACCAAAGCCCAGGGTGTTTTTTTTCACAGTTAAAAAAGTTCGGTGGAATAGGAAAATAAGCCTGCAAACCAAGATTAGAATATTATAAGGTATAGTGAGACAGTGGTTAAATATGGCTCTGAAGCTTGGGTGCTCGGAAAAGCGGATGAAGATTTGCTTGATATTTTCCAGTGAAATTGCCTAGGAATTGATCTGGGTACCCGGCTGACTGACCATATTTCAAACATTAGGCGTACGAAAAATGTGGTTCAATCCCGCTTTCTAGGGCTATACTAAAAGAAAGGTTGAAATGGCTATGGTACTTTCTATGGATAAAGTATGAAAGATTGCCAAAGATTGTCCTTCTCGGCCAACTGTCTAGGGTTTAGACAGAAATCAGTTCGTCTTTGTCTGGGATCCAAGGATGTCATAAAGAAAGATTTAAAGGAAATGGAAACTTCTGTGGAGGGTGTAAAGAGGGAGGCTTTGAATAGATTGGGATGGAGGAGGAGCGTGCTTAGCTCTGTTGACCTCAGGCGGCTTGGTGCTGCGGTGAGTTGTTAGCAGAAGTAGTAGTAAAACAACAACTTCTACTAAGGCTAAGTGTATTAGAGTGAAACTTCCCGAGGATAATAAGGATAGTCTTGAGCCAAATCAAAACGTACCATGTGCATTCAGGCTCAGGCGGTGTAGAGGATCTGTAATTAATTGTCTCAAGAATAATTTATAGCATTAGGTTGAAAATTCTAAGACGTGTTTAAAGGGATATGGAACAAATCAAAACTGCAGGCAGGCTATCAAAAGAACGTATCAATAATATCTCAAAACTTGTGTAAGGTATTGTGTTGAATCTTTCAGGGCATGTAAAGGGAGTTAACCAACCCCAAACATTTGTTCTAATGAACACCAGCTATCCGTAAGGAAACCTCTGGAAGAACCAGCTACTAGATGGTTCGATTGGTCTTTTTCGCCTATACCAAGCTCCAACTAACGATTTGCACGTCAGAATCTCTTCGGTCCTCAATCAAGATTTACCCTGACTTCGACCTGGCCAATCATAGGTCACCATCCTTAGGGTCACATCATGTGTGCACTAGGTCCATTGCATCCGCAAAGGGATCACGACAACCCTGGGATGTGCCCTCACCAGAGGAGAAGGATCTCCCAACAGCATTGCAAGCAATGCGTTAACTTTTCTTCCGTCATTGGTCTTCTCATCGACCTATGACTCGCACATAAGTCAGACTCCTTGGTCCGTGTTTCATGACGGGTCGGAAGGAAATCCCCTACTCTCTGTTTACCCAGGAGACCCACAAACTCAGTCCCAGAAACAGAAGCCGGGCCAAATGGTTTCCGGGGATCTAGCGTTTTGAAGCCGAATCAACAAAAGCACTGGGTCCTTTGACACCGTTCCAGCTACGTGCGGATTACGAATCCACCCGGGAATGCACGTTCTTTGCAACGTTGATAACGAAAATGACCAGAGAACAGCCAAGGTGGCCCTCAGCGATCATATTGGCACTTGCTACCCGCAACGATGATCCTGAAGATGGCTAGAACTTCGAAATTCCTCCCGTTTTCAACCCCTGGAGGATTTCACGCAATGTTTAACTCTCTCTTTAGATTTCTTTTCAAAATTCCCCCGAGGTACTTGTGTTCTATTGGTCCCACATTCGTATCTAACCTTAGGTGGAGTTTACCACCTGATTAGCGCTGTATTCTCAAGCAACATGACTCTAGAGAAACCTTGGAATGCCGAGGGCTTATCCGTTCTACGGGCCTGATACCTTCTCTGGGCAATCGGGCCACATTCATTAGGACTTTAGACTGGACAAATGACGGTATTACGAGGCTCATAAACACTGCATTGATCGAAATTGCCTCCCGAAGGATTCAACTGACCCTTAGTGCTGGGGTTTCCCTCTTCGCTTGCCACTACTAAGGGAATCCCTGTTAATTTCTTTTTTTCGACTGACTATTATGCTTAATTCAAGTGGGTCGTCTTGCCTGAGCTGAGGCCGGGGGGCTCTTATAAACTGACAGGGTCATTTGTTTTTCAAATCAATCACCAAAGTCACCTGGTCCCCACTAACCCTGTAGTGCCAGCATGCCCCTTGGCATCAACAGTTCAACATCAAATAAACCAATTTCCTGCTACCAAAATTATAGTAGTTTATTCCTGTGCCAATGGCTGTTAGTTAAAGCGTTTTAGTTGAGAAGAATATTGATTCATCCTCATTATGGCTTATACTGTGCAAATCATAATAATAATATTCCTCTCGTTCCGCCAAAAAAATATCAATTACCATTATCCAATTGGATGACAAGTAAAAGGGTGATCCACAAGAGGCATAGCCCTGGGCTTTTTATACTTGATGAGAACAATTACACTCTTTGTACCATTGACTCCTTGCAGGGTTGCCACCGGTGACAATTTAGTGTCACTTTTGACACTTTCTTTTTAAATGGCACTTTTTGGGACACCTGACACTATTAGGACACTTTTTAGCAAAAGTGGCACATTTTTTTGCTAAGTAGCACTATTTTACAAAAAGAATTTTTTCAGACAAAAACCCGAAAGGAACTGTCAATGTACATATGCATCGATATCCTTTTTCTGTCAGTTGAGATTCTTATCTTAACTCCGCGCGCGGCAATTATTGGATGCAAGAATCTTTCTGTGCGGTGAAAAACGTAAACGTGTTTTCCTCTATCTGAGTGTAAGAAAATTTTATATTCTTATTCTTATCACTGATAAGCGAAGATCACCCAGTGATCTTCGGTACGAAATACTGGGCAATGAAGAGGACAGAGACAGACATTTAATTGCAATGTAGTGGAGAAGTCTTCAATTGTTTTCAGTTGTTTAATTCAACTATTTTGTTTTGTTGCAATAATTTGTAGGCTCATAGACGATAAGTCAGTCAAGCAGTTTCAAATTCTTGAGTGGGTCCGAAATCAATTTTTATGTTTTATTAGTTGAGTGTTGACTACAATTCAAAGAAGAAAAGAGCAAGAAAAGCCAAGAGTGAATTTTTGCCCCCCTTAGTTAATAGCTGTAGCTATGTTAATCAGTCACTGGGCCAGTGTCTGCTTAACTTTAAGCGTCTTTTCATCAATTTCCGTGACTGCAGCTCTTGAAGCAGCTCTTGAAGCCCGGTGACTGAAAACCCGGTGACATTACACAGCGACTCAACTGTAATGGAATCAAAATTCAAAGCCTCAAATCCTCCAAACTAAAGTTAGCCTTGTAAAATAAAATCACCCAAAATATGAACCTAAAAATTCAAGTAACCCACAGATCGGGTGAGGCTTAAGCGTCCAGTTTAAAAAGTAGCAAAATAAATGTATCTTAATCGGACAAACTTTGCAAAAATATTTCCCCCCAGAAAGTGTAATAGCAATAAATAAATCCGCCTCTGTGTCGCCAAAACATGCAATAAATATCAGTGTGACCAAAAGTTACATGACAGGCGACCAACAATGTAGTTTAAATTTTAAGAGCTTGAATTCCCAAACTATCAAGAGAAGGTAGAATTTCTCATACAAAAAAATAGTCACTAGAGGTACAAAGTATTTTCGTGTAATCTAGTTGCATTTTTCTGAAAACTCATTTTAGGATTATGTATTCCAATGAAACTAA
This sequence comes from Artemia sp. Qi Xiang Cuo, assembly GCF_049724085.1. Taxonomy (NCBI): domain Eukaryota; kingdom Metazoa; phylum Arthropoda; class Branchiopoda; order Anostraca; family Artemiidae; genus Artemia; species Artemia sp. Qi Xiang Cuo. Next base: position 8,735,830 of record NC_142798.1, on the reverse strand, counting down.
GTTGTATTGTCCCTTAACAAGTGTCACCGTGATAAATTATAAGCCATCTGAAAACTAAGTGACATGCCGTTACCAATAAAATTACAAAAGTAACACTTTGTTTTGTCAAGAAAAATTAAAAAGCGATTTCGTTTGGCTATAAATCGTATATAAGTTAAAGTAGCCAATTAGTGTATTCCCTGTCCAATAGAAATATAGGACATACTATGAACCAATAGGACCAATGTAACACACTTTTTAGCAACGCCTGAATGTAACCTCTGGTGAAATCGGAGAGGATAGATAGTTAGAACTTAGCAATTTTGCGCCAGTCTATAATCAGTCTATAGCGATTTTTTTGACAGTAAATAATCAGTTTCGAAGTATAGTTTGAGAGCAGTCTAGTGTAAGTGAACCTATGATCTAGATATGTATAACTTTTGTCCAATCGTTTGAGATCATCAACAGACCCATTTTGCATTACATATGCCCCAGTGTAAAATTATAACCAAGTGCTTATGACAGTGAATTAAAGTGCAGATAATTTGTTATTCCTGAACCCGCTTTGCATCGCAATTGTGAGTAAAAATAAATACATTACTTTCTTAATTTTGTCTCTTCATGTTAGTATTTCTTAATATAATTAGTCCTTGTGGCTCCAACCGCTCTCTAGGGAATCTGAATCCAAGCAGGAAAAGCTTGGAAAAGCAGGAAAAGCAGCAACTCGAGCAGGAAAAGGAACCGAAGAATACTAGTAAAACATTAAATACCATAAAACTAAAAAGGCCAAATAAACAACTATAACTTATGATGAACATTATTAGATTGAAAGTGCATAGCTATTACGTAATCATTGTTATACCTTAAACTACTATAACTTAACATGATTATTTAGAAATTATATTACTATTACGTAATCATTTACTATGTAATCATTGATAAATATTATATAATAACACATTTGCAGATACGGTGCGCGAGTAACCGTCGACCACTGGTTAAGTGAAACGTCGAAACAAGCGACTATATGGTACGTTGCTAATATTAACCTAAAATCTAAAAAAATAAATAAAAAAAACAGAAACTATGATAAGATTCCTGAGCCAGCCACAGTTAAGTAGTTGTAGACTAGAAAATATAACCTCACGGAAACTCAAGAAAAGCCATAGCATGGATAATATTAATTATTCCTTAAAAGAATGGGTTCTTATCAAAACGGTGGAAACTCTTGATTGCCCCACACTACATTTCCTTTTAAAATTTCCAAGGAAAGTATTGGAAGACAGAATAATCCTAAGATTAATAGCAACCGTAGTTCATTATAATTTTAGTGCACGTACAATGACAAGAACGATGGAATACACCAGACTAAGTGCCAACCTAGCATTCCAAATTTTAATACAAAGAATCCCAATGACCAAGTATGTCTTATTATCCGAACACATTGCATACAACGTTTGGTATGATCACGATGATAATAACGTCACTACAATTTGGCCCATTAAATTCCTCTCCATTTTAATAGACCGAGGACATATGCTAAAAGGAGAAAGCTTCCTCAGGGCCCTATATGTCAACTGCGTAAATAACACATACCTAAATCCAATAAACTCTGCAATAGGATCCGCTAGTTTCCAAATCACCCCGAGAGATTATAAAGACGTAAAGAAAATAATCCCGAATTTCTACCAACAAGACGAAAGTTTCGGAATCAAAATATACCCCGGCTTCGACGTAATTGTGCGCGAGCAACTATGTAGTTGCCAGTCGCACATAAACTTAAGTCTTTCCGTAATAAGAATAATGAATGACCCGTTTTCATTATCTGAATGGTGCCGAAAAGTTATTCGACAAAATATGCAAAGGAATGACATAACTGTCACATTGGAAGGCCTGAACCTCCCAAACCAATTATTAGTATATTTAATGCATTTGAATACGACAAAAAATGGTATAAATAACGTAGTATACGAACTCAAATTTCTCAGCCCCCACGTATCTTCATGGGAAAATTATCGACTTACCAATATGTTAACATCTTGAAGCTCAAAAGCGTTACTGCCTGACGATGCACCCATACTTAAACTGAAAGCCAATGCCCGTGGAAGAAATTGTGTATATAAATAATCCCGTCAAAATAAATAATAGAAGAGCCCACCAATATTATCTAAAGTGTTATGTCTAGGTAGATCAATTTTTATTTGAAAAGTGCATTACATGAATAAACTAGTAGTGTATTAATACTTTGTAAAACTATGAGTCAGAGAGTGAATATCCAAGGATTTAAATATATCGTTCTACAAATTGACAAAAAAAGGTTAATTTCTTGAAAATCTCAATTCTTTTAAGCCAGTATTGAACTTTAGAGAATCGAATTACGTTTGAATACACAAATAGCCAAGTGCAAGGTGGCACTGGTGAAAAAGTAGTTCAACCTCGACCTGAAGTTGCCTTACATTCCATTCAAAAGTAAATATTCATTATTGGTTAATATGGAGCTTTAGAAGTATCGATTTACGTCGAACAAATAAGTACCCAAGTATGAGAAAATACTGGCGAAAAAGGTAGTTTTATCTCGACCTAGAGTAACCAGAATTGTAACTAATCTTGAATGAAAATAACTAGACAAAAGCCAATAGAAACTACCTTTCATTTCAGAACAATGGCCATGGCAATTATTGACACAGACTTTATAACTATCAAACACGCAAAAGAAAATATGACATACTCTGCAGAAACCCTTGTTGTGAATAAATCAGGGGAAGAAATGTTCGCGAAAAAGTGGGACGTCAAATATGATTTTAGGGAATAAAACATAGGATCGTATCGTTTTGGAGTACAATTGGCAAATACACCCAAATATTGACCCGCAAGAGGAAAATTGGGCATAAAATATAACGGGAGAAAGGGCAAGTACCTTCTATATATACAACATGAGATAAGAAGTTGCAAAAACAATATAAAATTCGGTACTAGTTTGTTAAAGGTCCGTGTCAGACCGATTTATTGCTTCTAGATAAATGCAGAAAACAAAAATGTGTTACAAGATTGAGGGAAACCCAAACTGCGTAAAATATCAAGGTCAACATGACCCACTCCAAGAGATATGATATTATAAACAATATCTCTACAACCCAAAAAGCGTAAGATATAGTTTGATAAGAAAAGAAATTATCTTTAAGGCTAATCGCCTTTATTAGTGGCTAATGGTATTTTCCTTATGCTAGGAAATCGGGAATAACTGCTGCGATATAGGTGATTTTGCGCTGATTTTTTTTTACGACTCCCGAGTTAGAAAGTAAAATAATGTTGGTTTCACTTTTTCTATATATTTGTTATCTTTTGTCGAAAATAAGAAAATAAGTTATTTTACTTTGTTGAATAAAAATTTACTAGATGAGAAATGAAAGTAGATATTTTTTCAGTTGAATCTACTGGTATTTAGAAAAAATGTTGGTTACAGATTTATTAATTTTTTTTAAGGTGCAAAAAATTATTTTTAGTTTTTAGTATTTTCTTGCTATAAGGCATGAAATCTGCTCCAAAGTCTAGAATTTTGGACAGTATGCAGATTTTATAATCTACAAATATTACAGAGTGTCTGATGTCTATCACAAACTAAATTAAATACAAAAGCAAAAAAATACAAATAAAAAAATTGGTTGATTTTTACTTTATTTACCCATTGTTTGCCACTTGGTAGCGTTATTTCGTCAGCCAATAGGAAAAGAGCCCGCAATTTTGATTGGACTCTGTTCTGTATATCATTATTACTTTCGGATAGAAACTTTCAAAAAGACCTTTGAGCCATGAGGAAGAAAAATATAAACAGAAGTTGGAGTAATTTAAAATATAGGTAAGTAAATATTACATATACTATGTTCATTCCATCCAGTCCAGAAACTTTTAAAATTGCTTCCGATGGGTTCTGGTTTTACATCCCCTTCAATCTAAAATTTATGGAAAAAAACTTTTTTTTTATATGTACAATGGTTAGGAGACAAATTCATATTAGGCTTCCCAGGCACGTACAATGTAATTTTATGGAGGAGGATGCAGAAAAATCTCACCAGCTCTACACAAACAATAAAGATTTCTGTTTTAGGTGAAAGGATGTTTTATGATGTGGAGGAAGATTAACTACTTGCTTCTAGGATATCCAATAGAGGAAGCAAAGTTGCTTGAAAGTTTTTTAGCTTTGTTTTTTCGGCAAGGAGGGGGGTGGTGGTCCTTTCTAGTGCGTGGTTTCCAGCTATCAGACCTGTGAAGCTATGAAGAAGACATCCAAGGGCCTTGACACTGGAGTTCTGGTAAATAATGATATGCAATAAGCTTTACTTTGGCTTTTTCATGGTAGTTTCTAAACGGAACAAACAAAAATCTATCCCTGAGCAATTCCTGAGATTTGTAAAGTTATGTCTATCCTTATGAGCTGTATAAAACAGAGCACTTCCAATAGATCATATGAAAATAAAAATATAATGAAAGTGGAGAAAGCATAAAATATGAACTCAGGAGGTGTGAAGTTGAGACCTTGGATAAAATTGCTGAGGATCTGGAAGATGTAGCTAGACGGCATGATAATAAAATGTTGTATTGACATGTTAATAAATTAAGAGGGAGTAGTCAATCCGGATTTGTCCCAGTGTGGTCCAATCCCCCTTTCTAAGACTATAAGGAGAGAAAGTTTGAGATGGCTAGGGCACGTTCTGTGGATGAGAGATGACAGACTACTGAAGATTTTTTCTTTTCGACCAACCACCTAGAGCTAAACGGAAAGCAGTTCGTCTGCGGTTGGATTAGAATGATGTCATAAAGAAAGATTTAAGGGAAATGAGAACTTCCATGGAAGGTGTAAAAAGGGGGGGGGGTTGAATAGAATAAAATGGATTGGGTGCGTGTGTAGCTATGTTGCCCGCAGGTGACTTGGTGCTGCGGTGAGTTGTTAGTAGTAGTAGTGTTTCCAATACATCAGTAATTACTTTCCTTATGTGTATATATGTTGTGAATGATGGGTTTATCAACCAGCATTCTTTTTTATGTTTCATTTTTAATTTTTTAGGAAGATACAGCTTGGAGAACAAAAAGATGATTTTTCAACCTCATTTGAAACTACAGAAGAACTTTCAGTGAATCCTAAACTAAACGAAGCACAGAATTTTGCAAGCGGTGGAGGTTCTTCTGGTATCGATGGGTCGGCAACATTTACCGATATTGACTTATCTGGAATTCCAGATGGAAACTGCATTGTAAATCTAAGACATTTCCTCAGTGAAGGAGCTTCTGTATTCACACACAAGATCAGTTGTAGACTATCATATGAAAATTTGATAATAAAACAATTAGAAAAGAAAGGCCTGCAAACTGAACTGAAAGTTAAATGTGAAAAGTGTAACTGGGAAAAGAGGATTAAAATTGAACAAGAATGTATAGTAACAAGTGAAAAAGAATATCTTTCAAGCATTACTACAGAAAGTAAACAGGTTACTTTCTCAAAAAAAGACTCAATTATAAAAGGTTGCTTGAATTTGAAGGCTGTTTGGGGAGCCATGGGAACTGGAGGTGGATATTCTAAACTCTGTGAACTCTTCGGAGTGCTTGGAGTGAAGCCAATGTCGCAAATAGTTTATTCCCGTGTTGAAAGACAGCTGGGTAGTGCTTGGATGAATAGTTTGTCGGAAATTTTGCGAGAAAATGGACGAGAGGCCTTACAATTAGCCATTCATGAAGATAGGTATAAAGAGGACTCATACTGGACAAAAGTGATATGTGATGGAGGGTGGAATAAGCGTAGCAAAGGGCATGATTATTCAGCCAAAGGATGTGTGGCAGTTATCATAGATGCATTTACGAAAAACTGTTATATGTTGGCATAAAAAATAAATACTGTTATATATGTTTCCCTTCTGCAAATTCTAAAGTAAGTCCTAAAGACCATTTCTGCTTTCTGAACTATAACGGAAATTCAAACAGCATGGAAACAGACATTCTTGTTGAAGGCTTTCGTTCCAGTGAAGAGATGCATGGATTACAGTTTTTAGAGTTTATTGGTGACGGTGATTCTAGTGTTTTTTATAAGCTAAAACAGTGTGTCTCTTACGGTTCAAACATACGGGAAGATGAATGTGCCAATCATGTCACAAAGAACTATACAACGCATCTATATAACTTGTGCAAAAATAAGAAAGCTTTGTACACCAAATTTCTTCCCAGAGGAATTATCCTGCAACTGACCAAAAATTTAAGGGGTTTGATCAAAATAAATTTCGAAAATAATGGAACAGCGGAAGAACTACAGAGCCTGTTAAAAAGAGGCCCGTACAATGTTTTTGGAAACCACACAAAATGCGATTCCGGTTGCCCTAAATTCATTAATGACAAAATAGAAAGTCGGTGGAATACTCTGCCCATGCACGTGTTTGAGGATGTTATTACAGGGGTAGAGGTTGTGTGTCGAAAATCAGAGCAGCTACAAAATGACGCAACTACAAACTTAGCTGAAAGCTACATGTCAGTTGTTGCACAGTTCATCAGGGGAAAGCAAATCAGCCGGTCTAAAGGAGGTTCATACCAAGCAAGAGTAAATGGAGCCAGCCTTGCTTATAATTCAGGTCCGAAATGGCATCAATTAGCTTGGAAAAATATTTTTAGGTCCAGTCCTTCTTGCTTGACGAAAAAGTATTGCAAAAAAACAAGAATCTAAGCAACATTTTGCTAAGTTAAAAAAACAGAAATAACAACTTTGGCGATCGGGACTATGGACCAAACTGCAATAAGCCAGATATGACTTCTGATGAAATAAGCTCAGCCAGACAAAAATATACTAACCAACATTTGAAATTGGATAGTGCCAGTATTAGCCGTTTATTTTATAATACCAAAGGGCAATACAAAAATAAGAACTGGGTTGAAGAGAGATCTAGGAGAAGACCGAGCAGTTATTTTCATAGAATTGCAACTAGAAAAATAAGCACTAGAGTTGCGCCAATTGTTAAGCAAATTCAAAATTCGGGACCTAGATTCTGCTCTGCCCTTATGAAAAAGGGTTTGGATTTAGAAGTAGTTGCTCTGGAAGCGTATGAAAAGAAATTCAACTTAAATGTCATGAAAGGAGATGAAATAGGACATATTGTGCATCCACAGCATCAATATCTTGGTGCATCTGTAGATGGATTGCTCTCTGATGGCACACCTATAGAGATAAAAACTGTACATAATATACCAGAATTCAAAACCATTTTTGATGCTGCTCAGTCCAAAAAAATAGTCAAAGGATTTTTTATTGAATTATCAAGTGAAGGTCTTCAGTTAAAAAAAAATCATAGGTATTTTTCCCAGATACAAGGCCAACTCGAGATATTAGATAGAAAGATATGCCACTTAATAGTTTTTATCTCCATTGATGACTGGGAAATAATTACAGCTCACCGGTCAAAAGAATACTGGGCGAAAGTATTTCCAAAGCTTGAAGCTTTCTGGAATGAATCCTTACTACCTGAAATTTTAGACTCGCGGTTGGTAAGGAATATGGAAATCAGAGAGCCTATGGTCTCAGAGGATATGAACATCAGAGAGCCAAGCTCGTCTCAAGAAACCAAAAGAGGGAAGAAAAGAAGGTCAAGTCTAGTTGACTTGGACAACAAGAAAAATACACAGAAGGGATCGGGAGACAACGAAGAATCTACCAGTCATTCAGCGCATGAAAACAGCGGTTTTGAAGAAATATTTTGGTCTGATTTGGAATAAATGAATCTTTGTGTTTGATGTATTTTATGTGATGCATTTTGATGTACTTGTATTTTTGATGTGATGTGACAGTGATATGATTATTACGGCAGTAGTATCCATACTATTGACGGTGATTACACATGGAATTACACAAGAATATACAGTGCAGTTTCACGATAGATGGTATAAAGCGACCAACCCTTTTATATTATGTACCAATAAAGGGATCAAACACGTTTTAGAAGTATAATTGAGATTGTATAACGCAAGCAGACACTTTAATCAAAACTTTTTTTTTTTTTTTTTTTTTTTTTTTTTTTTAACCAGAAACTAGAAATTATCAAATTGCGTAGTAAAAGAATGGTCTCATTCTAGAAATACCGGTTTACAGTTGGTTATGATCATGCTTTATTTTTGCTATATATATTGAAAGAATTGTTCATTCTGTGTCAGTTGATTAGTAGAAGTTATAATAAGCCTACAAGAATCAATTCACTCATTCTAATGGACAATAAAAGAATTATATTGGTAAGCAAATATACATTATTCGTAGACTAATATAAGAAATAACCTTTTTTATTTCCTATCTATCATTATGAGTTTCTCACAGAATTATCTATCATTTTGGGTTTCACACAGAAAGGGGAACTTTCTCACATGTTCATAACAGCTGTATAGATATCTTTGATTAGAAGGCTGTTTTCTCGTAAGATTACATTTCATTGTGCTGGTAATTAAGCAAACTTAATGAGAGGATCATTTTCCAACTCAGCCAATAATCAAGGCTAATTATTATAGAGAAAAAAAGAGGAAAAGTTGGGGGAAGGGGCGCCCGATATTTATAGTCTGAATAAAATAATAGTTCAAATTGTATTTTTTTTTTCATGCATCTTTTTTAAAAATGTATGCTATAGCATTCCAATACACTTATAGGCTATTCAGCTCTAAATGTTTCTTATGCACCTTTTTTTATGTGTTTTTGGCTCATTCTTGTAGCATTGCTGGTGGAGGGTGTGTGACTGATGCATAAAAAAAACTGTACTTTTATGCCTATATGCATTCATAGCTTAACCGAACTTAATAATTGGGGTTAAAAATAATGCTAGGAGGGGGAATTCAGTTTTGAAGGATGTGTAAAAAGTGCTACTTATTTAATATTCAGTAAACATCTGACTTGAAATGCTTCAGATCGTATATTTTTCGCTAGCTTCAAAAGCAGATGGCCAGGTATAAAGATATCTGGGTAAAAAAACGTTCGCAACAATTTTTATTTTTAACTCAACAGATAGCATTTATCTTCTATGTCATATATAATTGAGACAATCATTGTATGTATGCGTGTATATTTTACTAAATGGGGTAATTATTGAAGAAAAAAAAGAGGAGTTGGGGGAAGGGGTGCCCACCATTAATATTCTGAATAAATTTCAAATGTAGCTAATAGTTGAAATTGTTGTTTTTTTCATATATCGTATTTAAATACCTAGTGAATAACTAAAAAATTGATTTTTATTTCCAGGACTCAGATATTCAGGCGTCAAGTCAAGAACGACCAAAGCTCAATCATGAGACTGGCAGCACTGACATGAATTTAAGGAGAGTAAGCGTGATTCACTATGCCCCACGAACACTTTGTAGCGAGCTAGCAGTAACTTCTATGGTAAGCACCATTTGTCAGATAGCTTAGGGGGTTCAGTTGCACAGGGGGTTCAGTTGTATGGGGGATTCGGTTATACGGGGGTTCGATTATACGGAGGTTCAGTTACACAGGGGGTTCGGTTGTACGGGGGCTCGGTTATACGGGGGTTCAATTATACGGGTAGTTCACTTGCACGGAGGTTCACTTGCACGATGGTTCAGCTACATGGGGTTTAGTTAAATGGGGTGGAGTTGCACGGTGGTTGAGTAAAATGAAGGTTCAGTTAAAGAGGGGTCAGTTGCACGAGGGTTCAGATGCACGGGGGTTCGGTTGCTTGGGGTTCAGTTGCACGTAGATTCACTTGCACGGTCGTTCAGTTACACGGAGTTTAGTTAAATGGGGTGGAATTGCACGGGGGTTGAGTTACATGAGGGTTCAGTTAAAGAGGGCTCAGTTGCACGAGGGTTCAGTTGCACAGGGGGTTCAGTTTTACGGGGGTTCGGTTATACGGGGTTTAATTATACGGGGGTTCAGTTGCACAGGGGTTCACTTGTACGGGGGTTCGGTTATACGGGGGTTCGACTATACGGGGAGTTCACTTGCACGATGGTTCAGTTACACTGGGGTTTAGTTAAACGGGGTGGAGTTGCATGGGGGGATAAGTCGCATGAGGGTTCAGTTAAAGAGGGCTCAGTTGCATGAGGTTTCAGATGCTAGGGGTTCAGTTGCTTGGGGTTCAGTTGCATGGAGGTTCACTTGCACGGTGGTTCAGTTACATGAGGTTTAGTTAAATGGGGTGGAGTTGCAAGGGGGTTGAGTTGCATGAGGGTTCAGTTAAAGAGGGCTCAGTTGCACGAGGGTTCAGATGCACGGGGGTTCATTTGCTTGGGGTTCAGTTACACAGGGATTCAGTTACAATGGAACCCACACAAAAACAATGGGGCACACACAAAAGCCAAATTAGGCCAGTAGCCAATGAGAAATCGTAAAATACTCAAGAAAATGAGCAAGTCCCAATGGTGCAAGTATTTAGTGAATATAAGGCTATGAGGGAGAAATTAAGTGTTGAGGGGTGTGTAAAAACGATACTTAATTAATACCCTAGTAAACATCTAACTTAAAAAGCTTCAGGAGAAATAAGGCTATTGCTTCTTTCTGAACTAATCGCAGTTCCTTGACAAATAGTTTTTTATTTTACTTTATTGCTATTAGTCAAAACATTGCATTGAGTATGCCACACCAAATATTTATCGGGGCTTTTTAGAATGAACTAAGCTATATTTCGGTTACTTTATTTTAGGTGAGGGGTTGGGGGCGATTATCTCGTTAGAGGACTGCTCAGTGGGGAAAGTGAGTTTTTAGAGTGGGGTGAAAAATGGATATAGTTTCTTAACTTTATAAAATAATGATTATTTTACAAGAAAAAAAAACCCCTTTTCTACAGATTAATGAATTAGCAGCGCCATCAACATTAGGTCATGAAGCATCCATTTTTAGTGGACCTGAACCAATCGTCACACCATCAAAGGAGTTTAGGGATGAGCCTACACTAGTTCTTGATAATATGGAGTGGCATAGAGGTTTTTTAAATGTTTTTTTTTGGGACATGGCCAGCCTAGATGATCTAACCTGTGACTTTGACATGGTGGAGGACCCGGAATGGACAGATAGATTTATGAGATAGCATTGAGGTGATGTTAGTAGTAGTAGTACTAGTGCAACTAAACCGGCTCCTCATAAAGAAATTTCGTCACAGGACAAGACAGGCTGCTTGATCAGCTCCTCCCAAACACCCTGGAAGATATACTAACTAGCCTAAAGGATTTCATGCCACCTCCATCCAATGCAATAGAACAGACTAAGGGTGATGCTATTAGAGAGTCTATGCCACCCCCCACCATTCCGGTTTATTATACTGCTAGTACTAGTACTAATAATGATATAACACCATTACAAGTATCCCCACTTCCAGATTTTTTTCTTTCCAACTCTGCCTTGCACCATACAAAGATCTAAAGCGCCAAATTCGGTGATCCATTTAACTCTCTAGTGCCAGGGGATATAATAACAGATCCCATGGACATTACCTATTTATATATTAACAAGATTTGATCCATTCTTGAACAACAGATGGGGCTGTGGGGGTGGGGGTCAGTTTAAAAGCATCAATAGCACTAAAAATATTTTCTTTAAATAAAAATGCGAGCGAGCTGTATTCAAAATACTTGCACACAGAGATGTTGGCAATTCGCCCACATTTATCAAATTATGAGGAGGTTTTTTAGATTGGGTTAATAGTATTCAAACCAAAATGGCTAATTATAACGAGGGGAGTAGCGGGCTGGTGGTAGTTTAAACGTTAATATTTGTAGATTTAAAAAGGATTTTATTTTAAGAGGTGGGCAGGGGGAGAGGGCTATAGTTTTTAAATATCATTCAGATTTAGAGGGATGTAGGGGGATACAATGAATCTGTTTCGATACGAGGCTACAGTGTTTGAAATATGCATTTTTAATTGCCGCATACAGACCTCTTCGAATAGATGCCTCTAAGAAAAAGTTGGACGAATTAACAGTTAATGGTAGGGAGGGTTCAAAGTTTCCCATAGTAGATTTTAATTGTTTAGATTGTCAATTTCCCGTGATATTAAAAGGAATAGAAATTTTGAGCGCGCCACTGCAAATTTAAAGATTGGTGTCACGGTTTTGCGGTATGAAATAGAATTTGAGGAGGGCCACCGTTCAGATAAGAAGGGCGTATTATTTCCAGTGAGGGCTCCGTCAATTGAATCAGTGGAGCATTGGGTGTGGCTTCTATACACACCACTCGCAGAACCCTATTCAATTGGAAATTTTAATCCAATTACTGATATTAGTAGGGTTTTGGGGGAGGGTAAGAAACAGAGTGCACGTTATTACTGTCCAACATGCCTGTCCCGATTTTGGACTGATTTAAAGTTAAAGCATCATATGAAACACTGTAAACGCCATGGATACCAGGCTGTGGAAATGGTAAGTGGAGATAGAGCGATTTTACGTTTTAATAATTTCCAAAACACGCTCCTAAAGAGCAATAAGATCGCTTTGGACTGCGAAAACCGATTCAAAGACGTTTACGATTCGTCAAATTCAAATCGTATTAAAATAAATGAAGCCAAAAGTGTCTCTCACGCTCATGTGCAACAAGATTACCATAATACTTCGCAAGTGTTGGATGTGGTTGAATTGTTTGGCGGTAAAGATTTCTTGCGCTTAGAATTGGTCAGTCTAATCAAAAAAGCGAATGGTGCAATTTCGCACCTTCGTTACACAAACTATCATATATTCCTATCACCAGATGACAGATTGGCCATTAAAAATCGTAAAATATGTTGGGTTTGCAAGGGGGAATTTGATGATGGTGTTGGGAATGGGGAGAGGAGGAAGGTGATCGACCATGATCATTTGTGGCAGGAAATAACATCGGGCGGGGGGAGTAACTTTAGAGGGGTAACACATCAGTCGTGCAATTTAAACGTTAGACAGCAATATTTCGTACCGATTTTTATACACAATTCCAATTATGACTTAAAGTTTCTTCTATCGGCCTTGGCCCGCATTGCCAAGGGTCGCGTTGTAGATGACGCATGGATAGATGGTTTTTTTTTCATATAATATCATACCCAAATCATCGGAGAAGCTACTGCTGCTAGAATTCATGTGGAAAACAGTAGATAAGGGTAAAATATGCCTGAATAAAATCTGTTTCTTAGACTCATCGAGTTCCTTACCCAAGTTTTTAAGTCAATTGATTCTGGAACCGAAAAGTGACAATTTTAACAGCTTCCCCCTCCTCAAACAGCGCTTCACCGATGATGAAATGTATGATTTAATAACGTGTAAGGGCATATATGCATATGATTATTACAACTCTGCCTCGAGGCTAGATGAGGTGTCATTACCGCCCATTGAAGCTTTTTACAATTCTCTTACTGAGTGTTACAATTCTCTTAGTGAGTGCACCACTAGCGACTATGAATTTGCTAAGAGGGTTTGGGTAAAGGGCGGATGTAAAAATGGGTGGGATGATTGTAAACTATGCTTGGCCAGTAACGTACTCACTCTTCTGGACATTGTGTGCAAGAATACGGATAAAATCTATAGGGAATTTGGGTTGGATTTAGGTTATTATTTTTCCACTCCTCATCTGGTGATGGACTTGATACTTAAAATCAGCAAAGAAGAAATAGCTCTGATCGCCGATGTTGATCAGCTTCGGTTTGTAGAGAGATCACTGAAGGGTGGGTATGTTTTTCACGGGGATTGTGTCATGAAAACTGATCTGACCGGACAGCGCACTGATAAACAGTCAGACGGAGTTTTATGGACATAAATTTATTTTACCCATCGGCATTGCCTCACTGCTTTTTGCTATCTGAGAATTACAAACGGCATAACAATCCATGTGCTTCGAATTTCCCCAACATTGCTAGCGTTGAGGAGAATGGGGCACAGGGATGGTTTTTTGAAATTGACAGTGAAATACCCATGGAAATCCATGACTCGGTAAACGACTTTGTTTTTCCGTGCATAAATAGACCGGTGGGTAGGGACTCTCTGAGCCCCTACAATTTATCTTTAGTAGAGGATGGGAGTATGCACTGGGTACCTTCAAAACCAAAATTAATTGACGACCTCAACCCGAAACAGAATATCGTTGTTCATCAAGTGCTATTGAAATGGATGGTGTCCAATGGTTCCAAAGTCACAAATATTCATAGAGCCCTCCAATTTCATCAAAAGCCTTACATGAAAACGTTTATTGACACCTTTGTCAGTAAGCGCTCACAAGCGAAAACGAAAGTTGAAAAAGAAGTCTTTAAACTCATTTTGAACTCAACATTCGGTAAAATGTGCGAAAGCGTACGAAACAGAAGGCGATTTGACATTGTAACCAACCCCAAAGATTGTGCTCGAATCATTGCGGATCCAAACTTCACATCGTTCACAATCATAGACTCTAATATTGTGCTCCTACATCGCAAGAATAGAAACATTGTTTTAAATAAAAATATTGGAGGCGGGAGTGCAATAACGGAAATATATAAAAAACTGATTTTATCATTTTATTATAATGTATGAAACGTACAGAGACCAACTGAGGGACAAGTTCAAGTGTGTAACGGGGATACCGATTCAATCCTATTAAAATTTAAAACTGAAAATTTGTTGAATGATTTGGAAAATGGCGAGTACATTAGCTCGCGAATGGACTACACCAATTGGGATGAATCCCTCTACCCAGAGCTAGTGAAACGCCAGGCCCCAAATCAATTGTTAATGTTAAAATCTGGGACGGGTAGCGATCTGATATCCATTGGTGTGTTTCCTGGGTCGAAGGTATACTCTGTGGAAACGCACAACAAGGATATCAAGCAAGTTTGCAAGGGGTACCTATACAATCTGTAAAAAATAATATCGACATGAGTGTGTATAGAAACTGTGTGGAACGTAGTTTAGTCCCAAGAGCGAAATTCATGGCGATTCGCTCTTTACAATTTAAAACTACAAAGTTAGAGTTGAGAAAAACGCTATGTTGGCCATATCAGATAAAGTCTATGTACTTGAGGATGGTGTGAAGGTACTACCACACGGTCACTATTTAATCTCAGACAGAGTTGAATGTGTAGAATACAGAAAACAACTCGGTCTACAAAAATTTACTTAAATTCTTTAAAAGTACAAATTGAGTAGGGGTTTTTTTTGGGTGATGGGTGTTTTTAAATTCTTTTTTCTCTTTTTTTTATCACAAACAATTTTCAATGTGTGTGTGTGCAAGGCAGAGCAATTTCCTCATAAATTCCACTATTTAATGCTCCCTTCGGCCCGCCACAGCGGGCCCCACGGCGCTTCCTGGCCACCGCAGCGGACACCCTCGGCCTTTGGCCGCTGCAGTGGCCGCCCCCCGGGGGGGGGGAGCCCCATTTCAAATTTAAAATGTTGTAAATAAAAGTGTGATATTATTTTAAGTGTGTGTGTTTATTCTAATAAATGTTGTATTGTTTTATAAATAAATTTTAAAGAAAAAGTGTATTTATTAAAGTGTTTTTTTTCTAGTGCTTATGTAAAATAAGTGTTGTATTTTTTATTATAAATAAATTTAAAAAAAGTGTATTTTTTCATGTTTAATGTGTTTTTTTTTAATGTTCAATGTAGTATTTATAAAGTGCTTTTACTTTTATGTATAATAAAAGAAAATATGATTCTCTATTGATTTTGTTCTTCTTCTTCTCATTATTCTTGAACGGACTAGTAGGGAAATTATTTAGTCATTAGACAATTATAGTCTACAGTTAGTTGTAGGTGAACTGTTGAAGGGAACATGTATCAATTTAAAACAACATTCAGATCGTTTCTGTGTGGTTCATCAATGTCAGGCAAGACAAGACTTTTAACAATAATAATGAAAAATTGCGATAAAATCTTTATGGAAAAGCCCAAAAAAATATTGTTACAGTATTTGGCAGCAGTCATACGATAAAATAAAAGCAATTGGCATATCGGGGTGGGTGCAGATACAATTCATACAGGGGCTTGATATTTTCAGCATTATTGAATCAAACTCTTGGCTTATTGACGATCTGGCTGAATCTATTGAACAATGGTCCCAGGAAATGGTACAACTGTTCACTGTTCGCTCTCATCATGAACAGATTTCCGTTACTCTGGTTCTACACAATCTCTTTCACCAGAGCAAATGTATGCGAACACTTGCATTGAACTGCACCTACTATATCATCTACAGAGTTGTTCGTGATTCTAGCTCGCTAATAACTTTCAATAAACAAATATACCCCGGCGCCCGTAAATGTCTTCTCTCAGCGTACAATCAGGCAACTAATAAACCCTACAGCTATATCCTATTGGATCTTAATCAAAACACACCCGAGGATCCGCGTGTAGTCACAGATATTTTTGACAATGAAATTACAGTATATCTCCCCGTGAACAGTAAAAAAGGCTATTAGTTGCCATCATGACACTGAGGAAACTACATGAAAATAGACATTTATTTTCAGCTCTAAGCACTTCAAAACGCTCGCTTAGGTAAGCCATACTCAAACTTGGTCTTAACAATGATTTCATTAATCTAATATCCGAACTTTGTTTAAGTTTGACCGAGGACAATGTTCAACTGCCAGAAGTAGTTAAGCAACAGGCAAAGCAACATTGTTCCATGGTACGTACATTGACCTCTAAAAAGAAAGGAAAAAATTTTAAAAGGAAACGTCTTCTTCAGGCGGGCGGTAGCTTTTTCACACTTTTACTGCCAATAATAGCAGGACTTGTAAACAGTTTTCTCTAGAGAATGGCAAAACCCTATAAATTGACGCCAATAGAACTCACTCTCTCACCCGTGGAACACTTTGAGGACAATCTGAGTAAATTCATTGACATCGAGAATATTGAGGATTATAAAAACTGATTTTATTTCAAGATGCATTTCGCCGAGTGGACAAACATAAGCCCTATCGTGCGAAGACCAGTGGTATTGATCACAAAAAGGATTCATCTCCTCCGGATTCTGCTGCTGCTGCTGCTGCTGGAACAAAATTAAAGAAGGAGTAATTGAATTAAATTGTGTTGAAATTTGTAAATCTAATGCCGCACTCATATCGTGAACAATATAAACGACTCCTAACATATCTCATGGAAAGTGATCAAGATCATATTCAAGGTGATAGCAATGAGAAGGGGATTATAATTCAGGGCAAGAGCTATAATCTACTTGATTTAATCTATTATATGGTTAAAACTCGTAATGGAATATTATCATTTGACGCTCATCTATAGAATTTTCTAAATACATTAAACTTCCCCAAAATCCTTATTAATAATAGGAGAATTCTAAAAAAAATAAATGAACATGCACCATCGTCAACACCATTAAAATATGAACATGAAGAAGAGGAAGAAGATTTTAAATCAATCTTAGAAAATACTCGCACACCTAGTGGAAACTTGACAATGGTTAGGAGGAGGAGCACACCATTGATAGCTAGACAAAAGCGAAAATGTATCTAGTCAATGTCGCCACCCCCTTCGCCAATCACTAGTATACAAAATGGTAGCGGACGTTACACTACGCGTTTACGTTCAAAATGGTTGAAGTTCTGAAAGGGGCTTATGAAAATATTGGTGAAGCGGGAAGTTTAAGTTCCCCCACCACTCTTTCCAAAGTCACTAGTGTTCACACTAAAAAAGTACAAGACTATAATGCAAGCAGATCTCTTAACTCTAGATGAGATTCAAAGACGTCACAATACACCGTACAAGTACATTCTACTTGCAATCAGTGTTTATAGTCACTAAGCATATGCTATTCCATTGCGGTCAAAGAGAGGTGTTGAAGTTGCTCAGGCTATAGAAAGTATTCACGAACAGGATTCGTATAAAAAATTCAAACGGATCGCGGTAGTGAATTTGTTAATCCCCATGTTGCAAAAGTACTAGTGAAATATAATACACTGCTCTATCATAGTCTTCGTCCTATAAAGGCTTCATTGGCCGAACGATTGATAAGAACTATTCGACTTTTAATTTCAAGATACTGTAATTTGAAAAATACATCTGCTTTTATTCATGATTTAGATAAAATCATGTTGATTTATAAACAACGACCTCATCGATCATTGTCAAACTCAACCCCAAAGGAAGTTCATCATTCTGATCATGATACAATTGACACCTTTCTTAAACAATATTCCAATGAAATGACTGTCAATAAAATAAAATCAATGTTGGTGATACTGTTCGAATTAATAGAACAACTAATGTTTTTGAAACGGGTAATTACTTGTGGTCCACAGAACTTTTTAATGTGGCAAAAATCCTAGACACCAAACCCATAACTTATTGTTTGCGCGATACCAAAGGTGAAGAGATTCTCGGCGGCTTTTATGACTATGAACTACAAAAATTTAAAAATAATAGTGAAACCTATCAAATTAAAAAGATATTAAAGACTCGTACTCACAGAGGTAAGAAACAGTACCTAGTTCGGTGGCTAGGATACAACTCTGATTTTGATTCTTGGATCAGCGTTGAAGATATTGACAATGCCCAATGATTTTTATGTATCATTTATGACCAACGTTTCTGACCCTCTCTTCAATGATTGGAGTAAGACAAGTAATTTTTGGACCAAACTCTCCCCCGTCATCAAATTCGACGGTGCGTATAAAGTGGCTCTTGTCGACTGTATACTTAAAAAAACCTTTGACATCCTGAGAAAGGATCGTGTGTATGGTATAAAAGTTATACCATTCGATTGGTCACTCTTTGTTGAGTATGAATGGGTTGAAGCACTTAAATCTACTGAATTTCAACTTGTAAAATTGAAATACATTGAATGTGATAGTATGACAGATTTCTGTCGTACAATCAATAGAAAAATCTCATATCGTAGGAATGGTAAATTCCATTTTAATTATTCAATGGAACACGATAGGATTTACATTACCTCACCTGTTGACACTGAAATGATTATTCTCAATGATAATCTGAGAGATGTTCTTGGCTTTAAGCAGAATATGATCAATGGGAAAAACGCTGGCACTGTTAACGGGATGGATCAAGTTATTTTTGCTGATTATCCATCTGGTTTCACCTCGGACTCTTGCATATTTCTCTATGCATCCTTTGTGGAAACATCGAGAGTTGGTAATTCAAATGTCCCCCTCCTACGTGTTCTTGAACGAAAAACAACTCATGAACTTGTTCATCACTATAATATAAAGAAACTTCAGTATGTTCCTGTAAACACTTCGTATTTGGAACTCTGTCAGTTAACACTAAGAAGTGAATTGGGTGATCCTTTAGCAATAACAAAAGGTTTAGCAGTGATTAAATGTCATTTTCGACCCATTGGCGGTAACATCACCTACTAAAATAAAAAATAGAAGGATATCCATTTGTCTGTCCCGATATCAATTTCCATGTTGGTGCTCTGAGCCCACGTCAATTAAGCAATGGATTGGACTACTAAAAGGGGCGCACTACAATGTCTGGCTGTGGTCTTGGTATCTGGTGTGCTAGGTTATTTCGTTCTACCCTACCCCTTGCCAGAAAATATCTTGTTCCTGCTGCATCAAATTTTGCTTCCTCAACACTACAGGACTGGGGGTTGGGTAAGAATTTCAAGGAGAGTGTTATGGAAAATATTAGATATTCAGCAAGAGCCGCTGGTTACGAATTAAAATCTCAGTAAAATGGTAAGGGATTGAAAAGGATGCGTGCGCGTCATTAACTCATCAGGCTCTACCCAGGAGGAAAGCGAAGGACATCAACAAGGACTTTGAGGAATTAAACGACGATGACCAATAAGAGGAAGAAAAAGAAAAAGATTGTTAGATCAAACGAGGATTTCTTCTCTTAAGATGACATATCTGCCTCACAAGGAATTACATCCATCAATCAGTTCCTCATTGAACATGTTCAATCCTGAAAATGTTGATGTCAGTGTCAAGTATGGCCACTATGAACAATTTCATCCCCAGCAACCCCTCTCGGAAAATGTACACTTTCAAATATTTTCCAATGAAGACTATTTCATTGATTTGTCATCAACATTTATTTTATTTAAATGTTGTTGTGAAGAAAAAGTCAGATAATACAACTCCAACAGCTGCCGGTGGTCTCTCCTACAAAAACTGTATTCTACACAACCTGTTCAAACAAATTAATGTATTGATTAATGGAAGATTGGTGAGTGCTAGCAATAATTTATCCAACTATGCAAGCTACAGACAATTTATGATGATGACACCAAAGGCATATAAGGAGTTGAGAGGACAGTCATGGGGCTATGAATATCGATCAGGAGTTGATACTGACGGTGAGTTGACTTCTGCAGTGACCCAGGAGTATCATTTAGTTGGAAAATTAAATCATGAGATATTCAATATATCCCAATGGTTGCCCCCCAATGTCAAGATTGACATAAAGTTGCAACTGGCCCCATCGAATTTCATTTTGAGAAAAACACTTCCTGCAGCACCCGATGTAAATGTCATTATCACATCGGCAATTCTCCACGTCCGAAAACAACAGGTTATGAGCTCTGTTGTATTGGCAGTGGAAAAGCTAAGAGCCAATGGCAACAACATTAAACTTCTTGTCCCCCATACAATCACCAATTAACGTCAAATAGCCACCGGGTCTCATAGCTATACCGATTTATCATTTATCAATAGATAAATCCCATCAAAACTGGCTTTGGCCTTTGTGAAGAATGGCAGTGCCGTTGGATCCTGGACTGAATCCCCCTATGATTTTAATTTTTTCGGTCTATCTAGCCTTCTGTGCAAAGTGAATGGTATTCCACTCTACACTCTATACTTTGACAAAACATCCTAGAGAACTAGGTATGATTTTACAATGCATTTCTTATATTACGATTTCCAATTATTTTAAAATAGAATAATCTTCTCAATGATTTCAAAAAATCATGGCCCAATTATTTGGGACCTGTTGAAGACCGAGAAAATGAGCATAGTACGAACAGGGAATGTATGTTTAGAGTGCACATTTGCCGATGCTTTGACTGAGAGTATCACGCTTATATCGTTGAGTCAATTTGAAACCTATTGGGAAATTACATTCGACGGCAGTGTTCTACTAGACCTAGCACCATAAAACCAAATAATCAATGTATTTAGTATTGATCCATACATGTCCCAGTACAAGTCCTATTGCAAACCATCGGACTTCGTCGAAAAAATTCCAAGTGTTAACAATACCCTAATCATTGTTAATAGCAGTCCATCGACTTTGAAGGTAGGCCATTGGCTATGCATCTTTCAAACAGCGAAGAATATTGAATTTTTTGATCCTCTTGGCCTATTGTATAAATTCTACACTCCACACATCAGCAACTTTATTGAGAGCAGTGGGAAAACTATTATTCAAAATCAGCGAAGAGGACAGGATTTAACGACTAAGACATGTGGCGTTTATGCACTACTCTTTTTCATGTTCAAATGTAGTGGCTATACCTACAAGCAGTTACTCGCCATCTATGTTGACTTACCTCGATTGAACGATTTTCTAGTAGAAAATATACTTACAAGCTTGTTTAATATTGATTTTAGTGCCCTACGAATAAAAATGTTCTAAAAATGTATGTGAGATTGTTTATTAATAAATGAAAATGTATATACATTTTTGTATAATGTGCACTCTGATGTGCACTGGGCAGGGCCCATGGGCGTATGGATACGTCACGTCAGTCACAAATCTTTCCCCAACAATGGGTTAAATTGCTGGTGTTGCAGGACACCAAAAGGGCGAACTATCGGTAATAGATGCAGTCAGCCCCTACTAGGGACAGAGAGGAGTGACTTACCGCTGTCCCGAAGCCAGCCAAGAAACCCCTTCTTTAATTTTAATGATGAATATGAATACGAATAAGAGATCAAATATGAGAACCAGTGCTACCGCGTCCGGGGTAACCGACGATAATGCGTTAAGAGATACCTCGTCCGGGGCAGCCGACGAATTGACAACCGTGAATCACGCGAATATATCTACGTTGACTCCAACGCTGGAGGCTATTGTTTCTCCAAAAGTAACTATGTCAATAGGTACCCTCAACACTAGAACCCTCGCTAAACAAGGAAAAATAGACCTACTCCTAAGAGAGATAAAACGGTACAGCTGGGACGCGAATAAATTACAGTAAAATTTTGAACTGATGAGCTTTCAGCAATTAATATCATTATATATCAAATATTCAGTTTAACTTGTTAGTTCTTACCAAGATAGGTCAAGACAAATATAGTTTCACTACAAACAAAATTTGGATACCGCCCCCTTCTTTAACTGTAATAACCTAAAGCCTTCTGCGTCATTGGCGCTTCACTGAAAACGAACTTTTCATACATTACAAATTTAATCTTTTCCAGTTTTTACAGCATTGAAAATGAAAATAAAAATCACAGTGAAAAATAATCTTGAACTGATGGATCTTTCAACAATTAATATCATTATATATCTAATATTCAATTTGATTTTGTTTATACTCTCCAAGACTGTTCAAGACTCGTATAGTTTTCAGTAAGGCACCAATGACGCAGTATATTTTAGGCTTCTGCAGTGAGGCAATACCCAAACTCTTGTTTGTAGTTATTTTTATTCGATTCAAACTTAATTTGCATATTCTATTTAAGTTTAACTCGTTTTAAGATTTATTTATTCATTTACATTAATATATATTGTATGTTTGTTTGCAATTGATTGTTTATTTAATTTCTGTTCGTTTTAAGTTTCATTTATACTTTAATAGCAAAGTATTTTTTTCTTTTAAGCTTTATTTTCATATTCAATCGAAGCATTACTCGCTTTAAGATCTTTTTATTCGTTTAGATTATTACTTGTTTTGTGTTTTTTACTATGATTGTTTATTTAATTTCTGTTCGTTTTGGGTTTCATTTATTCTTTAATAGTAATGTCTGGTCGTTTTGAGTTTGAATTTTAACAGGTATTTGTATCTCCTGAGCTTACGTTAAAAATGGCCTTTACTTTCCTTTGAAAAACTTATTATTCGGAAAGTTTTTTTCATTAATTATCAAGAAAAATCCAAATTGTTTTTGTCAATTATCGTATTAACATTTTTTAAAGGAAGGAGTATAGAGAAAACAAAGGTCGTCATAAATGAAAAGAATAAATAAAAATCATCAGAAACTCTAGAAAACCCAAATCATTTTCCCCAAAACTACCTTCATAATTGCTCTCATTAGGGTTTTATACACCCATTCAAGGATTTTGTAAATGGTTTAAACGTTTTTGTTATCTTATTATACTTCTTCCAGTACTACTTTTCCAACTCAGATCTCTAATCCGTTACATTTATGATGTTTATTTTCACCCAATTTTAATAGTGCGTTGATGTGTTTGGGAGTCACTGCTTTATGTTTCTGGTTGTTATTTACTTTGCAGACTAAATGTTTCACTATGACAATGAAACATATAAATGTTGTTATTAATTGTAGGGCAAATATTGTAAACAGGGTGAAATTGGGTAAATCCGACATGGGGAAATTCCGAAACAGGGGTAACTCCGATACCCTGGTCTTATTTGGCTCAGTGATGACAAATATCTGTGATTCCGTGCACCATCCTCTTCCTTTGGCTTCGGAACTTAATAACAGTGTTCAATGTATCCGTCATTTTCAATTCCTTTCTAATAAAGGAAATTCAAAATTTTGAAAAGGGCATTTTTATTGGCCACGAGATAGATAGCAATTTTTAAGTGATAGTCCATAAAAATAGAAAGATGATGGAAGGATTCTAAATAGATGATGACTTAACAGGATAGTTTAAGTAATTACTGTTATTTATTAGCATTTTATCCCCAATCCAGTCAGAATATACAAGGGGCGTCAAACTTACCCCAGAAAACCCCCTAATTTGGGGTAAATTCTCACATGGGGACTGGATTTACCCCGTGTATACAAGTGGCTAGTTTTTTTGCAATTCTAGCCTAGATTTCAGTGTGTTTGTCAACTATTCATAATTTCCACAATACATAATGTGCAAAATTATATCATTACGAAAAATTCACTGTTCATCATAGGCAGCGCAATAGTGCTGCCTAAGTAAAGAACGATGTTGGCACAATATATTTTTTATGGGGGATTTTAGTTGACGAAGTTGTGTATCGTCATCACTTATTCCAGCTTAGAAAATGAAAAAAATCCCCATTTTACGATTTTCTCGGAAACTTGAAAAATGTAGATACTTGGTTTTGGCAGAGGACAGCCGAATTGGCCAGGTGAAGACTGGTGGTTTGTGTTTTAGGAAAGAAACAATATCTCGCTTAAGAGACCTGAGCGACTTGAAAACCTAAAGGTAAGTACTGTAACTTATCTGATTATTATTTCAGTGTTGGTTAGTCCAGAAAAGATTCATACGCATGCAAAATCATTTGAAGACCTTCTTTTGAACTCAGCACGCCATCTTTTTCTTGATGCCTCAGCGTCTGGGACTTCCAATAGGTAGAAAACTGCTCAGGAAGCTGAAGTAGAGGCTTTGACAGAGCTTGAAGATAGAGAAAAAGAGAAAAAATCAAAGCTCGACAACAAAAGGGAAACGTAAAAGAGAAGACGCTCAGATCAAAACCGAACCAGAAAAAGAAGGATGATGTGTCCAGTGAAGACACTGAGTCTCGCCTTGTTCCTGAATTGACCAAAAAGACGTCTGTTATACTGTTGAGAGTTAGAATAAAGAAGAGTAAGAAAAGAAGCTAGGCAGCTAAATTAGTACTATGCTATAGCATACGATACCCACTTGATCAACAAGGCTGGTATTTTGAAAGGGGCTTAATTTTCTTGACGAAATTCTTCTTTGTGTGAAATATCTTTACCACCTGATCATAGTTGACTATTCATATTACTGGCAAAAAAGGATGACATCAACGAAGTTGAAGAAGAATATACTCTTGCGAAACCTTTGTATCTTTCTGGAGCTGGTTCCATCGTTCTGTCATCATTCCAAATTTGGCAAATTATCAGCCTCTGAAAGAAGCATACTAGTGCTTGCAAGTGATCTAGAGTTTGCTTTTTCGACTCCCTCTGTTACTATTTGAAATTCCCTTTTTTCAATAGAAGTTGCTCTTTGTCAACTAAAAAATGTACTTTATGTTCTGGAAATTGGGTTACTTATGATGACAAACCCCCAAAGCCCTAAGGGTAAGGGTTGTAAGTTATGCCCTGGGGCATATAAGGATTTTACAGAAAGAGTTGTCGTAGAAACTTCAAAAAGAGCTCATTCAGTTGGATATTGAAAGGGCTAGTGCACTTTTTAATAGTAAAAAGTAACTTTAGGGCAACTAGCCCCTCTCTCACGCCTATCATTTCCCCAAACACATCCAATAAAAATTTTGAGATAGCCGTTTTGTTCAAGGTAGTGTAAAGTTCTGGAAATTAGGTCTTTGAGGATTACAAACCCCCCCCCCCACAACCTTCAGGGCAAGGGTCTTAAGATATGCCTTGGGGCACAAAAGGTTTTTCACCACTGGCCTACAAAATCCTCGTTTTTCCACCTTTTTTTATTTTATTTTTCATTTTGTTATTTTCTTTCCTCTCTGAGTTTCATTTTTTATAGAAAGTGTTGTCGTAGAAACTTCAAAAAGGGCTCATTCGATTGGAAATTGAAAGGGTATTTTTACTTTTCAGAAAGGTTTTCATTTTATAAATTTTAGAAATCAAAATTAAATAAGATTTTATTGAATAAATATCAGCATATGTATATTTTACTGACAATGCACATTTTTTTTTCTATAAATTCATTTGATTTTTTTTCAGTAAAGTACAAATTATATTCGGCTTTTAGAAAGCATAGGGTTTTAGAACCCTACTCGTATTAGTTTCTGCTCGTTTTGAGCTTGAATCTGTTATTTATTTTAATTTCTGTTTGTTTTGGGTTTCATTTATTTGTTGATACTGATTTGTGGTAGTTGTATGCTTAGTAGAATATTTCATTCTATGTTTGTTCATTTATTTTAATGGATTTCTTAACTTTTTTTGAAAAGCTTATTTTGTGGAAAAAGTTATTTTTAATTAATTTCAAAACAATTAGCCAGGTGAAGACTGGTGGTTTGTGTTTTAGAAAAGAAACAATATCTTGCTTAAGAGACCTGAGTGACTTGAAAACCTAAACGTAAGTACTGAAACTTATCTGATTACTATTTCAGTGTTGGTTAGTCCCGAAAAGATTCATACGCATGAGAAATCATGTGAGGAATTTCTTTTGAACTCAGCACGCCATCTTTTTCTTGATGCCTCAGCGTCTGGGACTTCCAATAGGTAGAAAACTGCTCCGAAAGCTGAAGTAGAGGCTTTGAAATAGCTTGAAGATAGAGAGAAAGAGAAAAAATAAAAGCTCGACAACAAAAGGGAAACGTAAAAGAGAAGACGCTCAGACCAAAACTGAAACAGAAAAACAAGGATGATGTGTCCAGTGAAGACACTGAGTCTCGCCTTGTTCCTGAATTGACCAAATAGACGTCTGTTATACTGTTGAGAGTTAGAATAAAGAAGAGTAAGACAGAAAGCTAGACAGCTAAATTAGTACTATGCTGTAGCATACGATACCAACATGATCAACAAGGCTGGTATTTTGAAAGGGGCTTAATTTTCTTGACGAAATTCTTGTTTGTGTGAAATATTTTTACCACCTGATCATAGTTGACTATTCATATTACTGGCAAAAAAGGATGACATCAACGAAGTTGAAGAAGAATTTATTCTTGCGAAACCTTTGTATCTTTCTGGAGCTGGTCCGTTCTTTCTGTCATCATTCCAAATTTGGCAAATTATCACCCTCTGCAAGAAGCATACTAGTGCTTGCAAGTGATCAAAAGTTTGCTTTTTCGACTCCCTCTGTTACTTCGTATCGATGGATTTGTCTTAGAAACTCTGAAAAAGGCTCATTTAATTAGAAATTATAAATTACGTCTTTAAGGAGGACACTCCCCCAAAGCCCCAAGGGCAGGGGTTGTAAGTTATGTCCTGGGGGCAACTAAGATTTCTATACAAAGCGATGCTGTAGAAACTTCAGAAAGGGCTCACTCGATTGAAAATTCAACAGCTAGTACCTGTTTCAGTAGTTGAAAGTGATTGGAGAGCAACTAACCCCCCTTTCACACCCATTGTTTCCCCAAAAACATGCAATCAAAATTTTGATATACCCATTTTTTTCAACGTAGTTGAAAGTTCTGGAAATTAGGTGTTTTAAGATGACCCCCCCCCCCAAAGCCCTCAGGGAAAGAGATGTAAGTTATGCCTCAGGGGTATAGAAGATTAGAAAGTGTTGTCGTAAAAACTTGAAAAAGAGCTCACTCGATTGGAAATTGAAAGGGCTAGTGCCCTTTATAATAGTTGATAGTAATTGGAGGGCAACTAACCCCCCTTTCACGCCCATCATTCCCTCAAACACATCGAATAGAAATTTTGAGATAGACATGTTGTTGAACGCAGTTAAAAGTTCTGGAAATTAAGGATTTGAGGATGATAATCCCCCCAGAGCCCTCAAAGCAAGGGTTGTAAGTATGCCCTTGGGGCATATAAGGTTTTTATAGAAAGTGTTGTTGACGAAACCTCAAAAAGGGCTCATTCGATTGGAAATTGAAAGGGCTAAAACCCTTTTTAATAGTCGAAAGTGATTGGAAAGCAACTAACCCCCTTCCAACGCCCACCATTTCGTCAAACACAACCGATCAATGTTTTGAGATAGCAATTTTGTTCAACATAGTTGAAAGTTCTGGAAATTATGTCTTTAAGGATGACAAACGCCCCACACCCCTCAGTGCAAGTTATGTAAGTTATGCCTTGGGTATATAAGGTTTTTATAAATAGCGTTGTCGTTGAACTTCAAAAACGGCTCATTTAGTTGGATATTGAAAGGGCTAGTGCTGTTTTTAATAGTCGAAAGTAATTAAAGGGAGCCTAAATCCTCTCTTACGCCCAACATTTCCTCAAAGACATCCAATCGACATTTTGAGATATCCATTTTGTTCAACGTAGTTGAAACTTCTGGAAATTAGGTTACTTATGATGACAAACCCCCAAAGCCCTAAGGGTAAGGGTTGTAAGTTACGCCCTGGGGCATTTAAGGATTTTATAGAAAGGGTTGTCGTAGAAACTTCAAAAAGATCTCCTTCAGTTGGAAATTGAAAGGGCTAGTGCAGTTTTTAATAGTAAGAAGTAACTCTAGGGCAATTAACCCCCCTTTCACGCCTACCATTTCCCCAAACACGTCCAATCAAAATTTTTGATATAGCCGTTTTGTTCAAGGTAGTGTAAAGTTCTGGAAATTAGGTCTTTGAGGATGACACCCCCCCCTCCTACAACTTTCAGGGCCAGGGTTTTAAGTTTTGCCCTGGGGCACAAAAGGTTTTTCGCCACTGGCTGACAAAATCCTCGTTTTTCTACCTTTTTTGATTTTATTTTTCATTTTGTTATTTTCTTTCCTCTCTGAATTTCATTTTTTATAAAAAGTGTTGTCGTAGAAACTTCAAAAAGGGCTCATTCGATTGGAAATTGAAAGGGCATTTTACTTTTCTGAAATGTTTTCATTTTTATAGTTTAAGAAATCAAAATTAAATAAGATTTTATGGAATAAATATCAGCATATGTATATTTTACTGACAATGCACATTTTTTGTATAAAATCATTTGATTTTTTTTCAGTAAAGTACAAATTATATTCTGGCTTTTAGAAAACATAGGGTTTTAGAACCCTACTCTTATTAATTTCTGCTCGTTTTGAGTTTGGCTCTGTTGTTTATTTTAATTTCTGTTTGCTTTTGGTTTCATTTATTTATTGATACTGATTTTTGGTAGTTGTATGCTTAGTAGAATATTTGATTCTATTTTTGTTCATTTTTGGTTTAATTGAGTTCTTTACTTCTTTTGAAAAGCTTATTTTGTGGAAAAAGTTTTATATTTAATTAATTTCAGAACAATTCGGCTGTCCTCTGCCAAAACCAAGTATCTACAAAAAAATTTATTTTGAGTTAAGGATGGATCTCCCTTAATCTTAACACGGCGAATCCAGTGGTGAAGTCAGAATTTTTCTATCTGCTATAGTTGCTGAGATACCACCTAGTATCTACATTGATAGAAACGTATTTTACTGGTTTTCCACTGCCAAAACCTAGTATGCACATACTAGAATTTTAAAACCTAGTATCTACATCCAACAGGAAAATAGAGGGCAAAACCTAGTATCTGTAGCAAAAACCGAGCAGACGAAACCAAGCATCTACGGATTTCACGAATCAACAGCAAAATTTCATCATTATCGTCACTTTCTTCTTTTTAATTTTTGGAAAGAACAACAACGAAGTCTGAAGAATAATGAAGAGTTTCAATAATAGAAGAGGAGTATTACTTGCAAAACTCGCGGTGCAAATAGCAAAGCAAAGAGCTGAAAACAGAAATGCAGAGTAAGTAGAACTTGTATTTTTGTGTCTGGGTAAAATTATACTTTAGCTACTTTTGGCTATCTTGGAATGGGGTTAGGTTAGGAAAATGAAACTTTCAGAGATGGGTCTTCAGGCTAAAGTATTTCCCGGGAAGGTATTTTGAAGTACCAATCTCCACCCCTTCTCCCTTTGGAGGGTCCTGAAATTTGCCTATATGAAAGGTCTATTCCTATCGAATTTTTGACAGAACAATATTTACCTTAATTTTCAGTTACCAGTTTCTTTTTTTCTGGCTTTAATTCTGAAAATGCAATTCCTGTTATTTCAGTAGAACTTTAAGCCATATCAATTTTTTTTTCAAAATTTTAGGTAATGCAGTGGTATATTCTTAAAACCTTATAAAATAGGATTGAGCAAAGTTGTGAACCTAAAACTAATTTTGTTGTACTTCATTTAACCAGAAGATATATTTTAAAAGGTTTCAATTTTATAACACACTGATTTTTAAAGGTTATCAAAGGTCAGGATCCTCTAGAGGGAGAGGGGGTGGAGGTAGGTACTTAAAAATATCTTCCCGGGACATATATGAGCCTGTAGACTCAACATTGTAAGTTTCATTTTTCTTCTTTAACCCCTTTCCAAGATAGCCAAAAGTAGCAAAAGTAAAGTTTTACCTCGTCTTTGTCTGAACGTGACTTACAGGGGGAGCAACAATATTAACAGGTTCATTTTATGTAGTCTTTTTTAGAATTAAATACTGACTTCAAGTAGGAGACCAGCCTTATGGATCATTATCTACTCAACATCCCTAGACTCAAATATCTCAAGTTAGCAATATCTTGAGATATTTCAAGATATTGAACCTGTGAAGCACATTGAACCATCGTAGCTCTCCTGTAATAGACCAGACCTTGGTAAAAAGATTGTGCTAACTTACATCAGCTCAGATAGGAAGAGGAGTGTTACCAACACTTTTGGTCTTGGGTATCTCGTGGGGTCGTGGGTACTGCAATCTCATCCTTAAGGTGTAAAAACTACTTTGTCGAGTTAATCCTACAAAACAACTGGTGTCACATTCCAACTCCAGATTCAATTTGTTTGTTTACACTTTGTGAATTACTCAAAGATTTCTTCAGTTTTTTGGTTTCAGCGATTCGGGGTTGCTGTTCCGCTAAGTGGAAATCATCTTATATTCCATCTGTACTATGCTCCACTCAGGTCTTACTCTTTTCATTAGCTGGAGAATTTCTGATAAATCTCGCCATATGTGACAATATTTGCCCTCCTGAGCAACATTTGTATCCCAAGCCGCAAAGGATTGAATCCTGTCGGCAAAGTTGTTTGGCAGTTTCAAAAAGGCTAAGAACTGAAGAAAACAATGATGTTGAGTTCTTACAATTCGAGGTGCTCACTCACTACAGCCCGTAAGAATTTCCGCAAAAAAAATTATGAATCCAGTGTAAAAAAAAATCTTCAATTGAAAATGGAAAAGATGAATTATGTATTTCCTATTTTAGGTTTTGTCAAGCAGTTACAAGTAGCAGTGTAGTCGTCGGACAACTTATTACTGAAAAAACCTTAGCTGAGCTGACGATAGGTCACAAAGATACCCAGATTTACAAAGACCCTTCTATTAATGAGTCTGAACTTCTAGGGCTTCATGAATTGCAACCATTATTAACTGATGATGTCTTTGAACTAGAGCCATTTGTGCCATTTGACAAACCTTGCAGTAAAGTTACTGAAACTCTTGTAGCTAATAAACAGATCAGTGACAGTGAAGTTTTGAGGAACAGCAGTAGTTTTGAGGAAAACAGAGCCATTAATTGTACTGGTAGAGATCAGCTGCAAGGAAACAGTCAAGAAATACGAGACCAAAGAAATACGGAAGCAAGAATTGTGTCAGTAAATGGTAAAATAAAGCATGAAATAAGTGATACTGAACAACAAGAAAATGTGAATACGGAGCACCCTAGAAAAAAAAGAAACAGAAAAGAAGAGGCAAAAAAAGAAAATGCTTAGTGCTAGTATCCTTATACTGAAAACTACTGTGATATTACATGTTAAAAGAAATTTAAGGAGCTTGACATTGGGACCAGAAAAGAAATCTGGGAAAGTTTTTGGAAAGAAAGCTATGCATCAAGAACCTAACTTCTGGCCGGCTGTGTGAGGCTGGAGTGCATAAGAAGACGGACGGTAGAAAGTGACCCTGAATCAGTTAAAATCTACCGAAAAAATGAAACTAGGTGCTACTACCTTCCGAAGAAAGATAATACTGTGGTAGTGAAGATGGAGGTTTGCAAGAAACTGTTCTTGAATACTTTTGGGTTTAAATCAGATCCTTACCTAACTGAATTGAGCAAGAAGATGAAAACTGGGCTAGCTGGCGAGTGGATAATGGATTTCAGGGGTAGGCAGAGTCCTCACAACAAGCTACCACCAGAAGTAGTTGAGAATATGAAAAATCATGTCATTTCTTTTAGACCCTCTACGCCATATTACCGTCGCAAAAATGCACCAAACATCAGATATCTGCCATTTTCTTTGACGGTTGATCTGATGCATAAGGACTTTGTACACGGCAACATTGAAAGGAAGATGAGAAAAAAGGGGAAATGCTATGACTTTCCTGACTTTGTTGAGCGTGTTGCAAACTGAAGGGAGTTTCTGCAAAAGAATTGAAGGATTTCAGGGATTGGGAATCCAAGAAAAGAACCCCTGGTAAAAAGGATTCACCCCTACCAAAGTTAAAGTCAATTGTTGCAACTACCTTTCAAAAGGGGTTCCACGGCATGAAATTCCTCCAATATTTCGGCCCCAAGATGTTTAGTGTTGGACTCCTTCCGGAGTTTGGTATTTGTGGCCTTCGAGAAAATGTTACACTTGGACGATGCGTTGAAATAGACGCAGGGCTCTGAAGATTATCCCTTGATAATCCTTGACCGTAAACGTAAAAGAGGTATTGTTGGAAAGGCATTGTTCTCATCATATGTGCCAACCGGCTTGGGAAGTCCTAAGTTAGTAGGCAGAGTAAGTAAATAAACACTAAATCCAATCCAAAACCATAATTTCATACACATGAAGTACCTATCTCAAGGTCCCATTTTGAAACCGCATGTTTCAGACCATATAAATGTCAGCTTGTGTTTTTTAATATCAGCTATTTTTTGCAGACTTTCTAATTTTTTAAATACTTAAATCCATTCGACTCGTATAATAATGGCATCCGTCCCAAATGTTTTTAAACTGTTATTAAATATATAAGAAACAAGTTTCTCAACTGAAAGCAGAAGCAATGTCAAAACTTAAAACAAGCAGAAATTATTACGTATATAAAGGGGTCACCCCTTCCAATACCTCCCTCTTTACCCTAAAGTTCCTATAATACATTTTTAAAAGGCTTATTATTCTAATTTAAGAGCCCCTGTGTTTCAAGAGCTTTTCTTAAACAATTGAGACAAATAGTCAAACTTTATAGTAAAGACCAAAATATCGAGTAGAAGGGAAGCTGCCCTTATAGGCTATATATAATAATAGTGTTGGTTTTAAGTTTTGACGCTGCTGCTCACTTATAGTTGAATTTTTTTTTTTCATATATTAAATTTCTGATCGCTTTTAAATAGTGCCGGGAAATCCGGCTCTCCTTCCATAGATAATTTCTTCCCCCCATGGACAATTCATCCTTGGAAAGTTCCCACGTAAAACACCCCCTTCCACTAAAAAAGATTCCCCATGACAATTCCATTGAGGCTGATTATTGCCCAAGGAATTTTTCGGTGGACGTTTCCAGGTGAAAATTTTTTCTTACCACACTTTTACTTGAAAAAGGCCTTTAATTTCTGTTTATTTTTAAAATTTTGCCAGAAATCCCATCATATATTAAAAAGTTTTCCAGCCAATACCCCTGCCCTCCTTCTAAAGGAAAGCTGCTTCCGCAGAAGATTCCCTCTGGAAAATTTTCCCCGTGGAAAACTCCCCCTTGGAGAATATAACCATTAGAAAATCCCCCCTACCGAAAGATACTCTACACATTCAAACCCAGTAAAAATCCGCCGCCCCCCCCCGGAAAATTCCCCTTAATATTTCCACTTTTAAGATTGAGTCGAAAAAGGGAAAGTAAGACAAATAAAAAGAATTTCATTCAGAAATTCTGGAAAATTCCCTCAGTGTAAAATTTCCCTTGAAAGTTGAAATTTCTCCGCCGAAAAAATTCCCTCTCTGCGGAAGATTATCCCAGTGGAAAATCCCCCCAGCGAAATATTCACCCCCCCCCCCAAAAAAAAGGTCCGTATACTTCCCATTCATTGATACTATCCGTAAACTATGGGAAAATTTCATGACTTACAGACCTTCTCTCAGGGGTTGTGGAGGGTCTGTTAAGCAAACTGGCTATCAAGAAATTTTGATTAGATTATTCTGAGTGAAAATGAGGGTGAGAATGGGGCTAGGTGCGGGAGAGGGCTAGCTGCCCTTTAATCTTTTTAGTCACTTGTAAAGGACACTGGAACTTTTGATTTTCGTTTGGATGAGTCTTTTTTCAGTTTTCTAGGACTATTGGTTCGTTGTAATCAGCCTTGGTAAAAAAAAAGTTTTAAAAAATAAATAAATACGCATCCGTTATCTTTTTTCTGGCAGAAAATACGAAATTCCACCTTTTCGCATATGGGAGATTGAAAATTTTACAATAGGGTTCTCGATACGCTAGATTTAAACGATTTTCCTTTAACTTTGTTTTACTTAAACTCAGTAAGTTGTATGTTTCTTCTCAGATCTTTAGTTTAAAATAGTTATTTCTGGTCATTCCATGGTCCTTCTATAACTACAAAATGACCACTTTACTCAGGTAGTCCAGTGGGACAATGGCTATTTGCTTGAGGTGGGCTAGATGCCCTCAAATCCTTTCGGGCATATAAAAAGGGCACTAGAAATTTCAATTTCCGTTTGGATGGGCCCTTTTTTAAAATTCTCTCTTTATTTGGTCGATGCAATCATCCCTGGGGAAAAAAACTAATAAACCCGCATCCGTGATCTTTTTTCTGGCAAAAAATACAAAATTCCATATTTTGCATATGGAAGCTTGAAACTTTTACAATAGGTCTCTCGAATATGCTAAATTTAAACAGTTTTCTTTTAACTCTTTTTACTTAAATTGAGTAGGGTGTATGTTTCTTCTCAGATTCTTATTTAAAAAATAGTCATTTCTTGTCATTCCAAGGCCCTTGTACAACTACATGCCGACTACTCTACTCCTGTCGTTTCCAAACTTTTAAGCAAAAGCCCTCCTTTTGTTGAGTTTTCCATCCTCACTTTCAACCTGTCCTCTGAAATTATGCTATAAGCAAATGTAATCAAACAGAAAAAAGGTCATTTATCTGAAAAATGAAAATAAAATAGAAAACCACCTTCTCCCTTAAAATTAAAGCCCACTCACATGACACACAGTTCTACCCTTACAAACATAAAACACTAAATGCCGACTTTATAATTTCCATTTGCCTTCTTTATTCCATCTCTGACGAATGCCAGTGCTGCTATCCAAAAGGGGTAATCTTCTGGATTTGGGCCAACCTTTAATCAGCGGTTTGCAGCACCATGAACAAAACAATTCCTGCTCTCACAAAATTTACATTTAGGAGAAGTTCAGATTCAGGTTCTGGCATATACGTCGATGCCAGACATCCAAAAATGATTGGCTTGTCTAGCCTTTTAATCTCCAACCATAAAACCAAAGGATTGAAACATGAATTGCCCCTTGGCATAATTTGAAATTTATGGCCAAAATTATAAAGACCCGCGAAAACGATAGAGGTACAGGTAAATTAGATAAAAATCTGAGTGAATCATTAACAAGTTCATTCTGGTCATATCCCCTTGGATAATCTAATAAAGAATGCGCGTTGATACTATCTGAAGATGGAATTTGAATATTTAGTTCAAGAAATAAAGTTTCCAAGAAATAATTGTTGATTTCAATCCAGAATAGCGAATTGGTCTTCTAGGCAAAGGATTGTGCGAAATATGAAGTGACTGGGAGAGAGTATCTCCCAAGGACTCCAGATCAGAGAGGCAATGTCTCAGTAGCAGGATAGTGGCTGGCCAACCAGTTATCCGTTGAGCAAACCGTTTATTATATATGGCTCCCCAAAGGGGCCCATCTCCCTAATAATAACCGAAACTTTTTTAGAGTTGTTAGGACCAATTCAAGCTCCCTTCGGAAGCTCTTCCCATTCAACCCAAAGTTCAATATCTCCCAACTTTTTCATGACCCTCTGTAGTTCATTCAACTCTATTTTATGATCATTCTGTTTTATTTCCAATTTGTCCTAAGACTTTGTCAACACCCCCCCCCCACTAAGCTCTTTTTTCTTCTCGTTATTTTGTAATCCTCCTAAATTTTTATTTTCCGCCGCTGCAGACTGAATCTGCTAATTTTGTCTCTTTTTGTGTTTTTTTTTCTTTTCCACTTTTCTCAACTTGCTCAATCATGCAAAATAAATCATCATTAAATCTGAATTTGACTCCAGCGTCCAACATATTTGACTGCATTTAATATTATAGTTCCCCTTAATGTTTCTTTTCTCCCTAGTAAATAATCGTCAAGTAATAAAGAAGTAGTAAATAAATCGTCGTCCAATGGGAATTGGATCCCCACATTTGGTTGTTTGTTTTTTTTTACCAAAATTTCTCGAACTTTACGAGGAAAAAGGCGTATCATAAATTTCTTTTCATTTTTTTCAGACACATTGAGTGTTTCACCTTGGTATGTACTTGTCGGTGTCTCATATTCGTTATATATGTATTGAAGTTTTTTTTTTTTTAATTTTCGAGAGATCAATTTTGCGCGTCTTATTTTCAATATTATGTGTCATTGCCACTTCTGCATCCTCCCATTCATTAAAAATGTAGATTTTAAGGATAGGAGATTTCAGATATCCCTAAGGTATCCTCCTACTAGAACATCTACTGCAAGAGTAGGTAATAGGTACGTCCATCTTTGCAATTTCTATTCTCACCCAAGCAGACGGAGATTTGGTGCTTATCTTCATAATAACATAGTGCTGTAACTGTATTCCTGTAGTTTATTTCTGTCTTATTAATTAGGTCAGTTCACAGACAAATTTTGCTCACTACCTAAGTCAATTATTATTTTAGTAAATTTTCCGTTTAATTTTCCTTCCATTTTACATGATTTTGCAAACTCATCAATATTTATTTAATATGGGCTATAGCCCAATTTTTTCTTTTATGGGATATTTTTTCTCGTCAATTATGGGAATTTTTAGATGGACTCCGATGAATTGAGTTTTACCAGATTATTAGCATTCCGAACTTGAATATCAAGCATGTCTCTTTTTAGACAAGAAGGCGGAGCCTCCCATTTTGTTTTATGGTCATTCCAACTCCTGACCTACTCAATGACGTAACATGTTTTTTCGTCCTTTCATTTAATGTCTAATACTTTTCAATTTCTCTCAATCAATCTTTGGAAAAATTATTATGGCCATCCGATGGCCTATAAGTTACCTGTGATAAAATCTCATTCTTTAGAATTTTCCAGTGAGCTTTTAATAGACCTTTCAGGGTTTTTCTAAACTCTTGTCAACCCTTTTCTTCTTCTGCCCTTCTGTGGGCTTCTCTAGCCCTTTCTTGCATCCTTCTATGGGCTTTAATTTATTCCTCTATTTTCTTCCACTATATTATGTAAGCTGGAGGGGAATACTCTTCGTGTTCTAAAGTTTTGTCATTAAGTAAAGGATGCCTGACAATTATTGCACTTTACGAAAATTTTTATTTTCTTGTTGTAGGTTTGTTTCTCTTTTTTCAGCAGCTCCTCATGCGCTTTAAAAGCGACATCTTCCTCCCGAGTAGAAGGGCAAGTCAAATCTAATTCATTTTCTATATCTCCAATACGTACTTCAGGGTTACCAAGATGTTCTCTAACCAACATATTTTCTTTAGCCAACGCAACCTTTGAAGAATTTCTGATCAATGTCGTTCAACTCTTTCAACACACCTCCGTATAAGTTTGTAATTTCTCCGCAATGGCTTCCTTGCCCTTTCAAAAAGTGGCCCATTCCATCTGAAATGTCGTGTTATATTCCTTAGCTAATTTTCTCAAACTTCTTTATTGCTATCTTTCTGACACATAGTCTCGATCCTACATGGAAATTTATCGTTATTTAATATCTTGGAACGAGGGCCTTTATCCAAATTTCTACTCCAAAAATTAGCTCGTATCTTACAATCCTTACATCGGACGTTTTCTTCCATAAGAAATCGTCCTTCCTTAAGTTTTCTTCCTTATAGAGTATTGTCTCTCTTTAAAAATATAGTCAAATTTTAAACTAATATGAACGCATTAACAATATTGATCAGTAGCATTGCTTAATCAATTAATCAACCACTTGTTGCTAACTCTGTAACTGCAACATAGCAAATATTATGACCCGCAATAAACTATTTCAAATTACCCACAACGAGCAATAATTCCAAATACATCAAGTTACTTCACTTCTGGTAGTCTCGTGAAAAACTATTTCCTTTCAATTAGTGGTTGTGTTTTGCAAGCTAATCAGTTGCGTGTTATATTAATTCATAAGATTTCAGTTTTTCTGGCCAGGATAAGCCCATCAAAACTGTAAATCGCAATATTTTAACTAACTCTGTCTTTTTTCCGCAATTTTTTATATAGCCTTCTGCTTTAGGCTAATTAATTCGTATCTTTGAAAAACGCGGATTCTTTTCACTACCGGTATGCCGGGAGTGGTCCTAGTCTGTAGCTGCCACCACTGTTTGTGATGTGGATGCCTTGGGGCTACTAGCTATTTCATCTCTAACGCCACAGTGCCACCACTGGTGGTGTCACTAGACTCTAGTAACGTGATAAAGTGATTAAATGGGTTATATAATTTCTTCAAATAATGGAGCGGCAACCAGAATGTATGTGAAACGTTAATATCTCTTCAAAGGCAAAACTTTTTGCCAAAGGTGTCACTAGACCCTTGGTAGACCACAAAAATGAGTCTGGCCAATCCGCTAAACTGAATTTCAAATCACTAGTTTTCTTTTCAATAATATTATCTATCAGTAGCTTAAATCTGATTATTTAGAAGATCTTAGAGATGAATCCCAAATTTCATGGCCGTAACAGGTAAAGAGGATTTTACAAGACCTTTGAGTGGAGGAGATGTAGCACTATGGATGAGGTGTAGATAAAGAGGCTGCCAAAATGATAGGTAATATTTACGAAATGCAAATATACAGGTTTAACATTATGAAAGAAGCCTTTCTGATTTACTATGGCTGTACATGTCACTGAAGGAGACATGTGGTGAAAGGGTTCTGCTTATGGTGAATGAAAAAAGGTGAATTTAAAGTATATAGATCAATTGGTGTAAGAGAACAGTGTTTACCACTTGTTATAATAAGGGAGTATTTTGGGAGAAGGAGAGGGTAAGTTGATTCTTAATTTTGACCTATGTGTTGAAATATGGATGAGAGGGTGGGCAATGTGATGGATAAGAGTGTGAAATTGAGTGAGTTGAAAAATTAAGAGTATGAACAGTGTAGACCTGATGAGACATGATTGGGGAATGTAATGAGGTCTGAACATCTTGCAAGTGTTGAAAAGTTAGGACGACTTCTCAGATTATCAATATAGCACCGAAGTAGATTTTTGTGATTTGTGTTTTTCTTTGTTTCTGTTATGTATTCTTTGTGATATTTTGAATTATTTTTTTTTATTGCCATGTATGGGCGTAGGCAGCATCTTGTGTACAGGGGGGCAGCCGCTTCTGTGATGGAGGGGGGGGGGTCTTACTAATACTTCCCAAGGCCCTTTGAATATAGATTTTTAGAAACTAGTCATTCTTTATTTTGCTAAAACTCAGCCTTTAACATTTTTCATGTTCTACTTTTCCTGCAACAGTATAATATAAGAGACCCTCTATCCAACTTCCAATTTCCAGAAAACATAAACACCACAAAAGCGATTTGACACAAATCATATTATGGTTAGATAACAGCTTCTTCTAAGAATTCAATTCAAAAGTTTACAGTTGGACAAAATTAAATATCGAAATTGGTATAGGGGAGACTGGCCCACGTTTAGCCAAAGCAAACAGTTTCAATATAAGAACCTATGTGGCTTCTGGCGGATAATAAAAGCTCTGACAGATGGCAGTGTATGTTTTTAAAATGTCTGACCTTAATTAATACTTTTACCAAAAATATCAGATTGGATCAGGTTTTAAGGTGATTAACTCTGGAATTTTGTTCAATTTTGTCTGAAAGCCTACGCCAAATTACGAATACAAGAAAACTCGCGGTGTAAAGTCACATTGTATTCTCTTACTATATGCCTGTTTTTGACAGCTTCCGAGACGTGCCATCTTCACCAGTTTGCTGTTAGTATTTTTTCATCCTGCGGGATAGCGATCTCCCATGTTCGGCCACAATACCTGGGGCAAATTCCGCATGCCGTACCAAGGTGTCCAAAAGTGGGCTATGCTTGTAAAGGCTGTGTAAACAGCATATTTAAAGTTTGAAGGCAAGCTTAAAACCCAAAACTGTTTTAATTCTTGCGTTGTTTAATCATGTCAGAACAGTAGGTGAACTGAAGTTCCATTTTTCCTGTTAAATTTCATTCAAGATAAAATGCTTAAAAGTAAAACAGAAGAGAAAAGAAAGAAAGGTGGCTGCGATCCAGAAGAAAATAAAACAGCAATTTTTTCTGTCTTATTCTACAAGAAGTCAGTTGGATTCTCGAGAAATTCCATGGCTGTCCTTAGAGGAACGCTGCAAGACTACATAAAAAAAGTTGAGAAGCTAAATATCGCTCTAGATATTATGGACCTAAGTTTCCTTACACCCTGTTACAACACATGATAAATATTTACAGAGGAACAAGAAAAAGGACTAAAAACTTACTTGAAAACGATAGCTGATATGCTTTCGACTGTATTCCCACAGAAGCATGTAAATTTGCATACACTTATGCCATTATTAAGAGTATAAAAGTACTGGATAACGGAACTGCAAAGGTAGTGGAGACACTGGATGAATTATAGCTAATGATTGATACCGTGGTTTTATGGATTATCTTAAAAGTCTATCAGTAAGAATGCCAGAAGGTACAAGCCTATGACGGACAACTGCTTTCAACCGTCAAAGTATAGGAGCTTTCTTTAACCACCTGGAGCGAGGCCTATATTAACACATGTTCAGACCACAAGACATTTGAAACAAGACATTTGAAAAAGTAGCAACTGAAGAACTTAAGGTCCACTTTTGGAAGGAGACTGGAGCAAGAGACTCTGCCGTTTGTCC
Organism: Artemia sp. Qi Xiang Cuo; assembly: GCF_049724085.1. Taxonomy (NCBI): domain Eukaryota; kingdom Metazoa; phylum Arthropoda; class Branchiopoda; order Anostraca; family Artemiidae; genus Artemia; species Artemia sp. Qi Xiang Cuo. Next base: position 8,695,191 of record NC_142798.1, on the reverse strand, counting down.
GGTGGCCAAACATAAGCCAGAGACGGCTGAACCAGTGCCGGGCTGCCGCAGGTTTGGCACTTTTGATCACTTGGATAGAGAAGCATCCAGGTGGAAAAACGGCAGAGTATTTCTAATTGTCTTTTTCAAGGATGGTATTAAATTAGTTACTTTTGCTTTGGCATGCTCAGCAACTTCTTATCGCTTGAATCAACTCATAAAGAATTAAACAAGTCAAAGTATGTCGATCGTGGGCCAGTCTCCTATCTATATATCGGACCTAAAATCAATATTGAAGATCGAAACGTAAATGTTGATATCGCAAACGATATTTGGAAATTTCTGTTTGTTTTCAGCTTTTTTCACCATCTACCAGGTAACGTCCAACAGAAAATTCCAACATACGAAAAATTCTCGTTAATGTCTAGCGTAAATTTGAAGTTCTAGGGGGCAGCTGCATTTCCCTGCCCACCCCCCCCCCCTTCCCTACGCCCATGTTTCCATGGCCCCAGGGCCCTTAGCGCAATAAAACTCGCTTACTTACTTACAATACATATACTAATACTTATTCTTTTAAGTTTTAATAATTTTGAATTCATTAGAGTTAAGACAGTGTAAAAAAATGAAATATTCTTTGATGTCACTAAAGTGCAAACTGTTTTTCGTACTTGTTTTCTTAAATGGTTATCGTATCACTTAAAACTGAACACTAAATTATGCTACTTTTGCAATCATAAAATAAATAGAATATGAGAAAAAATGGTCACTTGTCAAACATGCTTACGAAATATGGCAAGAAGGAAATTACAAATCTGTTCGTATTGTACTTGACAGGTTTTAGCTAATTGTGATGCCTAATAGTTCTGCTGATCTGTACAATTAATTTATAAAGAAATCAGAGCTTCTCGTTTGCTAACAGCATTTTCCTAAATTATTATTATTAAATCATCTCTTCAACCGAAAAATTTTGGCAAGTTCGAGAGTTTAAAAGCACTTTTGTAGCTGCTGAAGCAGTATATGACCATAATTTTAATAGCATGATCTTGGGTATCTTCTTGTTGTGCTGACATGGAAGCATTCTTTTTAGTTTGGGGACCCCAAACGGGACAGCAATGCTCGAGGATAGGTCTTATGTAGGTAGTATACGTTAGTGACAGCTGGTAATCAGAAAAGCCCAGTCTGCACATACTTGTTAAACTTTGAATCGAGTAGTGACCAATGCGTGCAATATTATCTTTGTGCAGTTTAAACGAGAAATCGCATGTAAATGTTACACCTAGAATTGTTGCAGAGTAAACAGACAGAAACGGTACATCAGGTATTAAAAACTCTCCTTCTTTGGTTTGAAACAGACAGAAACGGTACATCAGGTATTAAAAACTCTCCTTCTTTGGTATATGACCATAATTTTAATAGCATGATCTTGGGTATCTTCTTGTTGTGCTGACATGGAAGCATTCTTTTTAGTTTGGGGACCCCAAACGGGACAGCAATGCTCGAGGATAGGTCTTATGTAGGTAGTATACGTTAGTGACAGCTGGTAATCAGAAAAGCCCAGTCTGCACATACTTGTTAAACTTTGAATCGAGTAGTGACCAATGCGTGCAATATTATCTTTGTGCAGTTTAAACGAGAAATCGCATGTAAATGTTACACCTAGAATTGTTGCAGAGTAAACAGACAGAAACGGTACATCAGGTATTAAAAACTCTCCTTCTTTGGTTTGAAACAGACAGAAACGGTACATCAGGTATTAAAAACTCTCCTTCTTTGGTTTGAATCGTTGAAAATTTGATTTCTGTTAATTCAGATTCAGTCTATTCGATTGAAACTGGGTGATTAAGTCAGTGAAGAGAATAGAGTCAAACTTTTATGCTACTGCATACTGTACTGTGTACCTTAGAAGTGCAGAAAATTCATCAAAGAACTTATATCTCTTCAAATTCTGCCAAAAGTGTTCTTATGACAGCAAGGAATAAAAGATCACCTAATTTCATTCCTCGGAGGAAGCCGCAGATTAATTCTGACAACATCTAGCAGGTATCTTCAGAAAAATAAGGAAAAATTGATTTCCATTTCCTCCGTAGAGATTCTCTTACTAATAGTAGTATTTGACTTTTAGATGCCATCTCTGTAAAATTTTTTAGTACGGTTAGGTTTTTTTTATAAAGTTTAATGATTTTTCTTAGTGCACGAAAAAGTAAATCAATAATATTGGTAGAAGTGTCCAGCCAATCAACGATTGGGAAGTACCTTCACACTAGATGTACTGCCGTGCTGCTGCCTCATATGAAACTATCATAGGCAGCACGCTAGCGCTGCCTAAGTAAAGAACGATGTGGGCACAATGTGATTTTTTTTCTCCATCCGGGCACTTCGTATCGAAGGAGTTGTCGAAATTGGAGTGGCTAGTGCCTTTTATAATAGTCGAAAGTGATTGGAGGGCAACTAGCCCCCCCCCCCTCCCCAAACGCCCATCATTTCCCCAAACACATCCAATCAAAATTTTGAGATAGCCATTTTGTTCAGCGTAGTTGATTTCCAAATAGAAAATATATTTTTGAGGAGGATACTCCCCCACAACCCTCGGGGTAAGGGTTTTAAGTTATGCCCTGAGGGCATATAAGAAAGATGTTGGCACAATATACTATTTTTTTTTTTTTTTAGAGCAGGGCACTTCATGTGGAAGGGGTCGTCGTAGAAACTTCTAAAGAGGCTAATTCGATTGGAAATTGAGAGTTCTAGTGCCCTTTTTAATAGTCGAAATTGATTGGAGGGCAACTAGCCCCTCCCCTGCCCATCATTCCCCCAAACACATCCAATCAAGATTTTAAGATAGCCATTTTGTTCAGCGTGGTTGATTTCCAGATAGAAAATATATTTTTGAGGAGGATACTCCCCCACAACAATCTCGGGGAAAGGGTTTTAAGTTATGCCCTGAGGGCATAAAAGAAAGATGTTGGCACAATATACTATTTTTTTTTTCCTTTAGAGCAGGGCACTTCATGTGGAAGGGGTCGTCGTAGAAACTTCAAAAGAGGCTTATTCGATTGGAAATTGCGAGTTCTATGGCACTTTTTAATAGTTAAAAGTTACTGGAGGACAACTAGCCCCCCTCCCCCCGCCCATCATTCCCTCAAACACATCCAATCCAAATTTTGAGATAGCCATTTTGTTTAGCGTGGTTGATTTCCAGATAGAAAATATATTTTTGAGGAGGACACTTCCCTACAACCCTCGGGGCAAGGGTTTTAAGTTATGCCCTGAGGGCATAAAAGAACGATGTTGGCACAATGTAGCCTACTATTTATTATTTTTTTTTCCTTTAGAGCAGGAAACTTCATATGGAAGGGGTCGTCGTAGAAACTTCAAAAGAGGCTCGTTCGATTGGAAATTGAGAGTTCTAGTGCCCTTTTTAATAGTCGAAAGTTATTGGAGGGCAACTAGCCCCCCTCCCCCCACCGCCCATCATTCCCCCAAACACATCCAATTAAAATTGTGAGATATCCATTTTGTTCGGCGTAGTTGATTTCCAGAGAGGAATTAGGTTTTTGAGGAGGAAACTCCCCCATAACCTTCAGGTCAAGGGTTGTAAGTTATGGCCTGGGGGCACATAAGGTTTTTATAGAAGGCATTTTCGTAGAAACTTCAAAACAGGCTCATTTGATTGGAAATTCAAAGGGCTAGTGCCCTTTTTAATAGTCTAAAGTGATTGGAGGGCAACTAGCCGCCCCCCCCCCCCTACGCCCATCATTTCCCGGAACATATCCAATTGAAATTTGAGATAGCCATTTGTTCAGCGTAGTTGATTTCCAGATAAAAAATATATTTTGAGGAGGACACTCCCCCACAACCCTCAGGGCAAGGATTATAAGTTACGCCCTGGGGGCATATAAGGTTGTTATTGAAATCTTTGTCGTAGAGACTTGAAAAAGGGCTCATTCGATTTGAAATTCAAAGGGATAGTACCCTTTTTAAAAGTCAAAAGTGATTTGAGGGCAACTAACCCCCCTCTCACGCCCACCTTTTCCTCAAACCCATCCAACCAAAATTTTTAGATAGCCATTTTATTCAACTTGGTAGAAGGTTTTGGAAATTAGGTCTTTAATGATGACAACCCCTCCCCTCACAGCCCTCAGGGCAAGGGATGTAAGTTATGCCATGGGGCATATAAAGCTTTTATTGAAAGCGTTGTCGTAGAAACTTCAAAATGGCTCATTCAATTGGAAATTGAGAGGACTAGTGTCTTTTTTAATAGTTGAAAGTGATTGAATAGCGAATAACGCCCCTCTCATGCCCACCATTTTCCAAAACACATCGAATCAAAATTGTGAGATACCCATTGTGTTCAACGTAGTTGAACGTTCTGGAAATTAGGTCTTTTAGGATGATAACCCCTTCAGAGCCCTCAGTGCAAGGGTTGTAAGTTATACCCTGGGGGCATATAAGGTTTATATAGAAAGTTGTTGTATAAATCATAGGCAGCATGATCGCGCTGCCGAAGTAAAGAACGGGGACACTCGAGAACGAGACAAGAGACGGGGACTAAGTCAAGAGGAGGACACTCCCCCACAACTCTCAGGGCAAGGATTTTAAGTTATTTGGCTTGAGTGGTTAAGTGGCTTGTGCCCTTTTTAATAGTTGAAAGTGATTGGAAGGCGACTAACACTCCTCTCACGCCCAACATTTCTCCAAACGCATCCAATCAAAATTTTGAGATAGCCATGTTGTTTAACGTAGTTGAAAGTTCTGGAAATTCGGTTTTAGAGGATGACAACCACCCTAACAGACCTTAGGTTAAGGGTTTTAATTTATGCCCTGGGGGCATATAAGGGGTTTAAAGAAAGCGTTGTCGTTTCCAAAAGGGCTCATTCGATTGGAAATCGAAAGGCCTAGTGCCCCCTTTAATAGTCGAAAGTGATTTGAGGGCAACTAATCCCCCTTCCACTCCCACCCTCCCACGTCCACCATCCCAAAACAGGCTCTGTCGATTGGAAATTCAAAGGGCTAGTGTCCTTTTTAATAGTCGAAAGTGATTGGAGGGCAACTAGCCCCCCCCCCCCCCAATTCATCCCCAGCATTCCCCAAACACATCCAATAAAAATTTTGAGATAGCCATTTTTTTCAACTTAGGCTAGTTGATTTCCAGATAGAAAATATGTTTTGAGGAGGACACTCCCCCACAACCCTCAGGGCAAGGGTTTTAAGTTATGCCCTGGGGGCATATAAGGTTTTTATAGAAGGCGTTGTCATAGAAACTTCAAAACAGGATCATTTGATTGGAAATTCAAACGGACTAGTGCCCTTTTTAATAGTCGAAATTGATTGGAGGGCAACTAGCCCCCCTCCACGCCCATAATTCCCCCAAACACATCCAATCAAAATTTTGAGACAGTTATTTTGTTAAGCGTAGTTGATTTCCAGATAGAAAATATTTTTTTGAGGAGGACACTCCCCCAAAACACTCAAGGCAAGGGTTTTAAGTTATGCCCTGGGGGCGTATAAGGTTTTTATAGAAGGTTTTGTCGTATAAAATTCAAAAGGGGCTCATTTGATTGGAAATTCAAAGGGCTAGCGCCCTCTTTAATAGTCAAAAGTTATTGGAGTCCAACTAGCCCCCCCCCCCCCCCCGCATATAAGGTTCTTATAGAAGGTGTTGTCGTAGAAACTTCAAAAAATGCTCATTCGATTGGAAATTCAAAGGGCTAGTGTCCTTTTTAATTGTCGAAAGTGATTGGAGGGCAACTAGCCCCTCATCCACGCCCAACATTTCCCCAAACACATCCAATAAAAATTTTGAGATAGCCATTTTGTTCAGCGTAGTTGATTTCCAGATACTAAATATGTCTTTGAGGAGGACACTCCCCCACAACCCTCAGGGCAAGGGTTATAAGTTATGCCCTGGGGGCATATAAGGTTTTTATTGAAACCTTTGTCATAGAAACTTGAAAAAGGGTTCATTCGATTTGAATTTTAAAGGGCTAGTACCCTTTTTAATAGTCCAAAGTGATTAGTGATATTTTTTGTTGTTGTTGTTGTTTAGACCAGGGCACTTCGTATCGAAGGAGTTGTCGTGGGAACTTTGAAAGGGGCTCATTCGATTGAAAATAGAAAGGGCTGATGCCCTTTTTAATAGTCAAAAGTGATTGGAGGGCAACTAATCCCCCTTCCACTCCCATTCTCCCACGCCCACCCCCATTTGCCCATTATGTTTAAAAACTATATGTTGCCTTAAGATTAAATCAAAATGCACTGTGATAATGCTAATCCTCAATAAGGCATCTCAGCAGTATCTCAAGAACGACTGAGGGTATTATGCTCAATATTTCGGGGCTAGTTCTGCTTTTAAAATTTAACCAAATCAAAATAGTGTAAGTGTATCCAAGCTATCAAAGAAAGTAAACAGATTTTTTTACGAATGTTATCAAGTTTTCCATTTCAGATCAACTAGAGGAGGTATGAAACTAAATTAAACAGTACTATTTGTGTCCAGATTTTGAGCTTGGTAGATTATTTTATTTTTATTTTTGCTAATTTTTTGTTAAATAGAGTTCTTTACTTTTCTTTGAAAAACTTTTTTTGTGGAAAAAGTTCTTTTAATTAATATTGGTATGGACCAATCGAAAGTGCAACTTTTTGTTACAGAAAGCGGCAATTAACACCCTCATCTACCTTTACCAAGTTCTGAGTTATCGATGGGTATATTTGTTATCGATATAGGTATCGACATATTTCATATATCGTTAGATGTATCGATATATGTTATATATCGTTATATGCATCGATGTATGTTATCAAGTTATCGATATAGGTATAATTTGATAACAGGACTAGGATGACCTAGCTTTTTGTATGCCAAAAATTTACATAGCTTTCCACATTTTTGGAGACAATTATTTGTGAAACACTGGTTTATTACTTGTTTATTATAGTAGTACCAATTTGAGAAAACATACAGTAATTTCAGATGCTTTGACTAAACTAATATTTGGGCTGCTAATTCCTACGTCTTTTCCTTTTTTGACTAAGCCGCTTTACTGTGTCATGTCACTTGTGTGACTCTGACTCTAGGAGTGGGGCTACTTTTTACAGTATGTGTAGTTTTCGGAAAGGTCTGAGGGGCAGGAATATTTCTCATATTCCTCACCATTAGTGTGTCTTTTGAGGTATAAAATTTACATCGTTATTTGTTCATGGTTTTAATCTTGGTTTATAACCATTTCTTATTTGTTTCCTTAATCGTGCGCTTCTTGACCAAACAAATTCGTGGTACTTTTGCTACTGAATAGAAGAAAACATTTCAACTTTTTTTTATCAATATTTGTTATGGCATAGACTGGATCGAAGTTAAAGCTAGCAATCCATCGCCAAACTTTTTGACGAAGTCTTTTCTGTGGCGTATGTAGGCCATTTTAATCTGTTTTGTTTTTGACACTTAATTTCTGTTCTTGGGTTTTCACCAGAGTACGTTGTGGTCTAACTTAGTGACTTGTCCTATGGAAACTGGCATTTCGTAGAACACCTTTAGATTCGTTAGTATGAGGTCTAGTATGCTTTCATTTTCATGAGAGGGAAAATTGCCCGCATGTTCAGATCTATTAGAGGTAAATTCCACTTTTTGTCGATTAAGTTAAAATTTCTAGTTAAGATGATAGCTGGACTACTGAGTTTCACCAAAATTGTGGACTTAATGCTGAAGCGATGTCATTAATTTCCATCTGTTACATACGATTTCAGGATAATATACTGCGGCTAGAATGATGCAACTTTAAGTTCTTGGTAACTTTCTCCGCTTGTACCACAGATCGTTCTATAGCACAAATCTCAAGGGTTAATGTGTTTTCTGCATTTTCTGCAATAGAAGCAAGCTTCACATCCACGCCGTTACTCTTCTCTATTACGCCTGATATTGAAAAAGCTTTGATAACATTAAATAACGCCTTTTTGCGTTGTAATTTTTCAGAACGCTCAGTTACTATTCCTTTGTGCTGTTGAGTTAAAATGGAAGACAAGCTCTATGTCATCCTTTTTATTCGTTAGTAATGTAGAGTTACACAGAATCATGCTTAGGAAATGCTTTTTTGCAGTTAGAATGATAGGCTTTAGTACAGAAAGGAGATTATCCGAGTTGTTCAAAGCTTCGTCCGAGTAATAGGGCCTTTATATTGGTATAGGTCTTGAGCAATCTAATAACTATCGGTTTTATGTCTTGCTAATTCTGTAACTTTTTCGTCCGCTGTAAATATTATTGGCGTACAGTGGTCATCATTATAAACTAAACAACGCTCTTTGAGTTCTCCGAATCTTCCACCGGTGCGTACATCCTCTTGTTTTACTTTCAAAAGCAAATATAGATGGGCATAGCAGTAGTAATGTACCTATACATTTCAATTACACAAGAAAAACCCACGTCTGAGGCACTACAGTATCACATGCACATTGCAAAAAAAAAATTGGCAAGGTATAATGTGGTCTAACATGTTTTGAGAGCATGGTCAAAATTATATAACTCAAGCAGACTGGTTTTTTTTTAAAGCTGGCGCGGTATAAAGTTTTCCAACATGTTTTGGAAGCATGTAAGAAATTATGTAACTCAACCAAAGTATTTTTAGAGCCAACATCTATTTTTTATTCTTCCTTGAAATTCTGTATAAAATGATCATACATTACAATTTAATTTTCATTATGTTTTAACATATCGTAGAAAGTACATTGAATATTATTAACTTTGAAACAATGGATAGTTCAATTGTCAACGTGAGTATAGCTTACTGAATTTCTTAATTTGTCTCCAAATAAAAATCATTTTACCAGTAAATTCAAATTTCAGGGGGACTTAGCCCCCCTCCCACCCCCTCCCCCTCTATCAATACAAACCCTAAAATATGATGAGTATACTCGCTAGAAAACACAAAGTACGCTTTTTTCTATTATGTAAACAAAAACCCATCCCCCACTGCTCTGTTTACGAGCATAATTCCTTAGTTTTAGTTATTTCGTTAAAAAATATGTCCCTTTTCTCAATTATCAAGAATCTTTTTTCCGGACTAAAACCACATGTGTTTATAATTAAAGAGAGTCCCTTTTGAAGCCAGAGTTCAAAAGTGTCTTATCTGAGTTATGAAAACAAAAGGCTGATGATTAAGACAGGGTTTGTGTAATTCTCGCTAGAAACTTATAATTTACATAAAACCAAATCGTATTTAAATATTTTCTTGGGGAGAAATTTTAAATTTTGCATTAATTTGGATTTTAGCTCACATTTAACAAACTACCCCAAACTCAAAATTTCCAAAATTCGCCTTAACTAGAGAGTAGTTTGTTATTAAAAAATTGGATGTTGCAATCAGAATTGTTTGATTGACATTTGCGAAAAAGGGGTAAGGGATTTGCGGATTGGAGTGTAACTCGAGAGAAGTTTGTTATTAAAAAATTGGATGTTGCAATCAGATTTGTTTGATTGACATTTGCAAAAAAGGGGTAAGGAATTTGCGGATTGGAGTGTAACTAGAGAGTAGTTTGTTATTAAAAAATTGGACGCTACAATCAGAATTGTTTGATTGACATTTGCAAAAAAAAAGGGTAATGGGATTTGCGAATTGGAGTGTAGGATATGCGAATTTGATCCTATTAAGGTGGAAAAAAGGTTTAGCATTTGCGAATACTTCGATGTGTACTGTATAATACACAAGTGATGTTTGAACAGCGTTGTCAATTTAAAATAGTTTAATGTTATACTATACGAAGAAGTTGATACTAAGAGGGATGTAGATGCCAAGAAAATAAGTTCAGTAATGAATAGCTTTAATTTCTCGACAGTTTTCTTATAATGTTTAGGTGTTTTGGCGAAGGCAAAAGCATCTCTTAGAGTAGTAATAGTGTTGCGCTGTGGGACCGAACTTCCAATGAAAAATGAGTATGATGATCTTAAAATAAAAATTTTTAACAAGAAGTTGTTGTAAAGTGTTTTGAAGGATGTGGGGGAATTGTGCGCTGTATAATACACAAGTGATGTTTGGACAGTGTTGTCAATTTAAAATAGTTTAACGTTATACTATACGAAGAAGTTGATACTAAGAGGGGTGTAGATGACAACAAAAGAATTGTAATAACGGATGGCTTTACTTCTTCGATGTGTTCCGTATATTATATAAGTGGTGGGGTGATGGGAGAAGGATCTCTTAGGGTACTTATAGTGCTGTACTGTGGGCCGACTTGCTAGCAAAAAACCCGTGTGATTGACTTGAAATAAAAGATTTAAACGAGAAATGGTTGAAAAGTATTTGGGGGAGATGCGTGTATTGTGAGCTATATAATAAACTATTGGTTTTTGGACCGCGCAGTCTATTTAAAATAGTTTAATACTAGACTGTACAAAAAAGTTGATACTAAGAACGGTACAAATGACCAAATACTGAGTGCAATAATGGATGACTTTACTTCTTCGACAGGTTTCTTATAATGCTTAGGCTGTTGCGGATGGCAGAGAGATCTCTTAGAGTAGTTATAGTGCTGTGTTGTAGAGCGAATTGCTAGCGAAAAACCCGTGTGATTGACTTGAAATAAAAATGTTTAACAAGAAATGACTGAAAAGTGTTTTGGGGGATATGGGATGACTGTGTACTATATAATAAACAAGTGATGTTTGGACAGTGTTGTCAATTTAAAATAGTTTAACGTTATACTATACGAAAAAGTTGATACTAAGAGGGGTGTAGATGACACGAAAAGAATTGTAATAACGGATAGCTTTACTTCTTCTATGTGTTCCGTATAATACATAAGTGGTGGGGTGATGGCAGAAGGATCTCTTAGAGTACTTATAGTGCTGTACTGTGGGCCGACTTGCTAGCGAAAAACCCGTGTGAATGACTTGAAATAAAAAATTTTAACATGAAATGACTGAAAAGTGTTTTGGGGGAGATGGGATGATTGTGTACTGTATAATACACAAGTGATGTTTGGACAGTGTTGTTAATTTAAAATAGTTTAACGTTATACTATACGAAGAAGGGGATACTAAGAGGGGTGTAGATGACAAGAAAAGAATTGTAATAACGGATAGCTTTACTTCTTCGATGTGTTCCGTATAATACATAAGTGGTGGGGTGATGGCAGAAGGATCTCTTAGAGTACTAATAGTGCTGTACAGTGGGACGAGCTGCTAGCGAAAACCCCGTGTGGATGAGTTGAAATAAAAAATTTTAGTCTCTTTAGGCTGTTTGAGTTTTTTTGGTCTGTGTTTGTCTCTTTGGGTTGTGTTTCTCTTTAGGCTGTGTGTGTCTCTTTGGGGTGTTTGTGTCTCTTTGGTGTTTGTGTGTCTCTTTAGGCTGTTTGAGTCCTTTTGGTCTGTGTTTGTCTCTTTGGGTTGTGTGTGTCTCTTTGGGTTGTTTGTGTCTCTTAGGGCTGTTTGTGTCTCTTTGGGCTGTGTGTCTCTTTGGGTTGTTTGTGTCTCTTTGGCCTGTGTATGTCTCTTTAGGCTGTTTGAGTCTTTTTGGTCTGTGTTTGTCTCTTTGGGTTGTGTTTTTCTTTGGGTTTTGTGTGTCTCTTTGGGGTGTTTGTGTCTCTTAGGGCTTTGTGTGTCTCTTTGGGCTGTGTGTCTCTTTGTTTAAGTGTTTTTGGTCTGTTTGTGTCTCTTTGGACTGTTTGAGTCTTGTCTCTTTGGACTATTTGTGTTTCTTTGGGCTATGTGTGTCTCTTTGGGCTGTTTGAATCTTTTTGGTCTGTTTGTGTCTCTTTGGGCTGTTTGAGTCTTTTTGGTCTGTTTGTGTCTCTTTGGGCTGTTTTTGTCTTTTTGGTATGTGTTTGTCTCTTTGGGCTGTTTGTTTCTATTTGGTCTGTTTGTGTTTCTTTGGGCTATGTGTGTCTATTTGGGCTGTTTGAGTCATTTTGATCTGTTTGTTTTTCTTTTGGCTGTTTGTGTCTCTTAGGGTCATGTGTGTCTCTTTGGGCTATGTGTGTCTCTTTGGGCTGTTTGAATCTTTTTGGTCTGTATGTGTCTCTATCGGCGTTTTTTTGTCTCTTTGGACTGTGTGTGTGTATTTAGGCTGTTTGAGTCTTTTTCGTCTCCGTTTGTCTCTTTTGGTTGTGTTTTTCTTTGGGCTCTGTGTGTCTCTTTGGGCTGTTTGTGTCTCTTAGGGCTGTTTGTGTCTCGTTAGGCTGTGTGTCTGTTTGGTGAGTGTGTTTCTTTTTGAGCTGTTTTTGTCTCTTTGGGCTGTTTGTGCTTTTTTGGGCTGTTTGTGTTTCTTTTGGCTATGTGTGTCTCTTTGGGCTGTTTTAATCTCTTTGGTCAGTTTGTGTCTTTTTGGTCTGTTTGAGTCTTTTTGGTCTGTTTTTGTTTCTTTTGGCTGTGTGTGTTTCTTATGGCCGTTTGTGTCTCTTAGGGCTGTTTGAGTCGTTTTGGTCTGTGTGTGTTTCTTTTGGCTGTTTGTGTCTCTTAGAGCCGTGTGTGTCTCTTTTGGCTATGTGTGTCTCTTTTGGCTGTTTGAATCTTTTTGGTCTGTATGTGTCTGTATTGACGTTTGTTGTCTATTTGGGCTGTGTGTGTGTGTCTCTTTTGGCTTTGTGTGTCTCTTTGGGCAGTTTGAATCTTTTTGGTCTGTGTGTGTGTCTCTTTTGGATGTTTTGTGTCTCTTTAGGGTGTGTGTCTCTTTGAGCGGTTTGAATCTTTTTGGTCTGTGTGTGTCTCTTTTGGATGTTTGTGTCGTTTTGGGCTTTGTGTGTCTCTGTTGGATGTGTGCGTCTCTTTGGGCTGTACATGTCTCTTTGGGTTGTGGGTGTCTCTTTGTGATGTGTGTGTCTCTTTAGGTTGTGTGTGTCTCTTTGGACTGTGTGTCTTTTTGGGATGTTTGAGGCTTTTTGGTCTGTATGTGTCTCTTTGGGCTATGTGTGTCGCTTTGGGTTGTTTGAATCTTTTTGGTCTGTGTGTGTCTGTATGGGCGTTTTTTGTCTCTTTGGGCTGTGTGTGTGTGTCTCATTGGGCTTTGTGTGTCTCTTTGGTCAGTTTGAATCTTTTTGGTCTGTGTGTGTGTCTCTTTTGGATGTTTTGTGTCTCTTTAGGCTGTGTGTTTCTTTGGGCAGTTTGAATCTTTTTGGTCTGTGTGTGTCTCTTTTTTTTATGTATGTGTCATTTTGGGCTTTGTGTGTCTCTGTTGGATGTGTCCATCTCTTTGGGGCGTGTGCGTCTCTTTGGGCTGTATATGTCTCTTTGGGCTGTGGGTGTCTCTTTGTGATGTGTGTGTCTCTTTAGGTTGTGTGTGTCTCTTTGGACTGTGTGTCTTTTTGGGGTGTTTGAGCCTTTTTGGTCTATATGTGTCTCTTTGGGCTATGTGTGTCTCTTTGGGCTGTTTGAGTCTTTTTGGACTGTGTATGTCTCTTTTGGCTGTTTGTGTCTCTTTGGACTGTGGGTGTCTCTTTGGGCTGTGGGTTGATTGGCTGAAGGATGTATTAGCAAAGTCATAGTGGAGGGCGAGTTGCTAGTGAAAAATCTAAGCTAGAAGGGTTTTTGACCGTAAACTCTAGTTTTTTGCCAGTTTGAAGTTTACGCACTAATATTAATATCAGTAACAATTCCATTTGAACTTTCTCCAAGTTGATCAAATTGGTCTCTAAACAGTTCATGATAAAAAAAATAGCTGGGGACAAGAAAAAAAAAACCTAAAATAATGTTGTGAAATCATTTTCAACACTCAGAGCAGGGGGTGTTGGGATTGAATCATAGAGAAACAACGAATTTACTTTTTTTTTAATGTGACTCAAAGACGTTTCGTTCTTTTCACTGGCATGAAAATGCATACTAACGAGGGAATCAGATGTTACAATTCTTATGTTTGTTCGAAATTTGAAAAATCACTGACGGTTAGGCTACTTTATTTTGCATGTTATTTCTAATTCCAATTAAGATGAAGAAATGTCTTCAAAGTCAAGGCTAGGAGGGTGTTAGGATTGATTCATAGATAAACAACGAATTTACTTTTTTTTAAATGTGACTCAAAGACGTTTCGTTCTTTTCACTGGCTTGAAATTGCATACAAACGTGCCAATCAGGTGTTACAATCCTGTTGTTTGCTCAAAATTAGACAAAGCAACGACGGTTAGGTAGTTTATTTTGCATGATATTTCTAAAGCCAATTAAGATGAAGAAATGTCTTCAAAGTCAATGCTATAAGAAAAAAAAAAGTTCGAGATATTTTTGTCAGTTTGTAGTTTACGCACTAATATCAATATCAGTAACGATTCTATTTGAACTTTCTCCAAGTTGATCAAATTGGTCTCTAAACGATTCATGATAAAAAATAGTTTGGGACAAGACAAAAACCCTAAAATAATGTCGTGAAATCATTTTCAACACTCAGAGCAGGGGGGCGCTGGAATTGAATCATAGAGAAACAACGAATTTATTTAAAAAAAAAATGTGACTCAAAGACGTTTCGTTCTTTTCACTGGGTTGAAATTGCATACAAACGAGCCAATCAGGTGTTACAATCCTTTTGTTTGCTCAAAATTCGACAAAGCAACAACGGTTAGGCTAGTTTATTTTGCATGTTATTTCTAAAGCCAATTAAGATGAAGAAATGTCTTCAAAGTCAATGCTATAAGAAAAAAAAGTTCTAGATATTTTTGTCCGTTTGTAGTTTACGCACTAATATCAATATCAATAACGATTCTATTTGAACTTTCTCCAAGTCCGGTGCGCCAGAGGGGGTCATTAAATAGTGGAATTTATGAAGAAATTGCTCTGCCTTGGACACATTGGAAATTGTATGTGATAAAAAGAGAGAAAAAAAAAGAAAAGAATTGTCCGGTTATCGACATTAGCTAGTTTAATTGCTCTAGCTTGCACACACACACATACACATCACACACACACACACACACACACATCACACACACACACACACACACACACACACACACACACACACACACACACACACACACACACACACACACACACACACACACACACACACACACACACACACACACACACACACACACACACACACACACACCACACACACACACACACACACACCACACACACACACACACACACACACACACACACACACACACACACACACACACACACACACACACACACACACACACACACACACACACACACTACACACACACACACACAGACATTGTTACTTACATACAATTTTTTCGTAGTTCCTTGAATGAAATTTCTGCATTGTGTATTCAAGAAGTGAAGAAACTTCATAATTTAATTTCTGATCGCAGGGGGCGGGCCATAGTTGAAGTTGTTTTCACGTAGCTTTTTTCTAGCCAAAGATTTGCATTTGACCTAGAGAAATGTATTTTCTATAATTTTCTTACAAAAAATTAGAGATTACAGTCAATATCGACAAGCATTCCCTGAGAAAATATCTTCCTTTGAATAGACATCTCAAGAAAATCGTCATCTAGAATCAAACGTTTTTCCATAAACAGTAGATCCCCCATGATTCGCTCTTTCTCAAATCTATCCATTTTTTAGAGTCCTAAAACTCACAATCAACTTCAGAGACTAACCAGAATTTTTTTTTTCTACTCTAAAAATATATGCTAGTCTCTACCATAGAAAGAAAAACTGGTCTAATCTAAATTCAACGTAACAACAAAGGAAGCCAAAATGAATAGAACTTTGATTTTATTACTGTTATCTGATGTATCCGATATAAACTTTGAAAATGAATTTATTCTTTCTGATACTTAGATTTTGTCAACTTTTTCCGATGTATCCGAGAAATGGATGTTGATATAGAATTTAATCACTCTTATACTTAGATTTTGTGAAATTGCTGTATTGTCTCTCTAGGAAGCGACTTCAATCGATAATGAATGTTAATAAAGAATTTGTTCAATTTTTTTTTATATAATTTCCTGAATTAAATTTCTGTATTGTGTCTCCAAGAGGTGAATTCAACTACCAACTGGTTTCAGAATTTCTATCAAGTCGAACAAACAAAAATAAAAAACAACTACACCAAAAAAAAAAGAATCGTTACTGATATTGATATTAGTGCGTAAACTACAAACTAACAAAAATATCCAGAACTTTAGCCTAACCATCAACGTCTTTGAGTCACATTCTTAAAAAAAGTAAATTCGTTGTTTCTCTATGATTCAATCCCAACACCCCCCTGCTCTGCGTGTTGAAAATGATTTCACGACATTATTTTAGGTTTTTTTTTCTTGTTCCAAACTATTTTTTTATCATGAACCGTGTAAAGACAAATTTGATCAACTTGGAGAAAGTTCAAATAGAATCGTTACTGATATTGATATTAGTGCGTAAACTAAAAACTGACAAAAATATCTAGAACTTTTTTTTTCTTATAGCATTGACTTTGAAGACATTTCTTCATCTTAATTGGCTTTAGAAATATCATGCAAAATAAACTAGCCTAACCGTTGTTGCTTTGTCGAATTTTGAGCAAACAAAAGGATTGTAACACCTGATTGGCACGTTTGTATGCAATTTCAAGCCAGTAAAAAGAACGAAACGTCTTTGTCACAATTTTCAAAAAAATAAATTCGTTGTTTCTCTATGATTCAATCCCAGCGCCCCTCTGCTCTGAGTGTTGACAATGATTCCAAGATATCATTTTAGGTTTTTTTTCTTGTCCCAAACTATTTTTTTATCATGAACCGTTTAGAGACCAATTTGATCAACCTGGAGAAAGTTCAAATAGAATCGTTACTGATATTGATATTAGTGCGTAAACTAAAAACTGACAAAAGTATTTAGAACTTTTTTTTCTTATAGCATTGACTTTGAAGACATTACTTTATCTGAATTGGCTTTAGAAATAACATGCAATATTAACTGGCCTAACCTTTGTCGATTTGTTAAGTCTTGAGCAAGCAAAGGGATTGTAACACAGGATTGGCACGTTTGTATACAATTTCAAGCCAGTGAAAAGAACGAAACGTTTTTGAGTCATATTTTTTTAAAAAGTAAATTCGTTGTTGCGAGTTGAAAAGGATTTCACGACATTATTTTAGGTTTTTTTTCTTGTCCCAAACTATTTTTTTTTTATCATGAACTGTTTAGAGACAAATTTGATCAACTTGGAGAAAATTCAAATAGAATCGTTACTGATATCGATATTAGTGCGTAAACTACAAACTGACAAAAATGTCCAGAACTTTTTTTTCTTATAGCCTTGACTTTGAAGACATTTCTTCCTCTTAATTGGCTTTAGAAATAACATGCAAAATAAAGTAGCTGAACCGTCGTTGCTTTGTCGAATTTTGAGCAAAGATAAGGATTGTAACATCTGATTGGCTCGTTTGTATGCAATTTCAAGCCAGGGAAAAGAACGAAACGTCTTTGAGTCACATTTTTTTTAAGTAAATTCGTTGTTTCTCTATTATTCAATCCCAACACCCCCCTGCTCTGAGTGTTGAAAATTATTTCACGACATTATTTTAGGTTTTTGTTTCTTGTCCCAAACTATTTTTTTTATCGTGAACCGCTTAGAGACCAATTTGATCAAATTGGAGAAAGTTCAAATAGAATCGTTACTGATATTGATATTAGTGCGTAAACTAAATATTGAAAAAAATATCTGGAATTTTTTTTTTGTTGTAGCCTTGACATTTAAGACGTTACTTCATCTTAATTGGCCTTAGAAATATCATGCAAAATGAACTAGTCTAGCCGTCGTTGCTTTGACGAATTTTGAGCAAACAAAAGGATTGTAACACCTGATTGGCACGTTTGTATGCAATTTCAAGCCAGTGAAAAGAACGAAACGTCTTTGAGTCACATTTTTTTTTAAAATAAATTCGTTGTTTCTCTATGATTCAGTCCCAGCGCTCCCCTGCTCTGAGTGTTGAAAATAATTTCACGACATTATTTTAGTTTTTTTTTCTTGTCCCAAACTATTTTTTTTATCATGAACCGTTTAGAGACCAATTTGATCAACTTGGAGAAAGTTCAAATAGAATCGTTACTGATATTGATATTAGTGCTTAAACTACAAATTGACAAAAATATCTAGAACTTTTTTTTTCTTATAGCATTGACTTTGAAGATATTTATTCATCTTAACTGGCTTAATAAATATCATGAAAAATAAACTAGTCTAACCGTTGCTGATTTGTCCAATCTTGAGCAAACAAAAGGATTGTAACTCCTGATTGGCAAGTTTGAATGCAATTTCAAACAGTGAAAAGAACGAAACGTCTTTGAGTCACATTTTTTTAAAAAGTAAATTCGTTGTTTCTCTATGAATCAATCCCAACACCCTCCTGCTCTGCGTGTTGAAAAGGATTTCACGACATTACTTTAGGTTTTTTTTTTCTTGTCCCAAACTATTTTTTTTTTATCATGAACTGTTTAGAGAGAAATTTGATCAAATTGGAGAAAGTTCAAATAGAATCGTTACTGGAATCGATATTAGTGCGTAAACTACAAACTGGCAAAAATATCCAGAACTTTTTTTTCTTATAGCCTTGACTTCTAAGACATTTCTTAATCTTAATTGGCTTTAGAAATAACATGCAAAATAAAGTAGCCTAACCGTCGTTGCTTTGTAGAATTTTGAGCAAACCTAAGGATTGTAACATCTGATTGGCCCGTTTGTATGCAATTTCAAGCCAGTGAAAAGAACGAAACGTCTTAGAGTCACATTTTTTTAAAAATTAAATTCGTTTTTTCTCTATGATTCAATCCCAGCACCCCCTGCTCTGAGTGTTGAAAATGATTTCACAACATTTTCTTAGGTTTTTTTTCTTGTCCCAAACTATTTTTTTTTATCATGAACTGTTTACAGAGCAATTTGATCCACTTGGAGAAAGTTCAAATAGAATCGTTACTGATATTGATATTAGTGCGTAAACTTCAAACTGGCAAAAAACTAGAGTTTACGGTCAAAAACCCTTATTAGCGTAGATTTTTCACTAGCAACTCGCCCTGCACTATGACTTCGCTAATACATCCTTCTGCCAATCAACCCACAGCCCAAAGAGACACCCACAGTCCAAAGAGACACAAACATCCGAAAGAGACATACACAGTCCAAAAAGACTCAAACAGCCCAAAGAGACACACATAGCCCAAAGAGACACACATAGACCAAAAAGCCTCAAACATCCCAAAAAGACACACAGTCCAAAGAGACACACACAGCCTAAAGAGACACACACATCACAAAGAGACACCCACAGCTCAAAGAGACATATCCAGCCCAAAGAGACGCACACGGCCCAAAGAGACGCACACATCCAACAGAGACACGCAAAGCCCAAAACGACACAAACATCCAAAAGAGACACACACAGACCAAAAAGATTCAAACTGCCCAAAGAGACACACACCCTAAAGAGACACAAAACATCCAAAAGAGACACACACACAGACCAAAAAGATTCAAACTGCCCAAAGAGACACAAAAAGCCCAAAGAGACACACACACACAGCCCAAATAGACAAGAAACGCCCATACAGACACATACAGACAAAAAACATTCAAACAGACCAAAGAGACACACATATCCCAAAGATACACACACGGCCCTAAGAGACACAAACAGACAAAAGAAACACACACAGACCAAAATGACTCAAACAGTCCAAAGAGACACACATAGCCCAAAGAAACAAAAACAGCCCAAAGAGACACAAACAGCCCAAAGAGACAAACACAGACCAAAGAGACTCAAACAGCCCAAAGAGACACACATAGCCCAAAGAAACACAAACAGCCCAAAGAAACACAAACAGCCCAAAGAGACAAATACAGACCAAAAAGACACAAACAGCCCAAAGAGACACAAACAGAACAAAAAGACTCAAACAGCCCAAAGAGACACACAGCCCAAAGAGACATCAACAGCCCTAAGAGACACAAACAGCCCAAAGAGACACACACAGCCAAAAGAGAAACACAGCCCAAATACACAAACAAACACAAAAAAGACTAAAACAGTACAAATATACACAAAAACCCAAAAGAGACAAAAAACACCCATAGAGACATAAACACACCAAAAAGACTTAAAAAACCCAAAGAGACACACATTGCACACAGGGACACACACGACCCAAATAGACACAAACAGCCCAAAGAAAAACACATAAGCCAAAAAGATTCAAACACCCCAAAGAGACACACATAGACCAAAGAAAAACAAACAGCCCAAAGTGAAACAAACAGCACAAAGAGACAAACACATACCAAAAAGACTCAAACCGCCCAAAGAGACACAAACAGACCAAAAAGACTCAAACAGCCCCAAGAGACACACATAGCCCAAAGAAACACAAACAGCCCAAAGATACAAGACTCAAACAGCCCAAAGAGACACAAACAGACCAAAAATACTCAAACAGCCCAAAGAGACACGCAGCCCAAAGAGACACAAACATCCCTAAGAGACACAAACAACCCAAAGAGACACACACAGCCCGAAGAGACACATAACCCAAAGAGACAAACACAGACCAAAAAGACTCAAACAGACTAAAGAGACATACAAATCCCCAAAGAGACACAAACAGCCCACAGAGACAAACACAGCTTAAAGAAAAACACAACCCAAAGAGACAAACACAGACGAAAAAAAACTCAAACAGTCTAAAGAGACTAAAATTTTTTATTTCAAATCATCCACACGGGGTTTTCACTAGCAGCTTGGCCCACCGTACAGCACTATAAGTACTCTAAGAGATCCTTCTGCCATCACGCCACCACTTATATATTATACGGAACATATCGAAGAAGTAAAGCTATCAGATATTACAATTATTATCTTGTCATTTACACCACTTTTAACATCAACTTTTTTGTACAGTATAACGTTAAACTATTTTAAATTGGTAGCACTGTCCAAAAATCAGAAGTTTATTAAACAGTAAACACTCATCCCATCTCCCCCAAAAAACACTTTTCAGTCATTTCTTGTTAAAAATTTTGATTTCAAGTCAATCACAGGGTTTTTCGCTAGCAAGTCGGCCCACAGTACACCACTATAAGTGCTCTAAGAGATCCTTCTGCCATCACCCATCACTTATATATTATACGGAACACATAGAAGAAGTAAAGTTATCCGTTATTACAAGTATTTTCTTGTCATCTACACCCCTCTTATTATCAACTTCTTCGTCTAGTATAACGTTAAACTATTTTAAATTGACAACACTATCCAAACATCACTCGTGTATTATATAGTTCACAATAATCGAATATCATTAAACACCATTTAAAGCAACTTCTCGTTAAAAATTTTTATTTCCTGACCTTAACTCTGATGCTTTATTATAAAGTCGGCTCACTACAACGCACAATAACGACTATCAGGGACCACTCTTCCTTCACCCAACAGCTGAGACATGAAACAGACCCTGTCAAGAATGCAAAGTTCTCCGTTTCTAAAATTCTTTTCTTGGCTTCTACACCCCTCTTAATATCAACTTCTTCGTATAGTATAACGTTAAACTATTTCAAATTGACAACACTGTCCAAACATCATTTGTGTATTATACAGTGCACAGTCATCCCAGCTCCCCCAAAAGACTTTTCAGCCATTTCTTCTTAAACATTTTTATTTCAAGTTAATCACACGGATTTTTCGCTAGCAAGTCGGCCCACAGCACAGCACTATAAGTACTCTAAGAGACCCTTCTGCCTTCACCTAACCACTTATGCATTATACAGAACACATAGAAGAAGTAGAGCTATTCGTTTCTAAAATTAGTTTCTTGACATCTACATCCCTCTTAGTATCAACTTCTTCGTATAGTATAAAATTAAACTATTTTAAATTGACAAGGTTGTTCAAACATTACTTGTGTATTATGCGGTAGGCTACACATCGAAGTATTCGCAAATGCTAAACCCCTTTTTTTCCCACCTTAATAGGATCAAATTTGCAAATCCTAGACTCCAATTTGCAAATCCCACTACCTTTTTTTTGCAAATGTCAATCAAACAATTCTGATTGTAGCGTCCAATTTTTTAATAACAGACTACTCTCTAGTTACACTCCAATCCGCAAATTCCTTACTCTTTTTTTGCAAATGTCAATCAAACAGTTCTGATTGCAACATCCAATTTTTTAATAACAAACTACTCTCGAGTTACACTCCAATCCGCAAATCCCTTACCCCTTTTTTGGAAATGTCAATCAAACAATTTTGATACCAACATCCAATTTTTTAATAGCAAACTACTCTCGAGTTAAGGCGAATTTTGGAAATTTTGAGTTTGGGGGTAGTTTGTTAAATGTGAGCTAAAATCCAAATTAATATAAAATTTAAAATTTCTCCCCAAGAAAATATTTGAATACGATTTGGTTTTATATAAATTCTAAGTTTCTGGCGAGAATTACACAAACCCTGTCTTAATCATCAGTCTTTTGTTTTCATAACTCAGATAAGACACGTTTGAACTCTGGCTTCAAAAGGGACTCTAATTATAAACACATGTGGTTTTAGACCGGAAAATAGATTTTTGATATTCGGGAAAAGGGACATTTTTTTGAACAAAATAACTAAAACTGAGGAATTAAGCTCGTAAACAGAGCAGTGGAGGAGGGGGGGTTTGTTTACATAATAGAAAAAAGCGTACTTTGTGTTTTCTAGCGAGTATACTCATCATATTTTAGGGCTTGTATTGATGGAGGGGGGGGAGGGGGGCTAAGTCCCCCTGAAATTTGAATTAATTGGTAAAATGATTTTTATCTGGAAACAAATTAAGAAATTCAGTAAGCTATACTCACGTTGACAATTGAAGTATCCATTGTTTTAAAGTTAATAATATTCAATTTGCATTCTAGGATATGTTAAAACATAATGAAAATTAAATCGTAATGTATGAACATTTTATACAAAGTCTCAAGGACGAATAAAAAACGGATGTTGGCTCTAAAAACACTCTGGTTGAGTTACATAATTTCGTGCATACTCCCAAAACATGTTTGACCACATTATATCGTGCCAGCTTTAAAAAAACCAGTCTGCTTAAGTTATATAATTATGACCATGCTCTCAAAACATGTTAGACCACATTATACCTTGCCAATTTTTTTTTTGCAATGTGCATGTGATACTGTAGTGCCTCAGACGTGGGTTTTTCTTGTGTAATTGTATGTGTAATTGAAATATGTAGATACATTACTACTCATAGCGTCAAGAGCCAAACAGTTCCGACATCCTCATAACATTTTTACAGCTGACGCGCGATTAAATTTCAATAATAGATGGCTCCTGCGGTTCTGACATGGAACGTTTGCTTATCCAAAAGCTTATATGGCTAGCGTCTGCTCCTTCTACTGCAATTTTCAGGAATATTCTTATCAGAAAACTCACTGCGAAAATGGTTAAAACAATCGTCACTCAAAATCATTTTTTTCCTTTTAAAGCTAAAGGCTTAACTAAGTAATAATAAACTTATTCCTTCAACACTGAAAACAAGATTTGAGAATCAAAATATCTTTTCACTCAGATAAGAAAATAAATTGTCGGTCTTTTGCATGCAGTATGCAACAAAATTGTTTTTGAAGACTAACACCAAAGCAGAAATTTCCTTCCAGCTGTCTTCAGTTCGCCGTGAGGACACTATTGTGATTCGACCACTGTATTCGCATTCCAGCTGGAGTACCCGAAAGCAAACTTTTCAATTTTGATCACCATGAAATGGGCTGGAAGCACCCCTATGGAAGACCCCGGTTCAGATGGAAGGACAACCTTGTCCGATACCTCTCCGTGATCGGTATCAATCTCCAAGAAGCAGGATCGCAGGATCACGCTTGCAAAGGATCGTTCAGACTGGAGGCAAAGAGTCATATCTCTTTCTACACTGGACCACCAGCCTTAAGTCAAGTAAGTAAGTCAGATTAAAGCATGAATGAGCAAACAGTAAGGCGATTCAGGCTACATTTTAACTAAAAGTACTCCTAAATCTGAGCTCATAGTTCTCAAGTTCAAATGTGTCTGTAAAAATAAGCCTGCAGAAGAGGTTTTTTGGACATCTACTTCCCTGCCGATAGACTAGTTTTGCCGGTTTTTGTGACAAAAAAGTCAAAATAAAAATAGAAATCGTTGACAAATCATGAATGAAAAGTCTAGATATCTTGAACAAAATAAAGGAAGTGGTTTCTAAACTTTGTTAAATGTGTATCTTGCTCTGCCGAGATTGTTTCTTTTTTATTGTTTTTATTTAATTACATGTTTAGTTGGTCAGCAATAAAACCTAAATTTATATCCCACAAAAGGGACACTTTTTTTCAAAGATCAAACTTGGTTCTTAAATCTGATTTAAAAAAGTTATAAAATAAGCTGAACTGAAAACGTTTGTCTACAACTTATTGCTTTATCAGGTAGGGCAGGTGTCTGAAAATGTTTCATTTTCTAGCGTGTTATTCCATCACTGGATCCTGCTTTTTTGACATACAAGGAGATCCAGGGGAAAATAAAACAAAAGAAAAAGCAACAGAAGACACCCTTGATGGCAATGAGTCAGAGACTTCAGAGTAAAGAGAGGGTGTCAAGCCTTCAAGTAAACCTGAGGATTGTGACAGTCTGAATTTTGAATCTATGATAGAACAGCTTCCTAAAAAAAGAACTCCGTGCAGAGATTTCTTTGAGAAAATAGCCAAGTAAACTTTGTCAGAGACAAGATAATGATCTGATAGTGGAGTATATAATTGAAGAAATGCGGCCTCTTCTGACTACTGGGATTTTTTTTTTAACCTTGTGCAAGGCTTTGCTGCTTATGCATAAATTGCGTGTCGAGACATTTTGTCTACTCGTGTAGGACAGAACTTCCTAGAAATGATGACAAATCTGAAAAAAAAAATTTGCTGACTTGGAGTATGTGAGCACTACAGCAGATATATGGACTACAAATCATAAAAGCTACATTGGCTTTACTGACCACTTACTAAACCTTAAATAACCTTAGCCGAAGGTTAGCTGCAATCGCTTGCCAAATATTCATAGGCAAACGTGATTATTCTTCTTGTGCCAGTCATCTTAAGAAGATTCAAGAAAGATGTGGTCTCCTGTGCATAAAAAATGTTAATAATGTGACAGACAATGGCTGTAGTTTCGCAAAAGCTTTCAAGAAATTTGCCTTGAAAGCTTGCCTGTCACCATAACAAGATTCAAGAAGCATATTGTCTTCTCTACACAAAATGTGCTATAACTGTGACAGACAATGGTAGTAGTTTTGTGGAATATGTCATGGAATTCTCCTACCCATTCAGACCCAATGACACTATTCCTTACAGAATGGATGTTAATAGAGATTCTGAAAGTGGAAATTACACCTCAGTAATCATTCCAGCTGGAAATTCGCTTTACTTGCAGACAGGAAAGTTTAATGAAACACAAGAATCTGGAAGTGAATACTACTCACCCCTTCACTTGCGTTGTGCAAGCCACACTCTGAACATTGTTGCTATTAAATATAGTGAAACAGTCATGTCAAATTTGCCGTGTAAAAAGGGTAACCATGCTTCAATGGGGAAATGGCTAGCACTTTAGAATTAGGTGAGGTAGAGCTCAAAAGCCTCTAAAAGAGGCCAATATTTAATGTCAAAGCAGCTGATTGTTCCCAATACAACTCGGTGAAGTTCTCGATATGATGCTTATGAAAAGGATTGTCGAAGTGCGGGACATGATTGGGCAGGTTTGCACCAAACTAAACCTACCGATGTTGAACATGTCGGTAACTGATGTGACTGAGCCTGTCGCCAGGGTACTTGACAGGAGGACAAGAGCTGATTTCTCGGAACGCTGTTGCCCAAGTTGATGGTGCAAAGAAATAAAATGAATGAAATGATACAAAAACACTCCATCAAGCGCACAGAAGCTCTTGTGGAGATGACCTTGGATGGTTTAGAGAACCGGTTTGCACACACTTTTACAATATAGCTTAGTTAACCTAGTCTTAAGTATCTAGTAATAGCTAATCGAAGCCATCCTTGTTCCAAGGGAAGATGGATTTTGGGATATATCTGTGACCAAATCATTTATGTGATATGTGACATATTGTAAAATATATTGCTAGCCAAAGCTGATAATCAGTTGACTGATTGTGGAGCCATTCGTAGCAAAGTTTTTTCAATCGATTCCTATAACTTTTTTTACTTTCGAAATTAATGGTGTTGGAACGAGAATGGATTCTTCTGCAACTATAACATAAAAGTTCAGTTAGTGAGGCTCGTGAAAGATAAAAACTGTTTTATTGAGTCCTAGAAAGAATATCCGGACGTCGCAAGAGTTTTTTGAAAGTTCAATACTGCCATAAAATCATCTGCTTCGTTAGAACATGTGCATTCTGTCGGATGTTCGGTTTTCACTGCAAAGCGGAATAAGCTTAGAGATAAGAAGCTTGAGAGAATTTTGTCGTTGAAAGAAAACTTTTAATTTTTACAGTGAAGTTTGTAAGAATGTTCATCATAGACGGTACGCTTTCAGAAAATGGTGTTTTTTAGTTAGATTAATTAGTATTTTAAATACACTTTTTTGTAAATAAATAAAAATTACTTCCCTGGCAATGTATTTTCAATTACTAATTAATTACTTTGTCGTAGGAGTTAAATGTATTTGAAATTAACAATCTTTTAAAATAATTTTCAACTACACTGCCTTTGAACATATATATGTATATAGTGTGTTTTAATTTAGTTCTTATGTCGCTTCATATTTCTTTCAAAATTTCATCTTCATACTCTTAACCTTAAAATTACTAGTACCATAGTAGTAGCCATAGCTTTTGTAGCAGTGGTAGTGTTATTTGAAAAACGATCAGAAATTAAATTTAAAAAAAAACAAGTTTTTTCAACTAAAAATAGGGAGCAACATTAAAACTAAAATCGAAGAGAAATTATTTCGTATATGAGGGGGGATACCCCTCTTCAATATCTTTCTCTGTTTGCTAAAGTTTGAATTTTTTGTCCCAATTCTTTAAGAACGACTCTTGAAACACATGGGCCGTTTAGTTAGAATAATAAGTTTTTTTCAAAGTTCTAAATTAAACTTTAGCGTAAAAAGCGTAATATTCAGGAGGGGAAGCCCCACCTCACCCCTTCCCCCCCTCATATGCAAGATAATTTCTGTGCGTTTTGTGTTTTAATGTTGTTCCTTACTGTCAGTTGAAAAACTTATTTTTTACCTAATTACAATAAATATATGAGTAAAACTCACAACAAGCAGTAATTAACATGAGTAGGGCTGACAACACCTATGCCTTATCAATACCAGAAGATAATTTGAACTTTACTGAAAATAAAACGCGAATAAAAGTGTATTGTCAATATAGTATACATATGCTGATATTTATTCCTTAAAGTCTTTATAATTTTTGATTTTTCAAGGTTTGCACCGGGAGTAAAACACGATGTATTTAAAATACCAAAATAAAGTTCCTTCTTTCTAAAGATAATTCTGACTCCTATAATTAGGCTAAATCTAGTTTCAAAAATAAAAAGTCCTTAATAGGCAAAGAAAAGAAACTGCAGTCTTTGGATTTCGCTAAGACAGTGAGCAATAAGAAAGGTGCTACACACAATATTTCTAAGGAAGTTTAAACGATAAGAACCGTGTGAACGCCTAAATCATCAAAAATATTTAAGACGTATTATTGGACGAGGTTCACGTCCTTTTGCCACGTGAGCCAATGGCAAGCCAGTCCTTACAGCGCAGGACGAAAGAACTGCGTTTGGTAGTGGGGTAAAAGTGCTTTTTAAAATTATTCGTAAAGTAGAAGTAGGACCATCCAGATAGAAGTCTTAAATTCTTTCATCTCGGTCACCGTTATTGTCGTTTGGAGTGACCCACTGCTGTTCACCTAAATATGTAAGTTCAATAAATCTATTGCTTTTTTACCTGTATTTATTTCATTTTATATGTCTGGATCTAGCCTGAGAACAGGTAATTAGTTCGCAAAATCTCCAAGGTAACGCTCCCAGGGAATCGGATCTCCAGATAGCTCAAGAAAAAAAGGTCACGTTCACATGGCTGTACATTTTATTTTCACTCAATGATTGAGCGTGGCGCAGGCCTTGTTGGCACAATCTTCAGCGCTATAAGCGGCGCTATCGGAGAAATTACAAGGTGTAAGTTCACGGCCTTTGGGCATTTATACATTTAATATAAGCCGCCAAGATTTTCATCGCTACAAATGGCACAGTCGGAAATTGGAAAAAAAATTACGAACTAATTACGCAATAAACTTTGTAATTCAAATTTAATTATTAGAGAGATACAGACATATAAGTAAAGTGATAAGGCCTATAGCCGCTAGGCTACGACAGGAAACCCCTTATATCTCATAGGAGATAATAGCCTCCCCCAAAATAGGTTAAGTAAAAAAAAATAAATTTATTTTGAATTGATTAAAAAAAAATGGACGAACTTAATGACTTATTAATAGTGCAGAAGTTAGTCGGGAAAAATATAGAAATAGCAAAATCTATCCCGGAATACAATGGTCAATCAGATATTGACGAATTTAATATCCAATTGACCCAGTTTGTACAACTAACAAAAACAGACGTTGGAGCGTTAAAAGACATGCTCCTACTATGATTAAAAGGCCAGGCCTTAACCTTTATAAAACAGATCGAACATACCATAGGCAATAACGCCAACTTGCAAATAAATACGGTTGATAACTTGTTAAAAGCATTCAAAGAGAGATTTATAGAAACCAGTTCCATAAACAAATTAAAACACGGAACGGTGAGCTTTGACTTTTCACAAAATATAAGAGAATATCTTGATAATATACGCATTTCAGTAAAGGCAAAATACGGAAGTGGTTCGGGACAACTGTATGAAAAAGTCATACTAAATACCTTAATACCCTTTGCAAGGGCTACCCCCAAAACTATATAGAGTGGTAATATCCAAAAATATTCAGGCGTTGGATCTCGCAGTTCAGGAGGTAGAGCGATTGATCGAAGTCGACACGATGGTCGCAAATCATAGCAAAGCAAAAATAAATAGCCTAGGCGATTCAAATGCGAACATAAACTTCAAGGGTTATCAGGCATCCCCCAATTTCTTTTCAAGGGATAACTCCCCAGTGCCACAGAGAAATAAAACAGCAGAACCCGCTAGGCAGAAATGTTTTCAGCCTATCAAGCAATCAAATTAAGAAAATAACCCTACAATAATAAGGTGCTATAATTGTAATTGTGTTGGCCATATCGCGAGAGAGTGCCATTATGTCCCCAATCGTATACCAAGAATTGCTGTCAGTAATACGCAAAATTACGGCAACCATTTGTTCGGAAGAACAAATTTTAGCACCAGTCGTGCAATAGGCTCTAGCCAGGGAGGATTGCGCCAATCAGTACCTTACAACACGTACCAACCAAATTTGTATAGCCCTCCCCCCAACAGACAAATTAATTACCGATTTGAAAACCCAAATACTCGCCAAGGCAAATATAATGCGAGAATGCCATATAGAAATCACAAAAATTCGCCGACAAGAAATGAAAATTTTGCAAACCAACGGCATTGGCAGTCAGCGCCAGTAAGCGGCACTGACGCAAGACACCCAAGTTACCATAATAATATATGGCGAAGGCAGACAGATGTAAATCAATTAAATATGCCTACGGAATCTCATATGTCTGAGTATCTATTACAGGTACCGACACATGAAACAAATCCTCAGGGAAACGTTTCAGGCCCCTCAGAAATATGAATTGGACCCAGAGGGTGCCCGGAATATTTAATAGGTCCAAAACAATGGTAGTGCCGTCTTGTAGTGATATTAATAACAAGTTACCTATATTTAATGATTTTTGTGTAGAAAATGTTTATTTCAAGGCTTTGATTGACTCCGGAGCAATATCTCCGGAGTATCATAAACTCTTGCGTGTTTAATATGTTGCCTCTGCATATTAGGCGACAGAAGAACCCTAATAATCCCAATTTAACGAGTGTGACAGGCCATAAATTGGACGCAAAAGGTTCAATTTGCCTAAACGTAAAAAGAGACGATAGGACCTTTACGGCAAATTTTATAATATGCGATAACTTTCCATATGAGGCTATCATAGGCGCAAATTTTCTAAGGTCTAATAGAATACTATTAGACGTGGCTAATGAGAATCTTGTCTACCCAGCTAAGGTAGGCGAAGAAATTTCTACCTTAAGAAATTGTAACAGAGGTTACGAAGACAACGTAACAGTAAACAAAATTTCTGGCGGTATAATGTCGCAGTATTTTGAACCTCATGTCTCGCAAAGACATGGCATAATTGGAAATTTGTTCAATTACCCTGAGAGACATTGCAGAAATGAAGTAAATTTAAATAATAAAAGTATTGAATCTGCGAAAATAAAAATAGGAGAAATGCGACAGTACAGGTCAAACAAAATTAAGGAAATAGTGGAACTATGGAAAAACATAGTAAAACCCAACGTGACGCCACAAGAAGCCACAATGGTGCAGCATACCACCAGTATGAATCTAATAAATAATGAAAATAAAGAGCAATATTATGGATTCGCGATAAGGACAAACAAAAGTCCCTCCCAAAACGATGCAAAAAATTCAAATATCACAGATTATTGAGCCAGTGGTTAACAAATGCGAAATATGGTTT
This sequence comes from Artemia sp. Qi Xiang Cuo, assembly GCF_049724085.1. Classification (NCBI taxonomy): domain Eukaryota; kingdom Metazoa; phylum Arthropoda; class Branchiopoda; order Anostraca; family Artemiidae; genus Artemia; species Artemia sp. Qi Xiang Cuo. The sequence continues at coordinate 8,664,621 of NC_142798.1, read as the reverse complement.
ACGACCCCATCTGAAAGCCCCGAAAATCTGCTATGCGAGGAACAGATTATATCTTATGACAAAGGAGAAGGTTTTATTTGGGTAACCAATAACCACAAAAATGATACAATTACAATTAAAAAGGGGATGTGTTTAGTTCAAATCCAGGCTTTGACGGAGAATGCTTTAAATAGATGGGAAAATTCTAAAAGAATCCTAGTTAACGGTATTAAAACTTCAAATAACAAATATCCTTTAACTAAATCGCAATTTTTAAACAAATTTAATATGGATCATATTACGGACTTGGAGCTTAAGAAAAAATTATGCCAATTATTATGGAATTTTAAAGATGTGTTTTCTGCATCTGAAGATGACATCGGGCTGATGCCGTTTTATGAACATTCAATTTTAACGACTGGTAATCCCGTAGCAAAACAGCCATATCGTGTGCCATATAAGCACAAAGAATGGTTAAAAAATAAAATCCATGAATTAGAAAAAAATGACATTATACGCCCAAGTATAAGTCCGTATAGTGCACAAGTGATCTTAGTACCAAAAAAGAATGGAGATCTTAGACTCGTAGTAGATTACAGAGTCCTTAATAAACAAGTAGTTAGCGATAAATTTCCTCTACCAAGAATAGATGAAACCCTTGGCTCAATTTCAAGGGAAAACAAAATTTTTACTTATTTTGACCTTACCCAAGGCTACCACCAAGTGAAAATAGCCAAAAAAGATATTCATAAAACAGCATTTTCAGCATTTGAATATGGTTCTTATGAATACTTAAGGGTACCATTTGGATTGAAAACAAGTCCAAGCGCGCTTTGTAGACCCCTACTGCACCTGTTAAGAGGATTAAAGAATATCATTCATTTTGTTGATGATGTTATATGCTTGGGGAAAAACACTGAACAACACTTAGCAACATTAGCTAAGGTGTTCGAGAGGTTCAGACAAGGCAATTTAAAATGTCGACCTGAGAGAGTAAATTTATTTCAACCTAAAATTAAATTTTTAGGAGTAGTAGTAACCCAAGGAGAGATATCCCCAGACCCTGATAAAATAAAATGTGTTGAAAACCTCAAGCCCCCCAGGACTTTGAAAGAATTAAGGGGACTTTTAGGCCTTACTGGCTACTTTAGCAAATTCGTACGTCATTATGCCCAAATTGCAAATCCCCTCACAGAATTAACTAAAGGGAACTCCCAAAATGTTATCTGGTCCCGGGAAGCTCAAACTTCCATAGACCGTCTCAAAAAGGCGCTCACTTCTGAACATATTTCATCACTTCCTGATTTCGAAAACGGGGAATTTGCGGTTACAACCGATGCTAGTTCAAAAGGCATTGGGGCTATTCTTTCGCAAATAATTCCCATAGGAAACCCTGATCCCTTACAAAGACCTACTAATCAAAAAAAATAGAAAAAGTTATATGCTATTCGAGTAAAACCTTATCAAAGGGCGAAAGTTGTTATTCCGCCGCAAAGTTAGAATTATTCTCTTTAATCCACCACTTGGACAAATTTAGACACTATTTAATTGGTAGAAAATTTAAGCTACGATCAGGCCATAAAAGCTTGCACTACATACGCACATTTAAAAAGCCCATGGGAATTCTAGCTCGAAGGATTATGAAAATCCAAGACGTAGAATACAAATTTGAACATTTAAAGGGAAAACAAAACGCAGCTTGCGACTGTTTAAGTAGATACCCAGAAAATATTTCGTCGGAAGCTGAAGAACATGAAGTTAACGCCATAAATGCTAAGAGCAAACATGGATGTAAGAAAAACAAAGTCAAAGACGCAGTAAAGGAAAATAAGGTTAACTACTGTCCCTTGTCGTTAGAAAATATGAAAAGAAAGCAAAAAAAGGACGAAATATATTCGGCGCTTATTAATTATTTTGTGAATGATGATGCGTTACCGGATAAATTCAAAACTCTTAGAAAAGAGATAGATAACTTTTACTTTGATCTTGATGAAGAAATACTATGTAGAATCGTGACTGCTGAGACAAAAAGAAACCAAACTTCAATAATGCCTGTATTACCACAAAACTTAATAGTGCCTGCATTTGAATATTTTCATTCAGAGATAGGTGGACATTTAGGGGTAATGAAAACGTTCCATAAGTTAAAACAACACTTTTAAGTGCCGTCCGCAAGGACAAAACTTAAAGAATTTGTAAGTACATGCGAAGCATGTAACTTAAGAAAAATCCCCCCAGCTTATCCTAATCCTCCAATGGGAAGGATCCCGGTAGCAAGGTACCCCTTCTATATTATCTCATTTGACTTATACGGAACAAGCGGAGCCCTGCCTGTTTCTAGCAGAGGCCATACTTGTATTCTTTCGGTTATAGATCATTTTTCCGGATTTACTTTTGCAAAAGCATTAAAAAATCAAGGTTCTTATACCACCAGTAAGGCATTAGCAAAAATTTTTTTACAATATGGTGTTCCAAATAAAATTTTGAGTGACAACGGGAGCAATTTTGTTTCAAAGGTGACAAAAGACTTAATGAGTTTTCTTAATATAGAGAAAATGGTGACAGCGCCGTACCATCCACAAGCTAATGGTAAAATATAAAATAGGCATAAAATATTTTCGAATTTATTAAGTATTTATACAAAAGATAATAGGAACGACTGGGATCAATTCTTACTTTATTTAACTAACGTAATCAACACTGTTTATTCAGAAACAACTAAAGATAATCCATTTTATTTACTTTTTGGTCGCGATTTCAGAATCCCGTATAATGACATTATTGAATCTCGGCAGTATTATAATAGCTCGGGAGATTACAAGCAAGAATTCATAAATAGGATGAGAAAAATTTATAAAATAGTTAGGCAAGAGTCGGAAAAATGTAAAATAAGCCAAGAACTAAGAAACCAACCCAAAGTCAAGGAAAGTATAGATTTCAAAGTAGGAGACTGCGTCTACCTAAAGAACGAGGCAAAAACAGAAGGAAAAAAACTTTCCAACAAATATTCTGGACCGTACAGAATAGTCAAAAAGTACGATAACGAATATACTTTTGAAATGGAAAACCCCTATGGTGGAAGAACTTACAAGGCGTACGTTAGCCGAATAAAAAGAGCCAAATTTTTAGAGATTCTGATTCTTCAGATGCAGAAATTGAGCCCCCTAGGTCAAGATTGGCAGAGCTAAAACCCTTTAATTTCAAACAAGACTATATCGAGAATGACAGTGATGAGAAAAACTTTGAAAACTTTTTTGCAATGAAAAAACTATTTGTTCCTAAGAAAAAATCCCTAATACCAGGATTCTTTCCTGAAATAAAAACACCAAAAAGTCAAAAAGTCATTCATCGGCGAGCAAAGGAGATTTGGATTATACAATATCACCAAAAACCCAATTTTTCCCCGATAGAATTTCGACCCCATGTCCCCCCAAAAGATTTCCAGACGATATGGTTTCCCCCGCAACACCAATAGAAAGGCCCCTGTCATTGCAGGAAGAATTAAACAGAGCTGTAGAAACCCCCGGTATTATTGTAAAGAAAACTCCTCCCAAAAATTTAACTAAAACAAACCTACGAGAGGCTATGGCTTTAATAAATTTTCCCAAAAACGAGTCAAAGTACATTACCCAAGAAAAAAACTCCAAAGGATGACCGGCAAAGGCAAGATCAGGATATAACTGTGTCCAAGGTCAGACCTAAACAGTGGACTCCATAGAGGGAAACCCTAGTGCAAAGAGTTCCCTATCCCCCTAAAGACATGGCCTTCAAAAAGTGGAGGAACCACGGAAAAACTATTGATTCCTCCTAAAGCTCTCAAGAATCTTTCAAATCTCCCGAGTTGAAAACTCGAAGCGATGACTTAGAGAATAAACCTTCTACTTCCAGAGGAGTAGAAATTTACGAAGGAAGGGCAGGTGATACCTCAAAAAGCGCCACCTCTAAAAGTTCTAATCTGGATTCGTCGGAAACCAGTTCTGAAGAGTCTGACAGCGAATCAGACCATATATTAGCTAAAGAAACAGGAAAATCAAGACCGACCTCAGCAGCCGCACACGGGAAACAAACGAAATTAAAAGGGCAAAAATTTTTGAAAAAACAATACAAAAAGTTTGATCTTATTTCGCTAGAAAAACCGAAAAAGAAAAAACCGCATGAAACATAGGAGAAAATAACGACACAGTCAGACAAAACGGTTAAAAAACCTGACAGTTGGAAATATCCCTAATTAATGTAAAAACAAATTTCAAATCCCTTATGAAAAATCAACTTATGATCCACAAAAATAAATTTAACAGTTTGCAAGTAAAGTTAAGCAAGTCATTATTAATGGAAAAAAAATAATACTAATACGAGTGATGTCGAAACACTAGTGGTCAGAGAGAAAGGTTGGGACAGATAATAACCAAAGGTAGGAAGATCGTGGTCGAATAAAAACGACAACTGGCATTGGACCACGTCTTGTGGAAAGCCCGGGGAGGAACTTAAGGCCCATGATTGTTTTTTGTAGTTTTTTTTGTGTGTAAACGACCGTAGGAAGGGATATTTCTCAGTCCTTCAAGTCTAAGAAATTAGTATTTTTATGCCAAACAGGGCCAGTCAAAGCAATATTTAAAGGTTGAATAGAAACTTCAGTGAGCTATGTTTTCGTTTTTTGGATCATAATGCTTTGAAAGAGAAACAGAGAGTTTACTTTCTTATAGGTCCGAAGAAAAAAAAAACAAAAACAAAAAACTTTTTCATTTCATTATGTTATATCTATAACGTATGCTGTCCTACAGCTCTGTGTTAAACATTACTTTCAAAGAGAAACAAAGGCATTAATGTCTTTAGCTCCTTGGCGAAAAATTTAATTTCATTAGTTTATATCTATGACGTATACAATAACAGAGAGATCACTGTTCTATAGTTCTGCGACAAAAATGTTCTTTAATTTCATTGGTTTATCCATGACATATATTGTGCTCTAATTTTTGTGACATATTTTCGCAAGTCAGTCACGTTATATCTTACCTGTACTGACTCAGGCCTCCTCAGATTTTCTATGAAAAATCGACCCATGTCCGAACAAAGATTGATGTCATCAAAAACAAACAAAATTTTGTTTTTACTAATCGTTTAATTTCTACCAATAAGAAGACTGCAAGGTAATGACGGTGATATCTTTACTAATGGTCTTATACATGGATTAAGACGAGGCGAAATCTCCTCTCTACAATGGGCATAAGAGCTTTCTAAGATGTAGAATCCCTACAACCATTATTAAACTCATTAAGACAGGGCTCTTTGTGTATGTTTTGCAGTACTGCATTGGTATCTACCCCTTTCTTAAGTTCATTTGTATGAAATTACCTTTCACGTGAATATTGAAAAAAAAATTAAACTATGAAGAAAATTAATCAAATGAAAATCTAAAATACCTAACTTGACTTAAAAATTCGATAATCTGTCACTATTCATAGCTCGAGCTAGATCTGAATCGTGTTTTGCTCTGATTCTTAGGTTTTTAGTGATTAATCTTCCTTTTTTACTTGCCGTTTCGTTCGTTTTTCTTGCTTAAAATATCAGTCAAATTCTTATTTAATTATTCTAGTATTCAATTCGTACTCAATTTTTTACTTTAATTATTTATTAAAATATAATTTCTCAATAAGTTATTAATTAAAATTCAATTATCTCAATTAAACTAATTAGAACCTGATAATTTATTTAAGTTAGACTAAGGTTTATGTTTAACTTGAAAAGATTGTGCTTCATTTAGTGAAAAATGTTTATTTTTGTCAATTTTTTCCTGTTTCTCCCTTTTTTTAATTTATGCGAAATTTATTTGAGCAACATGTATATTAAATTATCCAATTCTGATATAGTGACTACTAAAGAGATTTTCTCTTGAAACCTATATTTCTTCACCCCCATTATACCCGTACAAATTTCAGCCAGTTTTCAGTATATTTTGATAGAGCGAATTTGTTTTTATTAGCTGAAGTAAACATGACTAGTTTGGAGCGTCGGGTATTTTGAAAAGAAGTTTAGTTTTTAAACTATGCAATTCAGTAGGCTATACCCTTCTATCTGGCAGCTTTATAAAATCAAAAAAAAACTACCAATACAGAAGCGTCTAATTATGAGCCGATCCTGTTCATATTTATGAACACTATCATGATTTTCTGTTTCAAGAGAAACTGTTGGAACTTTGTCTTGTTACAATAAAACAGAAAGAATAGACCCAAGTTACAAAACAGAATTACTATTACAAAATGTGGGCACGATAACCATAAAACAAGGGTGTCGACTCGTAACTAAAGAGTCAGCCGTTAATTACCACAAGCACAAAGATAATAAGTCCCAAAATAACTAACTTCAAGGCGATCAACCTGTCGTACACTATTCCCAATATAGAAAACAATGAAATAAAAACCTCGATATGGTCAAAAACAGAAAAGAATAAAGGGACAATAAGGCTTAAAAATATAAGAGAAGCATTAGATTCACAGATTCCCCTATTTACAAATGAAGACCAAAGATTGACGTATGTGGATAAGGTACGTATTGTTCTCGACCGATTTCTGGTTGAACATACTATTGGCCGTTTGTTTCGTATTCACAACCTCCCTAGCCATAAGAACCCTATTGAGTTTTAATAAGTGAAAAATCCTAAGAATAAGAAAACGAAAACCAAGAGAAGAACACGGGGAAACGGCCGAAATGCAGAGGTTAAACCCGGAGCCCCATGAGAACGTCTAAGCCAAGAAATAGGGAAGACATTAGAAAACGAGTGGGTATAAAGGTCTCCACTTGTCCTTGTTATGTCTTGTTCCCTCATTGTTGTATCGTTTACGTAAAACCGTGTGGTTATGACGCTGCAACATGCGTTTCTTGAACAGCACGGACGTGTGTGAACAATGCAGGCATGAAATATGTTGTAAAATTAGACCTCAAACTTAATAATGTAGGGTAAATTATGTTTATTTAATAAGTATTGAAGGATTATATAAGCCCTTTATCGATGTTTCCGTTCTCAAAACAAATTTGAAGACATCTCTGTTTTCGATTTCCCAATGGGAATTGTGTCGTTTTATTATAAACAAAAAAGAAATTTTTCGTTGTGAGTACTAATATTAGTGTATTTATTTAACTCTGTCTCATAGCGTAAAAAAAAATTCATGTACCCAATTAATACGTGACTTATTTTTACTATGAGTGTTTACTTCAAAGAACGTGTGATTCTGCCTCGATATTTTTATTACAGGAGGCGGATGGACACATTGGATATCGAGCATTACAATGAGTTGCCCAGTGCAGATACAACCTAGTAGCATCTATTTTCATCATACCTCAGCCAACGAAGAGTACTCACCATACACTACAGGCAATTTTCATCCCAGCTTCGTCTACGAAAACAACAGTTACCTTTGATCATTGTTTCTTCGACCATGAACCATATTACGTACCAGGTAACATTATATTTGAATCTCAGTATCCAGCGCATATCGAACTATATAATCTCATAAATTCTGAGAACCTCATTGATCAGTACAAGATAAAAATACAGAAATATCGCCCTTGATAATCATTATAGACCCCAGAATCACTTGACTGTATAGTGATGATATTTGAAGTTAAATGATATCTAACGATATTTGAAATTAAATGATATTTAACGATACTTGAAGTTAAACAACATTTGAAGATATTTGAAGATATTTGAAGTTGAAATTAAAGACAATATGTCTTGATTCAGTCTTGATTCAGTCTCCCAAGTGAAAACATCTTTTTTGGATTTCTTGAACTTTAAAGCGTGCTCTCAACCAGGATTAATTCATTTGCTTTGAACTTGACCTAGTTTCTTGATGTTCATTAATTCACTGCTTGAACTTGAATTTAATTCAGTGACTTAGTTTGGAATAAATAACAGTCGACTTTTGGTGATTTGACCTGAACTTGACCTAGATTATTGATATTCATTCATTCACTGCTTGGGCTTGAATTTAATTCAGTGACTTAGTTTGAAATACTAATAATAATTCTTAATAGCGGATTCTAGAGTGCGTTCATATTATTAAATTTTACTAATAAGCGAGCAGAAGAGGGGAGTTTCTTGTCGCAAGGGCCGTTGTACCTGCCGGGAGTGTGACTCCCTTAAACTGCGGGGATCAGGTAGCAAGAGACTACGCTTCCCTCGCTTATTAGCTTAAATAGCTCTGTATTACGTCGTAGTTTATTGAACTGGCTCCTCCCCTCGGACTTTGATTGTGCATTACGGATTGTGACGTGGCTGTTGCGATGGGGAGTAATGAGAAATTGGTTTGGAATGCGTTACTGAATTATGCTTTCCGTGCGATAAAAGCTGGTAATCGCTCGGAGGATATAGCGAAAAAAGCAGTCGAGTTTTTCTCAGAGGAAGCAATTGCAATGGCGACGGAGTTATTGTGGCCCCTAGCAGGAATTACCACACGTGTTACTGCGCGATCGAAGAACACCGATGATATCCTGGACATATTAAAAGTATTTCGGGTTTGTGAAAATAAAAATATCTCGTTGCCGCGGTTTGTGATTTTCGAACCTGATGAAGTTCCGATAATCCCGGGAGAAGTGACGGCTACCCTAACCCGGAAAGTAAACGAATTGTGTGCTAAGTTCGATAGTTACGTGGATTCTAATCCCTCTCCATCTGTCTCTGCTATGCCTGCGGCAGAAACCAACACGATCACGTCGAAACTGTCATATGCGGTTGTTTTGAAGAATCCCCCGAAAGATCTTTCGAACCCTAGCGCTCGGAAATCCTATTTGGACAGAGTATGTGGTGATACTAGTTCGAACATTGTGGAGCTGAAACCTAGGAAATCTGAATGGAGAGTAGTCTTGAACAACAAGAATGCTGCCGAGTCCCTGGCTGAGGCAGTGGGTAAAAGTGACTCAACTATAAGTGTTAAAGTAAAAACTCCCGCTTTCTTCGGAATAATCCGCCACGTTCCCACTGAAACTTCAGATGACGAACTGCGCTCAGTTGTACCGAACTGTGTTAAGGCCGTACAAATTGGTAGTACTCGGTCATTCAAATTACAGTTTGAAAGCAAAGCTCATCTCTTTATCGCAATGAACTCTCCGCCCATTTTTGGTTACGAGCGACTACCCATTACAGAATTTAAATTCTTACCGATGCAGTGCTACAACTGTCAGTCCTACGGACATGCAGCAAAATCTTGTGTAGATCCCCCGAAATGTTCAAAGTGCGGTGGAGATCATTCCAGCTCTCGGGACAATCCATGCCAAAATGCCCCCAAATGCGCTCTGTGTGGTTCTTCTCGACACCCGTGCTACAGCTTCCAATGTCCAGTAGCTCAGAAGCTAATTTCTAAACAATGATCGGTGATTCTATACGGGTTGTTTCATGGAACTTAAATGGTGGAGTGGTTGATAAAATGCCACTGTTAGAAGGATTGTTATGTTATAATGATGTACTCTGTGTGCAGGAACACTTCCTCTCGAATCAAGCCGTTAGTCTGCTTGAGCTAAACGATGGCGTCAAAGTATTTGCTACTCCTGCAAAGTCATCGGGCAGGGGAAGGCCGTCCGGTGGAATCGCCATTCTTGTTAGCAGCAGGTTAAATCCCATTCTGTATAAATCTTCAGACTTTTTTGTTGCTGTTAAGGTGCACAAAACTGTTATCCACTCTGTGTACATGCCAACAGACTACAGAGACAGTAAATCAGAAAAAAAATTTAGTGAAGCCTGCAGTAAGCTATCGAGTTCGGTGGGCAGCTGTTCTAGCCAGGGCCTTGTATGTATAGTCGCTGGTGACGTGAACTGTGACTTGACTGATGAGTCTAACGCTCGAGCACAGATCCTCCTATCTTCCTGTGACGGTCTTCGTCTTGCTAACAATGATCTGTGTTTTACTTATATCCATAACTCAGGCTCGACTTCATCTCTCGACTTCATGTTAAGTTCCATCCAATCTCCAGCTTCCGGCAATTCGCACGTAGATCTGAGCGTAAGCGCGTCTGATCACTTTCCAATTATAAACACTTTTCGAGTAATTCCTGCCTCTCCTAACCCCCCAACTAATGAAAAGAAGTGGAAAATCAAAACTAATTGGAGTAAAATTGACCTGGCTACTTATCATTACGTATTGGATGAGATTCTCACAAAGATTAAAGTGCCGTTCCAATTACTACAGCAGAGTGTATGTATTCAAGATGAAGAGAAACAGCTGCTACTAAACATCTACTGTAGTGAAATATCTCACGCACTGTTATCTGCCGAGGCCGCTGCGGTCCCCATTCGTAAAGTCCGAGTGGGAACGGAAATTCCAAAGTGGTCCGAAAACCCTGCTCTAAGTGAAGCATGTGGTCGTGCAAAATTTTGGCTTAGGCTCTGGAACGAGTGTGGTCGTCCGAAATCAGGTGTTGTAAATGAAGTTCGGCTGTTCAGCAAACGCAGATTTGCTAAGATTTTGTCTAAGCATAAATGTGAAGTGATCGATCAACATAGTCAATTGATAAATAATGATCCAAATGCTGTGTGGAGATTTCTTAAACGTAAGGGTGATCAGAATAGTGTCGAACCTGTGATCTCTGAGCAAGATTGGGTGTCCCACTTTACTTCTGAGTTCTCTCCACCCGAACAAGATCTTGAAGATAAATATGAAGTCGAACTTGATAAGTTCATGGAATTGCCTAGTTCTGGTGTTGGCTACACAGTGACTGTTCCTAATCTGATTCGTGCAATTTCAAAATTAAAAAAGAAACAATCGAAAGGTGTCGACAAGTTGTGTGGGTTGCATCTTGTACATGGTACTGCTGGTCTCCTGAGTCATTTAGAGCTTCTATTCCAAATTATCTTTAATTCTGGTCTCGTTCCCGACGTTTTTGGTACTGGAGTAATTACACCTATTTTGAAAAAAGGGAAAAATCCGTTTGAATGCGTATCTTACCGCCCTATAACTGTTTCGCCGGTTTTATGTAAGCTTATGGAATTGCTAGTTATAGATCATATTGCTTTTCAATGTTCTACCCCCGATAATCAGTTCGGATTTAAAAAAGGTGTTGGTCGCGAGCACGTCCATTATATTCTTGCTAATATATTAATAGAAGCTGATGAACTGAATGAATCCCTTATTCTAGCGAGTCACGATGTTAGACGTGCTTTTGATTCTGGGATACATCCCCAGTTATTAGTGTCTGCTCATAAACGTGGTGTGGACCGATCGGTTATTTTGCCTTTTCGGAATATGTATAAGAAGCTTCGAGTCCAAGTTAAAGTCCCGTCTCCTAACGGGCCGATTGTATTACCAAAAGCTATTCCGGTTAGAAAGGGCATTAGGCAGGGTGCAATTTCGTCACCCCGGTTGTATAATAATAGTGTTCTCGAGGCCCAAAAGTTAGTGCAAATGAGCTGCATTTTCCGAGGTTTGGATGTAACATTACTTAATTACGCAGATGATATTTTTAATTTAAGCAGATGTTTGTCTCGTATTGATGAAAATTTTCAGATTCTAGATGATGCTTATAGAGAGATAGGCCTATCTTTTAATGCAAGTAAAAGCGAGATTGTTGCTTTCAATAGGAGAAATGCAGATTGTATAGATCTTGCTGTCAAATTTGGTGCTCAAGAGGTTCCACTGTCTGACTCCATAATGTACTTAGGAATGCCTATAGGTCATAACATGGCATCTACACGTGCTCGCCAAATAAGTAATTTCGCAGAAAAGGCACGTAAGGCTTACGGGGCGCTATCTTCAACTAAAGCGAAATATAATCGACAAATTCGAGCTAGGCTATATAATGCACTGGTGATCCCACACTTTCTGGCTTTATCACCGTTTTGGCATATATTTAGTGTTAGTGATAAAAGAAACCTTCGATCACTTTTTTACAAATATGCAAAATTTCTTTTAAATACCCCACCGTGGGTTAAAAATTCCAAGATGTCTGCAAGGTTCGGTATCACAGATCCGATTGCTGCTGTGACGAAACGTCGTTCTGAATTTTTGGGGTCGCTTGGGCCTAGTAGTCTGGCAATTGCAATTCGTCCTTAGTGAGTTTTTGTAATAATGTTTTTATTTATTGGCGGTGTATCGTAACGTTTGTTTTTGTTTTTGCAGTTAAGTGTTTTTTTTGTTTTTTTTTCTTCTTCTTTATACTCCATTCGTGCCATTTGTGGTTTTGTATCGAGTGGGTGAATAAAATTATCTATCTATCTATCTAATCATTTGACCGTATAGTGATGATATTTGAAGTTAAATGATATTTAACGATATTTGAAGTTAAATGACATTTGAAAATATTTGAAGATATTTGAAGTTGAAGTTAAAGACAATTTGAAGTTTAATTCTGAGAACCCCATTGATCAGTACAAAATATAAATACAGAAATATCTCCCTTGATAATCATTATGGACCCCAGAATCATTTGACTGTATAGTGATGATATTTAAAGTTAAATGATACTTAACGATATTTGAAGTTAAAGGATATTTGAAGATATTTGAAGTTGAAGTTAAAGACAATATGTTGAAAGAGTCACTATAGTTTGATGTCAACCCGTCCAAATCCAGACTTCAATTCCCCCGTGATTAACCTAGGAATCACCGCAAAGGTTAATAGACGCAAGCCATGAGCTAACAAGTTTATAAGAGACACAAAGAACAATTTTATACGAGAATACATTCTCTATGTGCCTCAAAATATCCCAAAAGATAAGGCACCCTATGAACTATCGAAAAGCAGGTGAGAATGAACTCTGATGGCATATTCTAACACCTGTAGTTGGAAGCATCATTTCCCAGTTGACAATTAGAGAAAGCCTGTCGTGTGAACACAATCGTACTTGAACTGTCCCATGAAGAAACCACAACGTAAGTGCTTTAAAGAATTTTGCCATGACGAAAAGAGTGAAGAACAATAATTTACAACAGGAGGATTGAGTACACTAAGGACTCGAAGGTAATGAAATAGATGTGAACTTACATATGTTACTTTCTAACAACTTTGATAACTCAAAAATCCCAATAGTGAAAGTGTTTTAATGTTACCAGTGAATATGGTAAACCCAATATTGTGTGTTTTAAATCATTTCTGTATGTAGTGTCAGATGTCCAGATAGTTATGTTCCTTCTTTCTAAAGATAATTCTGACTCCTATAATTAAGCTAAATCTAGTTTCAAAAATAAAAAGTCCTTAATCAGCAAAGAAAAAAAACTGCAGTCTTTGGATTTCGCTAAGACAGTGAGCAATAAGAAAGGTGCTACGCACAATATTTCTAAGGAAGTTTAAACGATAAGAACCGTGTGAACGCCTAAATCATCGAAAATATTTAAGACGTATTATTGGACGAGGGTTCGCGTCCTTGGGCCACGTGAGCCAATGGCAAGCCAGCCCTTACAGCGCAGGACGAAAGAACGCGTTTGGTAGTGGGGTAAAAGTGATTTTTAAAATTATTCGTAAAGTAGAAGTAGGACCATTCAGATAGAAGTCTTAAATTCTTTCATCTCGGTCACCGTTATTGTCGTTTGGAGTGACCCACTGCTGATCACCTAAACATGTAAGTTCAATAAATCTATTGCTTTTTTACCTGTGTTTATTTCATTTTATATTTCTGGATCTAGTCTGAGAACAGGTAATTAGTTCGCCAAATCTCCAAGGTAACGCTCTCAGGGAATCGGATCTCCAGATAGCTCAAGAAAAAGAGGTCACGTTCACATGGCTGTACATTTTATTTTCACTCAATAATTGAGCGTGACGCAGGCCTTGTTGGCACAATCTTCAGCGCTATAAGCGGCGCTATCGGAGAAATTACATGGTGTAAGTTCACGACCTTTGGGCATTTATACATTTAGTATAAGCCGCCAGGATTATCATCGCTACAAGTTTAAAAAGAAGTGGAAACATGTATTTTTTTCGGTAAAGTGCAAATTATGTATTTTTCCGGTAAAAATATAGATGTATTTTTGCTCGATAAAGTTGAAATTATGTCCTGCTTTTGAGAAAGCTTGGGGGTTGTCAACCCTGCTCATTTTAATTTCTGATCGTTTCGAGTTTGACTCAGTTATTTATTGTAATTTTTGTTTGTTTTGGGTTCATTTATTTATTGATGGTAATATGTGGTAGTTTTATGCATGGTAGATTATTCGATTTTATTTCTTCCTATTTTTGGGTTAGTGGAGTTCTTTACTTTTCTTTGACAAACTTGTTATGTGGAAAAAGTGTTTTAATTAATTTTCAAAGAAATAAAGCTATTAATTGTATTTGAAACGAAGGCGATGTAATTTCTTTCAGTAAGATGTGAAGACTTTAGAACACTAGTGTCAGATGTGCCACCATAAGCTAACTAGCTTTATTTCTGTATATATCTATATTCATTTATTTCTGTCTCATTCAGTTTCCTATATTTTCAAAACTGTTATTTACCTATTTTTTCTATTCTATTAGCTTTAAAATTGTTTGAACAACAATTATTGAAAAACAAAATATTTTACAAGTATTATGAAATACATTCATTTAAGATATAATTAATTAGTCGAAGGCCAAGTCGAAAATAGAATTCTTAAGGATATTCAATTAAGAAGTAATAAGATTGCTTATTAAAGATAAGCAAATCATACTCTCTAAATCTTGAATATTACAAGAAGTAAGAGAAAAACAGGAGTTCAAAAACTCTTGAATAAAACATACTTATTTCTCACGTTTTTCATGAAAAAAAAAGAAACATAAAACAGAAAAAAAGTCAACAGTTTGTATTTTAAAAAATAACATACAGTAAAAAATAATTGGCTATTTGCTTTCGTTCTAGTTGTATCAGCCATTTTCAGTTTTATGTTATTGTGCTGAAAAATTTAAATGTCAGCTGTTTTGCTGACATAAGAGACTTCAATGCTCAGCAATTATACTTATTACTACAAATCATATAATAAACGTCTCAGCTATTTGAATATGCGTTAGTTTTCTTTTTCCTACAAAAATTTTTTGAGGTCTTATGTTCGTGTTCCCTTTTCTATCTTCTTTTTGCGTGAAATACTTTTCAGGGGAGGAAAATTGGCTGATGTCTTTCGGCCACTGAAAGACTTTTCAGCCACTGAAAAGTTTTCTTTTCAGTGGCTGACGTAAACAGAAATACTCTCCCTGGTTGGTTGATTTCAACAATTAGATAAAGCATACATAGACGAAGACTTGATGTTTCTCCAATTGTTGTACAGCTTGTGCTACTAGCTGTATAAAGAATGTTTTGCAGTCCTAAAACAGCAATCAAGTGCAACTCATGTGGCCAATTCTAACCATAATAAGTTCTAATGTTTAATAATTATACAGTTAAATCTAATACAAACTTAATCATGAAGAACAATATAGAAAATCTTTCATTAGGATCATTAGTTAGTATCATTTTTCATTAGTTTACCTTTATGGTACTATATGGCTCGTTTTTCAGTTTTCACTGTCATTTTCATTTGATTTGAGAAAATAGGCTTCAATTTTTTATATACTGTTTTTTTTTTTTTTTTTTTTTAATGGTTTTTTTAGATACTTAGTTTTCAAATCTAATAATACAATTAGAGGTAAAGGTTGCTTTAAACACAGAAAGAACTTTGATGCTGATGAACAACTAAGCAAAATACTTTCAGCCAAAAACAATCTATAATCAAACAAAATAATCATGTTTTTTTTTATAGTGTATTGATATCTAATATAGGAAGTAATACGGGTACTTTTGCATTATATGGGTCTTTCTAAAAAATCGAGTTTGGTTAATGCTAATGAAATAAAAGAGGATGAATATACAATAGTTTAGAAACAAATTGGGGCTGTATATTTAAACATTAGGGGGGGGGGAGGGGGGTAAACCATTGCATGTATTAAATACATAACCTAACCTAACCTAGGTACCTTTCTAAAAAGTCAAGTGTGGGTAATGCTGATGAAATAAGAGAGGATGAATATATAATAGTTTAGAAACAAATTTGGGCTATATATTTAATATTTAATATTTATTTAATAATTTAATAGTTCATATTATATAATATATTTAATTTGGGCTAAATATATATTTGGGCTATATGTTCTCACCTTCTGTATTTAACATATGTATTGATTTATCACGGCTGGGCCTCTCCTTGGGTATTCGAAGATTTTAATCCAGTGTCAAATATGTTTGATGAAGTGTCTGTAAAAAAAAAATATTTTTTTTCTCTGATTTTTTTCTTCTGAACTCTTTATGGTAATCTTTTTATGGTAATCTGGAAATCCTAAATGAGAAGGTGGCAAGCGAAGACTGTGCTTAGAGCATGAAACCTTGTGGAATGTGTCAGCTATGGCTATTTCGCTTATCTTCACTTATGTAAAGAAACTGGCCCTCTTCCATGTTGCCAAAAAAAAATCTTTCACAAACTTAACTATGTTCTTCCACGTTTCTTAGCCTGTTTGAAAGTTATGCCGAAAATATGGTTTCCAGCACCAGTTCCATGACCTGTGTTGACTCACTTACCGGAAAAGTGGAAAGCCTTTCAAAGTTGCAAAAACCTCAATGGAAGGTCATTCTTCTTCATTTTCATCCATGGAAACTCATGGAAAGTAATTCTAGATCTTCTTTCCAAGTCGCCAAAACCTCCCTTTGTTCTAAGGCATTCTAGGACAATTCAGTTCTTTTACGGTTTAACTAGGTCAGATTATATTCAATTTCTAATTATTTGACAAGCTGCGTCCTCTGGAAAGTAATTCGCCATACCAACTAAGCAATCAAATAAAACTAATGCAGTAAATGTCAACTATTATGATTTGCGATCCAAAATGAATTTCAGAACCTTTTACAAATTGGACCAAGAAGAGACAAATAAAAAAATAAATTCATATATCGCCTTTGCAGTAGTGCGTCAACGTCTGTTTGTCTGTCAACGTCTTGAACGTCTGTTTGTCATGTTACAATGATAAGCTTGGTATTCCAGTGGAAAAAACGGCTGACGGTACAATTACCATACACAAATAAGGACGCGTAGTAACCTCAAAAGACATCAAAAATGGAAAGCCAACATATTTTCGAACTTGCAGAATATTCATCCGGAATTACCGAAGACATATATGTTAAAACGAGCCATTTGATTGTGAATGTTACAAAACAATCCGTCCATGTTTTGTTAAGTATGATTAAACCGTTCGATTTAAAAATTTGAATGAAGACGTGTAAAGTATACTAAGCTCAAGAAATTTGATCAACAATGTAAAGTTTGAAAAATTTCCTGTAATAGTTGACAATCAATCAAGTTTATAGACTTTATGAGCCACATAAATTTAATTTTGCGTCTTTTGGGAATATTTGGACATACAAAGTTGCACTGAAAGTTTTTAAAGCTTAGAAGTTTTGAGGTAACTTGATTAATAGCATAAATTCAGCATTGTGCCCATCTACGAAAGAATATAATGATTGAAATCATAAATAAGTAAAAGAAAAAAATTGTCAAAGCTGGACTATAAAGAGCTGATTAAGAACTTGGGTCATACTTTACCCTGATTCAGACGTGTCACTTGAGGTGGTAGAGTGACACTTACTCTACACCATTTTAAATAGCAGTGTTTTGGGGGTAATTTCCCCCCAAAAAAAACAGAAGAAAAAAACTAAAATCCTCCCACTCTATAGATTTTGAGAAATAATTTTGTTGTGTGTTCATTCTTTAACAAAGAAAAAGACCTTCTTCCACTCCTTAATTTTTATGAGCTGGCACTTATGTCTGGATTATAAGTGCATTTTTCTGGTCAAAATAGTGAAAATTATACTTCAATCCACTAAATTTTATTTTGGAAGAAATGGGTGGGTGCCTGTGGTCAATTTAAGAAGATAATACCCTATTTCCCTTTTTTGATGTTTTATTAGACCCAATATTTCGTACAGATGTTCCACTGATTTTGGCTTTTTGTAGGTTTTAAGCTAGAACTTTATACTCACTTTGGTTTTCACCAGTGTAGTTATACCTTTTTATAGCCATTTAACTGGAATTATATTCTGTAAAGGAGGCCCCAGACCACTGTATACAAATATAATACAGTATGATCATTCTCTCTCACAACCATTATACAAAGCCGGACCGAGATGCAAGTGCTCCGGAAAACATTTAAACGTGTATAAACATAAGCGATATTCGATTTTTATCACGGGTAGAGATTTCTCTTGAACGCGAAGCGTGGCTTCACCTTTGTAACACTAAATTTTAAAGAATCTAATTTTAAATTAACTTATTCCAAAACATATATAGAAATTGGTATTTAGTAGAGCAATGTTATTATTAGATGTTTTTAGGAATTACAAATAGGCTTCGAAGTCTCGAGTTGGTTTCAAAAGCATTTTGAGAAAGTTTCTGCGAGAATACGTGTTCCAGGGTAATATACACTGGACCGCTGATGGCAGATTAAACGGGATGAGCTGTTTGTACGCGCCGAAAATGTATTAGCCAAAAGTTAGAGCCGCGATTTTACTGTTATATTATTTATATATAGTGCCCGAGACCGTTAATGATTTTGATAAAAAGCTTCTGTCAATCAATTGATTCAAGCATGATTGACCGTCTAGGAACCTGTTTGACGCTTGAGTCAAGCGTTGACGGTGATTAATGGAAAGTTTGAATCAATCAAGGGGTTGACGACGGTGATCGATCGTCTAGACTAATTTTGTTCAAGAATTACGTCAGTCAGTCACACGCCAACAACAATGAAAGACATCGGAAGTAAGCAAAGTGAGGAACGCGAGTTTATCTGTTATTTGTTGTGTGTTCATTCTTTAACAAAGAAAAAGACCTTCTTCCACTCCTTAATTTTCAAAAGCATTTTGAGAAAGTTTCTGCGAGAATACGTGTTCCAGGGTAATATACACTGGACCGCTGATGGCAGATTAAACGGGATGAGCTGTTTGTACGCGCCGAAAATGTATTAGCCAAAAGTTAGAGCCGCGATTTTACTGTTATATTATTTATATATAACAGTAAGTTTGAGGCTCTTATTTTTGGCTACTACATTCTCGGCACGTACAAACAGCTCATCCTATTGAATCTGCCATCAGCGGTCTAGTGTATTACCGAATTATCAAATTTCTTCTCTAGCAAAATTTTGATTGCTTTTTTGTTTTTAGTTACGATCGTCCATTCGATGCCCATTTGACAAATTGAACAATTGTTGAATTTTTATCGCAATATTCAAAGCTGATAATACTGAATTCAGTAAACAATTTTACTAATAATTCGCATTTTCCTATGGTAACGAAAATTTTTGGCAAATTTTTCTATCAAATTGAATCGTTATGAAGGATTTAAAACGCAATATTCAAAGAGTGTTAAGGTAGAATTTGCAAACTCACGAAAATTTAGCTATGACTAGGATTGTTTTTGTTTTCTATATATTTTAAATAAAGATACAAAAAAAGCATATTTCAAGATCAAGTTGGTTCCATGATACTGTATTATATTTGTATACAGTGGTCTGGGGCCTGTATACAGTAGTAACATTGCACTACTGTAATTAGTAGTGCATTTAAAATTAGATTAATTAAGTGATTAATTTAAAATTAGATTCTTTAAAATTTAGTGTTACAAAGGTGAAGCCACGCTTCGCGTTCAAGAGAAATCTCTACCCGTGATAAAAATCGAATATCGCTTATGTTTATACACGTTTAAATGTTTTCCGGAGCACTTGCATCTCGGTCCGGCTTTGTATAATGGTTGTGAGAGAGAATGATCATACTGTATTATATTTGTATACAGTGGTCAGTGGTCTGTATACAGTAGTAACATTGCACTACTGTAATTAGTAGTGCAATGTTATTATTGGATGTTTTAGGAATTACAAGTAGGTTTCGAAGTCTCGAGTTGGTTTAAAAGGCATTTTGAGAAAGTTTCTGCGAGAATACGTGTTCCAGGGTAATATACACTAGACCGCTGATGGCAGATTCAATAGAATGAGCTGTTTGTACGTGCCGAGAATGTAGTAGCCAAAAATTAGAGCCTCAAACTTACTGTTATTTTATTTATATATAGTGCCCGAGACGGTTAATCATTTTGATCAAAAGCTTCTGTCAATCGATTGATTCAAGCATGATTGACCGTCTAAGAGCCTGTTTGACGCATGAGTCAAGCGTTGACGGTGATTAATGGAAAGTTTGAATGAATCAAGGGGTTGACGACGGTGATCGACTGTCTGGACTAATTTTGTTCAAGAATTACGTCACTCAGTCACGCGCCAACAACAATAAAAGACACATCGGAAGTAAGCAAAAATGCAGAACGCGAGTTTATCTGTTTATTAATATAGTTATATCGGGATCACCCTGAGCTATCAAAACTTAAAAGTAGAGACTATTATAACAGAAATGGGAGTTGCATTTGACAAGATATTGCGGACGATACAGACATTGAAACTAGATTAAACAGTTCTTGAACTAAAAACGAAAATTATTGTTTTAAGAACCAAAGCGTCAACCGCGAGTACAAGGCAATCGAACAGAAAAAGAAGTTCTAAACCAACGACGTTTCCTATTTTCTTTTTTTTTTCACTTGAGCGCAACCAAAGTGTATGCAAGAAAAGCCAAATCAGTATTAAACTGCATTTCACACACGGTAAACACTTCACTACCCGACACGACTCTGGACTTAAACTAAAAATCAGGCCGTGAGTTAAAATTAATGCATAAAGTTAGCTTTGGTCAAGATTGAAGGGTTGGTTGAAGGGTCGATTGAAGGTTGATTGAAGCACAAGTCAATCAATTCACGTAAGCTTTTGATCGAAATAAATTGACCGTCTCGGGCCTCCTTAATAAACTTTTTTCAGATTTTCTAAGTTTTTTTCAGTTTTGGCTTAGGAAAAGGTCAAATCCAAAAACTAGAGATAAAACGATGTTTACTAAAATGTTCATAAAAGCGAAAAGGGAATAACTTGATTCCCGAAATCCCCCTAGATCGTCCAAAATTTTGGGTTATTTGAGGCAGGATATAAACAGGAATGAATTAATATTTGCAGTTAAATATGACATAAAGATCGTCATTTTCTCAAGATAGGGATTCAGTGAATGGATACAAGATTCTGCATTTGATTTGAGATGAAAAATACAGAATTAAAATTATAGTCCGAGCGGCTCTAGGAAATTTAACTTTGCCATTAATTTTTAAAATATATCTGAATTTTGATATAAGGTATGTTCCTTTTTAATACCATATTCAGAGTTCAGGATTGTATAGATACAATCCTAAATGTTGGTGCTAATAAGACAGGGAATGAGCTTAAAAAGCTGAACTATGAAATAATAAATATTTACAATGTGAGAGATGGAAGCCCCAAGCGAACCTTAAGTTGTGACTGCAGCTTACTAACTCCGGTATCTTAAAAAAATAAAATAAAGCAAAATAGATGACACTTGCCCTTATGTAAATCAGCAGTTAAATTATTGTAAATTTAGACACACAAAAAAATCTAAAAGCAGCAGTGTTTGTATTTGTAATGCTCAATAGCCTTTAAAAGAAAACTTTGTATTTTAACAAAGCGTATTTAATTCTGAAAGAGCAGCCACAAACTACAAAAATGAACATTTATTTTTAATTAATCAAAAAACTTTTTGCACGAAATAAGCTTTTCAAAAAAAAGTAAAGGACTCCATTAATCCAAAAATGAACAAAAATAAAATGAAATAATCAACCAAACATATAACTACTACACATCAGTATTCAAACAGCTCGTGGTAACGAACTGTAAGTAAGGAGCGACCCGGCTCAAGAGTAACCGAAACACTAAAAAACGGAATTTTGATACCAATAGATACGTCAGAAGAATATGATTTCTATGCTGATTTAAGGTATATAAGTTTCGTCTTACCGATCAAAGTTACGTGCCTGAGAAAATCTGCCTTATTTTCGAAAAAAGGGGGAGACACCCCCTAAAAGTCATAGAACTTTTAATTGAAAAAGTCAAAATAGAAATTTTTATTGGATGTGTTTGGGGAAAAGGTAGGCGTGAGAGGGGATTAGTTGCCCCCAAATCACTTCCGACTATTAAAAATGGCACTAGCCTTTGAATTTCCGATTGAATGCACCCTTATTCAAGTTTCTATGACAGAGCTTTCAATAAAAACATTATATGCCCCCCAGGGCATAACTTATAACCCTTGCTCAGAAGACTGTGGGGGAAGTGTCCTGTTCAAACATATAATTCCGGAACTTTCAATTGCGTTGAACAAAATGGCTATCTCAAAATTCTGATTGGATGTGTCTGGTGAAATGGTTGGCATGGAAGGGGTGTTAGTTGACTTCCAATCACTTTCGACAGTCAAAAAGGGCACTAGTCATTCCAATTTCCAGTCGAATTAGCCCTTTTTGATGATTCTATGACAACTCCTTCGATACGAAGCGCCCTGGTCTAAGGACAAAAAAATAATAAATAATACATTGTGCTAATCGTTCTTTACTTAGGCGGCACGATTGCACCGCCTATGAAAACAAAATCAGTTTCAAGTCAAGAATATTTTTCCCACCCTAAATTCTGTTTTAAGGATCATTTTGCCGCTATTACTTAAAAAAATAAGAGGAATGGTCATGTTTCTTGTGTTAAAATTTATAATGAAGAAATATGTGATTTTAGTTTTATAAAACCACAGTATAAGTATCAAAACAGTTAGGATTTAACCTAGTCCGAGAAAAACAAAAATCTAAATCTAGTATGAGAAAATAGAAATCAACATTTTTACTTCTGAATTTGTAACTTTAATGTTATAATCCTTCGTAATAAGGATAATATTTGTGGAAACAAAGTTTATTTCAT
Source organism: Artemia sp. Qi Xiang Cuo (assembly GCF_049724085.1). Lineage (NCBI taxonomy): Eukaryota > Metazoa > Arthropoda > Branchiopoda > Anostraca > Artemiidae > Artemia > Artemia sp. Qi Xiang Cuo. The sequence continues at coordinate 8,641,864 of NC_142798.1, read as the reverse complement.
TTAATAATGTTTTAAATTAATAAAATTCTAAATTTTTCAGTTAGTTCTTGCATTATACAGTAACGGATTAACGACGCTCATAGACTAATAAGGTCCTTGCTATATGTGAGTAAGTTTTTTCAATATATATATATGAGTGAGTAAAATAGTGAGTCCTGCCACAAACAAATCTGTGTAGATTTTCATGTGGTAGGTCTGTTGTACATGTTTTTTTTTGTGAATATTGATATTTAATAAAAATGAATTTTCTCTCTTGCATCATCCTGTAAGTTTGTTGGAACAGCCAGGTTCTTGTTTCAGTTATTGATTACTTGATCAGTATATCCTTGATCAGATATACTGATCAAGAACTACATAGAGACTATAGGGGGAAGAGGGGCTTTAATGCAGTTAAGACAGAAGTTAAGTTAGCTATCTCATAAATACAAAGTCTATTAAAATAGTAAAGTAAAAATTTGCTATTATGATTCTTAGTTCAGACGAGAGAATCGTCTGAATTGTTACTTATATCCTACCTTTAACGATGTGTAATATTTCTGAGGCATTAAAGTTTGGATTACAAGTCTTGCCCAAATCTAGCAAGGCGTATTTAATGAGATTCATTCCCGCCTAAATCTGGTTATATATTACTTTTCCAATAGATTCCAGTTGAATGGGACATTTCATGCATTGCAATTATATCAGTAAGACCATGTAGTATCTCATCATCTACATTATTTTTTTGATTATCCTAGGTGCAAAATTAGCTATCAACGTACCTGATTTAGAACGTCTCTGACTTTAGAAACTTGTAACTTTCTTATGCATCGAAATTAGCAAGCTATTGCCCCTACTTTAGATAATCATAAAACTGAACCGGGTACGAAACACCGAACCTTAGTTATGCCGGGTTCTAGACAACAAACATAAACCTTCATTTCTAAATACTTTAAAGTTTTTCCTTTTTTGAAATTCGATTAGAAATTTAAGACTAAAAATTCCCAACTGGTTATATTTCCTCCATTTTCAAATGTTTTCATAAAAGCAGTTGCTGCACTTTAGCGTAAGGCAAGTGAGTCAAGGAGAGAGGCATCTCTTAGCATTGAGGATCATTTTCATATTCTTTTAATCTTAAATGTACTCTTTAGTTTAATTTGACAAAAACGTATTTTCATCTTTTAAATAAATAATTTGTTAAAATTGTATACATTATTGGTAAAATTTTTTCACAAATAAATCGAATCTGCAAGATAGAAGAACTTTGAGCAATGCAACCGAGGATTATGACAAAGAGTATGACTAATCTCAGAGGGATCGTGGATATCTAGTGGAAGTAAGGACCAACTTATAAAGGAAACAGTACTCTTCCTAAGTTTTAAAGAACGTATCCCTTGTATTCAAATTTTTTTTAATTTTTAGATGGGTTTCTTATGTATATTGGCTTAATATTTGGTCATTCAGGAAGTTTTACTAGCATAAAGGGCAACACACGATTCCTAGCATAAAGGGCAACTAGCATATAGGGCAACGGCACTGCTCGATTCCTAGCCTTAGCAATACCAACAAAATATCATTCCGTTTTCTAAATAAGAAAGTTTATGGAACTACCAAGAATAACTAACCACAATAAAATGTACCTTGGTGATCAGACATTATAAATCAAATTAGGGATACTTTAAGATTTCAGTTATTCAGTGCCACCACCGCCTGCTTCTCCTTAAATCCCGACTTCCCAAGGAAACACTTCACAGAAAAACTATACATAATATTTGCAATATCAAAATATTGTAATGGGTTACTCTCCCTTACAGAGATCAGCGATGCAACAACTTTCAGATGTGTAATTAATTCAGCACTTCCAATACCCTTAAATATTCAGATTCCCCAAATTTCTCTAAAATAAAATTGATTTTACAAATATTTTTGGATCTTACCGCTGGTAAATACACAATTTTTCGTTTACGCTAATATTAAGTGGAATTTTGGAGAGCCCAATTTTCTTATTGGCGAATTTTTTCACTAAACATAAGTAATACAATGAATCGGCAGCCCTACTTGTCTTCATGCATCTATGATTAAATTCACGGGTTGAAAAAACAACAAGACTCATAAATTTAGTTTTGATAGGTAAGTTTTTCATCGTTAGTATAGAATTAAGTAAAAAAAAATCGGACCAAAGAATTGAGGCAACGAACTGTAAGTAGGAAGTAACTCGAGCCAATAGCAACCGAAACTCTGAAAAATAGAATTCTAGTAACAAGTTTCAGATGAAGAAATTAGTTTTCAATGCTGAATCCAGATATATAATATGCATTAAGTTTAACATGGCCAATCAAAATCTATGAGTCTGAGAAAATTCACCGGACTTTCAAAAAAGGTGGAAAATCTCTAAAATGACAAGTTGTCTTAATAAAATGAAACCATTAGATTAAACGTATCAGAGAACTATATTGTGGAGGTTTTTATCTCCCATCTAAGTAATTTGGAATTGGTATTTTGCTTTCAGAAGAAAGATCACGAATGCGTGTTCTTTTCCCAAGGGGTGACCGTATCAAGTCAATGGTACAAGAAAATTAGGAGAGATCCAATTTGGATGGAAATCAAAAGTTTTAGCGTCTTTTTAAAGCGATCAAAAAGATTAGCCATAGGAAATTGGTGTTTTCTGCATTTTGTGGCACCAAACTACGATTTTGCCCCCTGAAGGACCAAGTCTCTATCGATTGAAAATTTTGAGATAGCTAATTGATTCAAAAGCATCAAGGAACTATATATTGAGCTTCCCAATTGCAGAAAAAGTAATACCACACGGTGGCACATTCGCTCCTGGAAAGTCACATAGTCCATACAAGAAAAAAGGTCTCGTATGGACATTTGTCCTAATGCTTGATTTATTGAGTTGGTTCAATTGATTTCTCATGAAGCTACGTTTAGTGATCCATAGTTGCGCACCATGTATTATAAAGTGGGGTCATTGTATCGGCAGGGGTGTGGGTCAGGGGAGGGGAGGGCAGCGGGTCATTGTGTCGGCAAAGGAGAGATTTGATGCATAAGAGAGTCAATGTCAAAACCCATATTGCTAAACTCTTTATCAGGCTTCAGGTGAATATAGAAAGGGGTCGGGGGGGGGGGATATAAATTGATTTCTGATCTCTCTTTATATAGACTAAGCCTGAAAGAGGGTTCTGCGGAATGTTATCTCCTTTCTTATTGCAAATAAATGCTTATGAAATTTATTTTGAGCCTTCTTTCAACCCACCTGATTTGCTTCATATTTCATAATACCAATTTTTTACAATTATGGATATATACTATTTAACTGCAAGAAGTTGGGGCATATGTGACCAGTACCTTACAATATATCTTAGTCAGGCCTAGGCATAACTTGAAAAATGAGCAGGAATTGATGGAAAAGAAACAATTGGAAGTTCCAGACCGTTGAGACATTTTAGGAGATGATTTTAAAAGATGATTTAGAAGATGATTGGGGCAAAACTCCGTGGTCGTTATAATACACAAGTTCCATTTGAACAGTGTTGTTAGTTCCCCTACCCCCACCCCAAAGCACCCCCCCCAACCCCAATGGACCCCCCGGGGTCCCCCGAGCCCCCAAATGCTCCCGGACCCCCAAATGCCCCCCGAGCCTCCAAAGGCCCCCAAGCCCCCCAAATGCCCCCGAGCCCCGCAAATGCCCCCCGGAACCCCAAATACCCCCCGTGGACCCCAAATGCCCCCGAAACTCCGCAGGTCTCCCTGGGGCCCCAAATTCCCCCGGGCCACACAATTTTTTTAAATACTTTTTTGTATCAATTTGTTTTTATGTCTGGGTTGGTGTTTCCAAGTTCAAGAATTTGTCATTGTTGGGGTGTATGTCTAAAGTGCCTGTCTTTCTCTATTTGCATGTCTGAATCTTTTTGTTTGCATGTCTGGGTTGGTGTTTGCAAGTCCAAGAATTTGTCTTTGTTGGTTTGAATGTCTAAAGTGCCTATCATTCTCTGTTTGTATGTCGGAATCTATTTGTTTGCATGTCTGGGTTGTTGTTTGCAAGTTCAAGAATTTGTCTTTGTTGGTTTGTATGTCTAAAGTGTCTGTCTTTCTCAGTTTGTGTGTCTGAATTCTATTAGTTTGCATGTCGTGGTTGGTGTTTGCAAGTTCAAGAATTTGTCTTTGTTGGTTTGAATGTCTAAAGTGCATGCCTTTCTCGGTTTGTGTGTCTGATTCTATTTGTTCGCATGTCTGGGTTGGTGTTTGCAAGTTCAAGAATTTGTCTTTGTTGGTTTGAATGTCTAAAGTGCATGTCTTTCTCGGTTTGTGTTTCTGATTCTATTTATTTGCATGTTTGAGTTGGTGGTTGCAAGTCCAAGAATTTGTCTTTGTTGGTTTGAATGTCTAAAGTGTCTGTCTTTCTCTGTTTTTTTGTCTGATTCTATTTGTTTGCATGTCTGGGTTGATGTTTGCAAGTCCAAGTATTTGTCTTTGTTGGTTTGAATGTCTAAAGTGCATGTCTTGCTCTGTTTGTTTGTCTGATTCTATTTGTTTGCATGTCTGGGTTGTTGTTTTCAAGTCCAAGAATTTGTCTTTGTTGGTTTGAATGTCTAAATTGTCTTTCTTTCTCTGTTTGTATGTCTGATTCTATTTGTTTGCATGTCTGGTTTGGTGTTTGCAAGTCTAAGTATTTTTCTTTGTTAGGTTGAATGTCTAATGTGTCTGTGTTTCTCTGTTTGTGTGTCTGATTCTATTTTTTTGAATGTCTGAGTTGGTACTTGCAAGTCCAATAATTTTTCTTTGTTGGTTTGAATGTCTAAAGTGTCTGTTTTTCTCTGTTTGTGTGTCTGATTCTATTTGTGTGAATGTCTGGGTTGATGTTTTCAAGTCCAAGTATTTGTTATTGATGGTTTGAATGTCTAACTTGCATGTCTTTCTCTGTTTGTGTGTCTGATTCTATTTGTTTGCATGTCTGGGTTGATGTTTGCAAGTGTAAGTATTTGTCTTTGTTGGTTTGAATGTCTAAAGTGTCTGTCTTTGTCTGTTTGGGTGTTTGATTCTATTTTTTTGAATGTCTGGGTTGGTGTTTGCAAGTCCAAGAATTTGGCTTTGTTGGTTTGAATGTCTAAAGTGTCTGTCTTTCTCTCTCTTTGTGTGTCTGATTCTATTTGTATGCATACAAATAAAATCAGACACACAAACAGAGAGAAAGACAGACACTTTAGACATTCAAACCAACAATGCCAAATTCTTGGACTTGCAAACACCAACCCAGTCATACAATCAAATAGAATCAGACATACAAACAGGGAGAGACAGACACTTTAGACATTCAAACCAACAAAGACAAATACTGGGACTTGCAAACACCAACTCAGACATGCAAACAAATAGAATCAGACAAACAAACAGAGAAAGAAAGACACTTTAGACATTCAAACCAACAAAGACAAATTCTTGGACTTGCAAACATCAACCCAGACATGCAAACAAATAGAATCAGACACACAAACAGAGCAAGACAGGTACTGTAGACATTCAAACCAACAAAGACAAATACTTGAACTTGCAAACACCAACCCAGACATGCAAACAAATAGAATCAGACACACAAACAGAGAAAGACAGACACTTTAGACATTCAAACCAACAAAGACAAGTACTTGGACTTGCAAACACCAACCCAGACATGCAAACAAAAAGAATCAGACACACAAACAGAGAAAGACAGACACCATAGACATTCAAATCAACAAAGAAAAATTCTTTGACTTTCAAGCAGCAACCCAGACATGCAAACAAATAGAATCAGACACACAAACAGAGAAAGACATACACTTTAGACATTCAATCCAACAAAGACAATTTCTTGGACTTGCAAACATCAACCCAGACATGCAAGCAAATAGAATGAGACACACAAACAGAGAAAGAAAGACACTTTAGACATTCAAACCAACAAAGACACATACTTGGACTTGCAAACAACAACCCAGACATGCAAACAAATAGGATCAGACACACAAACAGAGAAAGACAAACACTTTAGACATTCAAACAAACATAGAAAAATTCTTGGACTTGCAAACACCAACCCAGACATGCAAACAAATAGAATCAGACACACAAACAGAGAAGGACAGACACTATAGACATTCAAACCAACAAAGACAAATACTTGGACTTGCAAACACCAGCCCAGACATGCAAACAAATAGAATCAGACAAACAAACAGAGAAAGATGGACACTTTAGACATTCAAACCAACAAAGACAAATATTTGGACTTGCAAACACCAACCCTGTCATGCAAACAAATAGAATGAGACACAGAAACAGAGAAAGACAGACACTTTATACATTCAAACCAACAAAGACACATTTTTGGACTTGCAAACACCAACCCAGACATGCAAACAAATAGAATCAGACACACAAACAGAGAAAGACAGGCACTTTAGACATTCAAACGAACAAAGACAAATTCTTGGACTTGCAAACACCAACCCGGACATGCAAACAAAAAGAATCAGACACACAAACAGAGAAAGATAGACACTTTAGACATTCAAACCAACAAAGACAAATATTTGGACTTGCAAACACCAACCCTGTCATGCAAACAAATAGAATGAGACACACAAACAGAGAAAGACAGACACTTTATACATTCAAACCAACAAAGACAAATTTTTGGACTTGCAAACACCAACCCAAACATGCAATCAAATAGAATCAGACACACAAAAAGAGAAAGACAGACACTTTAGACATTCAAACCAACAAAGACAAATACTTGGACTTGCAAACACAAATCCAAACATGCAAACAAAGAGAATCAGACACTCAAACAGAGAAAGACAGACACTTTAGACATTCAAACCAACAAAGACAAATTCTTGGACTTACAAACACCTACCCAGATATGCAAACTAATAGAATCAGACACACAAACAGAGAAAAACAGACACTTTACACATTCAAACCAACAAAGACAAATACTTGGACTTGCAAGCACCAACCCAGACATGCAAACAAATAGAATCAGACATACAAACAGAGAAAGACATACGCTTTAGACATTCAAACCAACAAAGAAAAATTCTTGGACATGCAAACACCAACCCAGACATGCAAACAAATAGAATCAGACACACAAACAGAGAAAGGCAGACACTTTAAACATTCAAACCAACAAAGACAAATACTCGGACTTACAAACACCAGCCCAGACATGTAAACAATAGAATCAGACGAACAAACAGAGAAAAACAGACACTTTAGACATTCAAGCCAACAAAGACAAATACTTGGACTTGCAAACATCAACCCTGACATGCAATCAAATATAATCAGACCCAAAAACAGTGAAAAACAGACTTTTTAGACGATCAAACCAACAATTAAAAATTCTTGGAATTGGAAATACCAACCCAGACAAGCAAACAACTAGAATCAGAAATGTAAGCAGAGAACGACATACACTTTAGATATTCAAGCCTACAAAGACAAATTCTTGGACTTGGAAACACCAAAAAAAGACAAATTCTTGGACTTGGAAACACTAACCCAGACACGCAACGAAATAGAATCAGATACACAAACAGAGAAAGAAAGACACTTTAGACATTCAAACCAACAAAGACAAATGCTTGGACTTGCAAACATCAACCCAGACATGTAAACAAATAGAATCAGACACACAAATAGAGAAGAAAAGACTCTTTAGACATTCAAACCAACAAGGACAAATTCTTGGACTTGCAAACACCAACCCAGACATGTAAACAAATAGAATCAGACACACAAACAAAGAAAGACAGACACTTTAGACATTCAAACCAACAAAGACAAATACTTGGACTTGCAAACACCAACCCATTCATGCAAACAAATAGAATCAGACACACAAACAGAGAAGGACAGGCACTCTAGACATTCAAACCAACAAAGATTTGGACTTGCAAACACCAACCCAGACATGTAAACAAATAGAATCAGACACACAAACTGAGAAATACAGACACTTTAGACATTCAAATAAACAATGACAAATACTTGGACTTGCAAACACCAACCCAGACATGTGAACAAATAGAATCAGACACACAAACAGAGAAAGACAGACACCTTAGACATTCAAACAAACAAAGGCAAATACTTGGACTTGCAAACGCCAACCCAGACATGTAAACAAATAGAATCAGACATACAAACTGAGAAAGACAGACACTTTAGACATTCAAATCAACAAAGACAAATACTTGGACTTGCAAACACCAACCCAGACATGTAAACAAATTGAATCAGACACACAAAACAGAGGTAGACATGCACTTTGGACATTCAAACCAACAAAGACAAATACTTGGACTTGCAAACACCAGCCCAGACATGCAAACAAATAGAATCAGACACACAAATAGAGAAAGACAGACACTTTAGACATTCAAACTAACTAAGACAAATACTTAGACTTGCAAACACCAATCCAGACATGCAAACTAATAGAATCAGACGCACAAACAGAGAAAGACAGACACTTTAGACATTCAAACCAACAAAGACAAATACTTGGACATGCAAGCACCAGTCCAGACATGCAAATAAACAGAATCAGACATACAAACAGAGAAATATATACGCTTTAGACATTCAAACCAACAAAGACAAGTTCTTGGACTTGCAAACACCCATCCAGACATGAAAAAAATAGAAACAGACCCACAAACAGAGAAAGACAGACACTTTAGACATTCAAACCAACAAAAACAAATAGTTGGACTTGCAAACACCAACCCAGACATGTAAACAAAAGAATCAGACACACGAACAGAGAAAGACAGACACTTTAGACATTCAAGCCAACAAAGACAAATTCTTGGGCTTTCAAACATCAACCCTGACATGCAAACAAATAGAATCAGACATATAAACAGAGACAGACAGACACTTTAGACATTCAAACCATCAAAGACAAATACTTGGACTTGCAAACACCAACCCAGACATGTAAACAAATAAAATCAGACACACAAACAGGGAAAGACAGACACTTTAGACATTCAAACCAACAAAGACAAATACTTGGAATTGCAAACGCCCACCCAGACATGCAAACAAATAGAATCAAACACACAAACAGAGAAAGACAGACACTTTAGAACATTCAAACCAACAAGGACAAGTTATCGGACTTGCAAACACCAACCCAGACATGTAAACAAATAGAATCAGACACACGAACAGAGAAAGACAGACACTTTAGACATTCAAACCAACAAAGACAAATACTTGGACTTGCAAACACCAACCCAGACATGCACACAAATAGAATTAGACACACAAACAGAGAAGGACAGATACTTTAGACATTCAAACCAAAAAAGACAACTACTTGGACTTGCAAACACCAACCCAGACATGCAAACAAATAGAATCTGACACACAAACATAGAAAGACAGAAACATCAGACATTTAAACCAACAAAGGCAAATACTTGGACTTCCAAACACCAACCCAGACATGTAAACAAATAGAATCAGACACACAAACTGTGAAATACAGACACTTTAGACATTCAAATCAACAAAGACAAATCCTTGGACTTGCAAACACCAACCCAGACATGTAAACAAATAGAATCAGGTACACAAACAGAGAAAGACATGCACTTTAGACATTCAAACCAACAAAGACAAATACTTGGACTTCAAAACATCAACCCAGACATGCAAACAAATTGAGTCAGACACACAAACAAAGAAAGACAGAGACTATAGACATTCAAATCAACAAAGACAAATACTTGGACATGCAAACACCAACCCAGACATGTCAACAAATAGAATCAGACTCACAAACATAGAAAGACATGCACTTTAGACATTCAAACCAACAAAGTCAAATACTTGGACTTGCAAACATCAACCCAGACATGCAAACAAATAGAATCAGACACACAAACACAGAAAGACAGACACTTTAGATATTCAAATCAACAAACACAAACGCTTGGACTTGTAAACACCAACCCAGACATGTAAACAAATAGAATCAGACACGCAAACAGAGAAAGACATGCACCCTAGACATTCAAACCAACAAAGACAAATACTTGGACTTGCAAACACCAACCCAGACATGCAAACAAATAGAATCAGACACAAAAACAGAGAAAGACAGACACTTTAGACATACAAACCAACAATGACAATTTCTTGAACTTGCAAACATCAACCCAAACATGCAAACAAAGAGAATCAGACACACAAACAGAGAAGGACAGGCACTTTAGACATTCAAACCAACAAAGACAAATTCTTGGACTTGCAAACACCAACCCAGACAAGCAAACAAATAGAATCATACACACAAACAAAGAAAGACAGTCACTTTAGACATTCAAACCAACAAACACAAATTCTTGGACTTTCAAACACCAACCCAGACATGAAAACAAATAGAATCAGACATACGAACCGAGAAAGACATGAACTTTAGACATTCAAACCAACAAAGACAAATTCTTGGACTTGGAAACACCAGCCCAGACATGCAAACAAATAGAATCAGACACACGAACAGAGAAAGACAGACGCTTTGGACATTCAAACCAACAAAAACAAATTCTTGGACTTGCAAACATCAACCCAGACATGCAAACAAATTGAGTCAGACACACAAACAAAGAAATACAGACACTTTAGACATTCAAATCAACAAAGAGAAATACTTGGACTTGCAAACAACAACCCAGACATGCAAACAAATAGAATCAGACTCACAAACAGAGAAAGACATGCAGTTTAGACATTCAAACCAACAAAGTCAAATACTTGGACTTGCAAACATCAACCCAGACATACAAACAAATAGAATCAGACACACAAACAGAGAAAGACAGACACTTTAGACATTCAAATCAACAAAGACAAATACTTGGACTTGCAAACACCAACCCAGACATGCAAACAAATAGAATCAGACACACAAAAAGAGAAAGACATGCACTTTAGACATTCAAAACAACAAAGGCAAATGCTTGGACTTGTAAACACCAACCCAGACATGCACACAAATAGAATCAGACACACAAACAGAGAAAGACAAACACTTTAGACATACAAACCAACAAAGGAAAATTCTTGAACTTGCAAACATTAACCCAGACTTGCAAACAAAAAGAATCAGACATAAAAACCGAGAAAGACATAAACTTTAGACATTCAAACCAACAAAGACAAATTCTTGAACTTGCAAACACCAACCCAGACATGCAAAAAAATAGAATCAGACACACAAACTAAGAAAGACATGCACTTTAAACATTCAAACCAACAAAGACAAATACTTGGTCTTGCAAACACCAACGCAGACATGCAAACAAATAGAATCAGACACACAAACAGAGAAGGACAGACACTTTAGACAAAATGTCTCAACGGTTTCGCCTAAATAATCCCCTAACATGTCTCAAACTGGTTCGCCCAAATAATCCCTAAACGTAATTTCTACGTTTTCCTTTTGTTTTGGCATCCCTGCGCTGTCACATTTGAAATTCCTATGAAACCCTTTCCCACGTTATTCTCTTCATCTCTAAGGTGTTCCTAGCTACACTATTATGGCTTCGATAGAATATTAATTTATCCCTCAGACCTAAAGATCAAAGAAGCCATATTTAAAAATAGAATATCAATTTATCTCTGCCACTAAAGATCAGAGAAGCTTTATTTAAAAATAGAATTTCTATCTCTTTAGAGTCCCGTATAATTCCTAGGAAACAAGTGATGTCATTTTTAATTTCCCTTTCGTAGATCAATAATTACCCTCGATTATGTAAATCAATTTCTCGTAAATTCTCTCTCCTCGATTATGTAAATCAAGTTCTCAGAAATTAAGTTCCCTTTTGTGGATCAATACATTGTCTACATGGTTAGGCACACGTGCACTTAATTGTAGGTGGCAGCACGGTGTTCGTTCTGTAACTCATGATAGCTTTCTAATGAAAAATGGTGAAATATTTTGAAAGATGGATAAGTATGGAAAAGCATTGGTTAGTGTGGGTAGCGTTGACGGAGTCTCTGTTAAATAAAAGAAGACTTTCTTGGATGGGGCAGATTAAGGTAATTTTGGATTCATGTGGAATGTTGGGTGAATAGAATAGAGGGTATGGTAGGAATATGCAAACGAGAGACGTGTCCCAACAGATATTTTGTATCATAGTCGATCAGAAAATTCAGAAATGGGGATTGTAATCTCTGAACACATTGTATAACAGGTTTCACTAAAAAACTGAAAGCTTAGTTGTGTTTATTCTGACAAATGGCCCTTTTTATGCCATAAATGACGTCATATACAGAAAATGCATGACGTAGTTCATGGATATAACATACGTGTAAACTTTTATGTTAGATGTCATTTGAAAACATGAGTCTTTCATGATTAATGCTCTTAACGAATTTTTTCTAACTTCTGACCTATAGAAATACTTTTTTTGGTTTTTATTTACAATAAATTCCGATGACTATAGGTTTTATTCATTTATTAATGAGCATTTAAGGTTTTTCTACGCTTAGAAAATTAGTAAACATTATATTTGCTTATGTTTGGTTAACATTACTCACAACTCTTATTTGTTTAACTTCTTTTGTTGAATAATTTTGTTTTAGATTATTCATTGCAAAAGTCTAAACAAAAAAGTTTCACAGACTTCAAATACAGGCTTACTCAAAAGTAAAATTTTACCATTAACATAACCCTACTTCCGTCCTTTTTAATATCATATAAAATTAATCTTTGTAATGTTAAATGATAACAAGACTCAAACTGGCAAAAATCTCTTAAACCATTTGCAATCAGCAAATGAAATTTAAAAGCTGTCCATTACATTTAATGTCATTTCTTGGAACACACCACATAAAGTAGTAGACCAAGAACAGATCCTTGAGGCATACTTAAAAAATGTTCATAGGGTGAAGGAAAACGGCATCAATTGTTACTTTTTTCCTCCTTCCGCTAAAAATGTTTTCAAAAGTTTTCAAATTCACACCTTTCTAACCACGCATTCTTCAGAGGTTACTCTGCAGTAAAATAATAAAGTTTATCGGGTCAAGTGGTTTCTCAAAATAAAATCTAATAGTGGTATCTTACCTTTCTCAAAAGTATTAAATACACCATAAACAGAACTAATGAAATCATGATTAGTTGGGTGACCTATTTGAAACCCAAATTGGTTGACACTTAATGAATCACTTAATGACTTAATGACTGCCACGACAAAGAATCATTTTCAGTTGAAATTTCAAATAATAATAATATTGAAATAGGTGTCCATTTTCCAGTATTTGAGGTGAGACCCCCTTTATAGAGCAAGATAAGTTTTCTTTGTACTTTTGAAAAAGCCGTCTCTCCAGAGATAAGTTCATAGTAAGATAAATGTATGGTAGTATTGGCATCATCATAGCCTTAAAAGTTCTCATATTCATGTCATTTATACCAAAGCAATTTGAGTTTTATTTTCCACTATCTTAACCAATCTTTGGTCTTCTCTGGGGAAGGGGGGTGTAGCTTTTGAAACGTTTGTAATTTAAATTGCTTTGTAATTGTAATTAAATTGCTTTGTAATTGCTTTGTAATTAAAAGTTTGTAATTTAAATTTAAAATTAAATTAAATTTAAATTAAATTGTAATTTAAATTGCTGTGACGAAGATGGGCCTAGGATTGCGCAAGGCACTTCTTGCTATCTGGTTCCATGCCTGCTGAATAACCTGTTTAGACTTTCGAATGTATGTAAGTCCCCGTCCTGTACCGACTCACGGACATCTTTTTTTCTGAGGCCATAGTTAAGTGTATTTCCATGATGTAAGTCTTATATTCACTTTATATACTTTTGGCCGTTTCCAAGTAAACCATGTACTGTCTTCAAGTTTCAACGAAAGATCATAATGTTGGTATTATTCGGTAGATGAGACTTAGCCTTATGAATTCAGCGCAATACGTTCTTGAATTATGATTCATTTTTTTATGATAGAAAAATGCTTTTTGAAAATATAGAATTTTACAACTAAGCTGATGCTTTTAAATCGACCGAACAGACAAGGTGTGTTATATTGTTCATTAGCTTCAGATCTATATAGTCACCATATCAGATTTTTTATATTGCTTAGAAGTTTCTATAGAAAATAATATTAACTTGCAAGAAAAAGAAAGATTGTTACCTCTTGATGGACTAAGCCTCGTTATATCTCATTCAAAGAATACAGGCGGATCAATTCCAAAGGGGATTGGAATGCCTCGAGAGTAGGCGGCTACCGTTTATATTTGTTTCATTTATATTCGTTTCAGTAATCTAGGTACATTTATTTCCAATCCACACAACGTAGGCTTAAGAAAATATAGCATAAAAAAGATCAAATTTTCTTCATATTTATTTATTTCGAAATTATACCGAATTGCGTGTAAACTTTTGAAAGTTAGCTCGCGAAAAAAAAATACTTGTAGATTTGTCATTCACACTTTATCCAAGTATAATAATCACTACCGTTACAATGAGACTAGTGTCTAGACTGGTTACAGCCATAGTGGAACAATTAATTTTGTAGGTGTTGTTTCCCCCCTTTTTTCTCATCAACACCTGGTCCGTAAAGTCAAACCAATAAATGAGAAAGTTATATTACTAGTCAGTGTCACATTCTTAACCCGATGAAAAAAAATTCCACTATGATTTTTGTAAAATTACCAGATTAATATATTATAATTTATTACGGTAATTACTTGGCTAAAAAAAAAAAAAAAAAAAAAAAAATGTCTTCCGACTTTAGTAACTGAAATAAATGAGCACTTGAACAAGGTCTAGACCCTACTCATCCATCCAGTTCCCCTTGACAAAACAGTATATCCAATCCGACAATCCGAAAATCAAGTCCAAAATAGAGCAAAATCAGCATCAATAAGCATACGTCAATGTTCCAAAACCAAACTATAGCACCTTAAATCTACAAAAACATTATATTCCCAAGGTGATCACCACATATCGGGGCTCATCAGATGAAAACTCATTGCCTAAATGGGTTTTGGCGCTTGAATTTCATTACCCAGGCAATATGAGCGCGCCATGCCATAATCTGGCATACCCCTATGTAGTGACACCTATGGAATAAACATAAACAAAATTCAAAGTATCCAAAAAATAAAAATATATACCCCAGAAAAATTATTTCAAGCATCCATAACCAACCTTCAAATAACACTGAGAGCCAAACCTTCAGCCGATTTAAATAAAAATAAATAAATAGCACTAGCCCTCCCCCCGGAACAATTTCACTCTCACTCAAATTCTAAGAATTAAATTCCGAATATCACACCTTAATCTTACCACACGTGTCGCAATCTACCCTAAACTACCGGGAAGATAAACTAGATTTCTTCAACAAGTTACCGTAAAATATCGTTCAAGATACCTTGATAACTTTTATTATACTTTTGTAAAAGCTGATTATACTTAAAACAAAGCTTTTTAAATTGCCAAGCAGGTCTATTGGTGGAAAAACCGCTTTTGATTAGCTTCTTGCTAAGTAACACACATCTATTTCTAAAATCGATTCAATTAGTACAAATTCTTGCATATCTAAATAGTTGGGAAAAAATACGATGAATATGTTATATTCGAATAAATATTACTTTTTGGAAATGGAAAATTGACTATTTCATAATTAAAATCGTCTGTTTTATTACATATTTTAAAAATTATTGTATTATTAGGTGTCACATTAATCTCTAAATCTAGAAAATGGTCATATTTGACATTTCCATTACTGGATTCCATCTTTAACTCTGGTGGATATATTTTACTTGAAATCTCTAAGAAATTTGAACAATTTATCACCAGAAGGTCATCTAAATATCTTTTATTATTTGAGAGCAAATACTTTATGTTACTTGGATTCTTTTTAGCCATCATATAATCATATTCTAAATAATTTAAAAATAGGTCCGCTATAACTGGACTGGCATTACCCCCCATAGGAATTCCATTACTTTGATTATATAGACTATCATTAAATCTTATATACGTATTAAATAGAACAAGTTCTAGTAGATCAAAAATCATATCTAGGCTATAACATCTTGAGCTAGTGGCACTATTAAAATAATTAGTCCATCTCGCCTTCTTATTATACGTATCAATTTTTAAAAACGGAAAATTAGACAAAAGAAAAGATTTCTTAATAATATTTTTTAAATTTATAAATACTAAATTAATGGGTAAATTTGTATATAATGTAGTGAAATCAAACGAGTCCACTCTTTTGGCTGAAACTAAAGCAAGAGAGTCTATTACTTGCAGCGAATTATTAACACTCCAGTATGGATTAATTCCCGAGCAATATGCCTCAAATTTATTTTTGATTTCTCCTAAAATACACGACAAGTCAGTAGCCGCAACTCTGGTCGGGCACCTTGCTGCACCCGCAATAAAGCGTGGTTTCGGGGGATTTTTATGAAATTTTGCCGTCCAATATAAAAACGGAAAATTTTATCATTATCATTTACCTTAATATTAAATTTTTTAAAAAGTATATCCTCTATTCCAATCAATAGACTATTATTAATATCTTGAACCTTTTTATATGTATTTGTTGTACTAAGCTCCTTTGTTAAAACATCACAATAAAGCTTCTGACAAATTATTGCAAAATTATTATTCGCTTTATCAATGGGTACAATTACAAAATCCCTCTTTATACCATCAATCGCTTGTTTTATCTTAGAATTACAAAAAACTACATCATTATCATGCTTATTTGTCCTCTTATATATCTTATTTCTAACCTTATTAATAATTAAATTTTTCCAGTTCTGAAAATTATTTTTATTAATTTTCTCTTTTTTGCACCAATTATCAATAAAAATTTCTAGATTGTTATTTAACCCCCTAAGCAGATTCGATGGTTTTAGATGATTTGAAAGACGGAATTTAGCCCCCATTTTAATTATATTCTGCAATTCAATTTGCTTTATTATTGTTAAATCACCTGTAATAATATGTTCGTAAGTTGGATTAACAAATGATAACAATTGGTCACACTTGCAAATAGGTTTCCAATTACTATCCGTGTCAAAATTCTTAAGTATTAAATTATAATTAAAAATCATTTGTCCTATCGTTTTTGAAAATTTATATTTTATGATCTGATTGTTCTTATACTTTAAATTACTAAGAAGGACAAAATATTCCAGAACATGGTTATTAACGGAAAGAAATATCATACTCCGATTAATAAAAACAAACTACAATTATGAAGTAACAATTTCTTAGTTCCAGTTGTTTATATATGTTAGAATTATACTAGTAACCATCTGAGGGTGGGGGTATTGTTATAAATATAATCATGACATTTGGAAAAATAAATTCAATAGTGTTATTGTTACTTTATTAGGATGTTTTATTGAAATTTGATCAACAACATTAACCACAATCTCCCCCCCCTATCACAGAGTGGTTCCAGAGGTTGGTGGTACACCAGGAAAACTAAGATATTTATTAAATATCCACTCACTCTAAAAAGTTTCTCTGTTGAATATACAAAAAAACAGTTTAGCTGTCTTAATTCGGAACCAGTTTGATATAATGTGTTCTGGGCAGCCTGCTTATCATTATTTTATATCGTTGTTTCTATAGCTTCGTTTCTAAAGTGTTACATTTTCATCACATTTTGGTATGTTTCATTATGATTAACCTAATCTCACTTCTTGAGTGTATGCTGAAGTTTGAACAAGCTCCAAAATTAATTACAGAGCCCCCTCCCCCTCCCGACTCAAATAAAATAAAAGAGCTAAATCAAAGTAAAAAATTAGATCAAAGTAGGCAATCTCCATGCTGTCCCCTTCCCTGCTGCAGAGCCTGGGGCAGCTAACCCTGTGGCCCACCCCCCTCTAAGAACGTCTCTGTCCCCATAAACTAACCTAGCCTGTTGCAGAGGCTGCATTAAATTGAGTTTGAGTTTCGTAGGGATTGATTAAAACAGAGTTGAGTTCAATGACGGTAGAGTTATAGGGAAAAACCTGACAAAAGCTTATTCTCCAGGCTTAGTACTAACTTTATAATTTAGTGACAAATTTACTAGTTCTTATTATTATCTTACAAAAAACTAAACGTGTTGGTGAAAATACTCCAAATAAAAAGGAAAATGTTGATTCAGCAGACCCTATACCACCTGTCCAAATACTCCAAATAAAAAGGAAAATGTTGATTCAGCAGACCCTATACCACCTGTCTCGACAAATGCCAATTTTGTTGAAACAGGGCTTCAGCTGAAAGTGATTCAACTCATCCAAACCCTCCCCTCCCCTGTTCAGATATACGCAAACTTGGCTGTAACATGGGCTGACCCCGTTCTAGGATCTAGATCTTCTTCTGATCGAGGTTTATATGGACAATTAAATGCATATGGCCGGAACAAGTTGGATGAAATACAAAAAAAGTAGGAAAAACCTGTTATCCATGGTTTTTTAATTTCTGAAGGACTGGGAAAGCTGAGCAAAGAAGAGAACTTTAAGAGAGGACTAGGCTAGAAATTTTAATTTTCAATCAATTTAGCTATTTTCAAATATCAAAATTATTGATGAAGGTATGAAGGATGCCAACCTGCCATCCATATGCAGGTTGTCAAAAGGGTGTATCAGGAATATCTTAGGAACAGTTTCGTTTGTGAAATTAAACCTTACAACCCTTGTTGTAAGGGACGTTGAACTAACCAAAAGATAATATTTGAATCATAATACTAATGCTTCTACTCCTACAACTACTGCTCCTATTACTATTATTGCTACTACCGCTACTACTATATATAATGGTCCTACTACTACAACTAATAAACATAAGGGTGTTAAGACGAACATTTTGGGCAACATTGTAACTGTATTGAAATAAATCAAAACACACTATGCCCATATAGGTTTGTCAAGCGGACGTACCAGCAATGCTTCAGAACCAGTTGATGGGTCCATTAAGTTAAAATTTATTACGTTAACTTAATTTATTGGGTTAGTACATTAAGTTAACTTAACCACAGGATTAAGTTAAAATTCCATCGTGTGATGAAGGGATGTTGAAAAAGAGGTGCTATTTGCACACTGCTACTAATGCTACTACTGCTGCTACAACTATTACTACGCATAATTACTGAACCTTTCAACGATTCTAAAAAAAATTGATGTCTGAATTTGTTTCAATATTTGTTATGGGGAATAATGGGCATGCGGGGGGGGGGGGAATTCTCTCAAATCAATTCTACTCTTAAAAAGGGCACTATAACTTCCAATTTAAAATCAAATGAGACCCATCTGAATTTAATACGACTACCCATACCATAAAAACCTCATGTGTCACCAGGGCATAGCGTAAAGCCCCTGCCCTAGGGCTCTGGAAGGGAGGGGAGTGTAGCAACCCTGGAAGCATTGTTACATGCTCTTTGAACCTTTTAAACAAAATTGCCGTCGCAAAATTTCAATCAGATGCATTTGGTGAAAAGGGGTGTTAGTTGTGTGGGTGGGGGGGGGGTTGGAACTTCACCTCCACCACTATTGACTCTTAAAAAGGAACTATAATTTTCAGTTTCGACCAAATGAGCCACCTCTAAAGCTTATACAACCCTACCTTCTATAAGAACCCAAAGGCATAGCTTATAACCATTGCCCTCAGGCTCTTTTGGTCTCTATCAATCTCAAAAGCCTTCTTGTATGATATTTGGACTATTTTGAATAAAAAGATTTTCTCAAAATATCTATTGAATACATCAGGGGAAATCAAGACGTGTTTGTGCGTGTCTGGCGGGGGGGCGGGGGTAGCAGCGCACTGATCACTTTGACTCTTAAAAAGGGCACTAGACCTTATGACTACAAATCTAATGAGTCCCCCTTAAAACATATGACCACCCTTTTTATAAGAACCTTATATGCCCCAAGAGCATAACTTACAACGCTTTCCCTGAGAGCTGTAGGAGGTGGGGGTGGTGGGGCGTCTTCCTCGCTGACATGATTTTCAAAATCTTCAACTACGATGAATGAAATTATTATCTTCAAATTTTGATTAGAGGTGTTAAGGCAAATGATGAGCGTGGAGAGGGGGAGTGGGGCTTTGAGATCTTAAATATCTTTTACTCTCAAAAAGGACACTATAACTTCAATTTCAAATCAAAAACGCGCCGTTTCTGTAAAAACCTTGACTGACCTCATAAAATAAATTACAGTCCTATCCCCTGGGCGCTGGGGGTTGTGTCATCGCTAGAGACATAATTATATATTCTTTGGATTATTTTAAAAAAACCGCTATATCATAATTTCAATCAAATCCGTTTGGTGAAAGGTGGGGTTGTAAGGGAGGGGGGCTAAATTTCCTCTATCACGTTTGACGCTTAAAAAGGAACTAGAACTTTCAATTTTCAACCAAATGAGCCTCTTCTAATGTTAAACAACCATCCCTCCCATAAAAATCTTAATTACCCCTGGGCATAACTTACAACCCTTGCCCCTAACGACTGGGGTTTGTTTCAGCCCCAAAGGCCTTGTTAAATGACATTTAGACTATTTTGAATAGAATGGTTGTATCAAAATTTCTATTAGATGCATATCAGGACAATACGACTTGGGTGTGCAGTGGGGCGGGGGGAGAGTAGCTGCCCTCAAACCATTTTAACTCTAGAGCGTCTGATTTTAAATCCAATGAGCAACCTCCAAAATGTATATGACCACGCTTTCTATAAAAACCCTTTGCAACCAGGGCATAAATTACAACCCTTGCCCTGAGAACGGGAGGGATTTGTTATGCTCAAAGACATAATTCCCAAGCCTTTTAAATAATTTGAATAAAATGGCTATCCAAAGATTTTCATTGGAAGTGTTTAAGGAAACGATGAGCGGGGGAGGGGGGGGGGTGTGTGATTTGCCCTCTGATCCCTTTTGACTAATGAAAAAGGCTTTAGTCCTCCCAATTTCCGATCAAATGAGCCTTTTTTGAAGCTTCTACGACAAATCTATATATAAAAACCTCAAATGCTTCATTCACATAACTTACAACCCATGTTCTGAGTGCTAATGGGGGGGGGGGGGAGGTGTCCTCCTAAAAGACATACTTTCCAGACCTTTCAACTACGTTGAACAAAATGGCACTACCAAAATGTTAATGTTAGAAGTTTTTCGGAAGACGATGGGCATGGGGAAGGGATCCTCCCTCCGATAACTTTTGACTATTAAAAAGGGCAATAGCCCTCTCCATTTTCGATATAATGAGCCCTTTTTGAAGTTTTTACGACAATGCTTTCTATAATAGCCTATTATTCCCCCAGGGTAAAACTTACAGCCTTAGCCCTGAGAGCTGTGGGTGGGGGGTTGAGGGGTTGTCATACTCAAAAATATAATTTCTGGACCCTTCAACTTCGTTAAACAAAATTTCTATAATAATAGCAATAGCGCTCTCAATTTTCAATTCAATGAGCCCTTTTTGAAGTTTCTACGACAACACTTTCTATAAAAACCTAACGTGCCCCCAGGTTATAACTTACGACCTTAGCCCTGAGATCTATGGGGGGGAGGGAGGTCATACTCAAAGACGTAATTTCTGGACCCTTCAACTACGTTCGACAGAATTGCTGTATCAAAATGTTGATCGGGTTTTTAGAGAAATGATGGACTTGGGGGGGGGGGGGGAGAATTCTTCCTCCAATCGCTCCAATCATCCTCGAAGACATAATTTTTGGAACTTCCAATCACGTTGAAAAAAATGACTATCTCAAAATTTTTTTGAATGAGTTTCGGGTAACGGTGGGCGTGAGAGAGGGGTTAGTTGCCCTCCAATGACTTTCGAATATTAAACAGGGCATTAGCCCTTTCGATTTCCAATCAAATGAGTGCCTTTTGAAGTTTCTACGACAACACTTGCTAAAAAATCCTTATATGCCTCCAGGGAATAACTTACAACCCTTACCCTGAAGGCTGTGGGGGGGGGGGGGGGCTGTCATCCTAAGGGACCTTACTTTCCAGATCTTTTATCTTCGTTAAACAAAATGGCTATATCAAAATGTGCATCGGAAGTGTTCGGTCAAATGATGGTCGTGGGGGGGATGATTCTCTCTCTGATTACTTTCGATTATCATAAAGGGCAATATCCCTCCCAATTTCCAATCGAATGAGCCCTTTTATGAAGTTTCTACGACAATTCTTTCTATAAAAACCTAATATGCCCCCAGGACATAACTTACAACCTTAACCCTAAAGACACAATTTCCAGACCTTTCAACTACGGTGAAAAAATGGCTATTACAAAATTTTGATTGGATGTGTTTGGGGTAAAAGTGAGCATGAAAGAGGGGGGGGGGGAGTTGAGCTCCTATCACTTTTGAGAATTAAAAAGGGCAATAGCCCTCTCCATTTCCGGTCAAATGAGCCCTTTTTGAAGTTTCTACGACAACGTTTTCTATAAAACCTTATATGCCCCCAGGGCACAACTTACAACCCTTGCCCTGATAGCTGTGGGGGGTTCGTGGTCCTCAAATACCCACTAGCCAGAACATTAAAAGCATTGAACAAAATGGTTATCTCAAAATTTTGATTTGAGAGAGAAAAAGGTTTTATTAAAAAAAATACAACACATTAACAACAAAAACCCGAAGTTTATTAAACTTGTATGGGTACAAATCACCTTTTACAAAACCCTACCTACACAATTACTACCAGCCAGCCTTAGACCCCCCCCCCCCAAAAAAAAGGACAAAAAATAATAAAAAGAAAATAAATAAATAAAAATAAACGAAATAAATTAATTTCTAATAATTTCACGACCTAATTGGATACCGAAGACACAAAACTAAAAATCATTCATTCTATTCTACCTCCTCGTCGCCCTCCCAAAAAAAAGTGTCACAATCACTTGAGAGAAAATTCGCCTAGCAAGGATTAAAACTCATATGTAGACAAATACTGTCCTTTTAATTTACTGCGAAATTCATTTAGCTCATCAATTGTTGAAATTACCTGCGTTAATGGTTCCCATACCCTAGGGCCAACATGTCTTATGGAAAAAACAGATCGCTTTGTAATAACCTGAGGTCGCCGAACTAATGTTGATGCTCTAGTCGAGTAATTATGAAAATTAACACCACTTGTAAACATTTCCCTAAAACACTCAGGTAATAACGCGTGTGTATATTTAAACATAAAAAGAGCATTATAAAAACAGAATAATCCAGCCATCGGTAATATATTTACTTGATTATATCTATGTCTAACTGATATATTATGATTATCTCCAGTTAAAACACGTAGGGCATTATTTTGTAAACTTCTAAGGGGACGAAGGTGAATTAAAAACGTGCTTGACCACACAAGACAACCATATAGAAGGTATGGGTGAACAAAAGAAAAATAAAGTAAACTCATAATGTATTTCGGAAAAAAGTGCTTCAGTTTCCTCATCATCCCGACATTTCTGGCGACTTTGCCACTAACACATGAAATGTGTTCTTTGAAGTTCAGGCACTCATCAACAATCACCCCTAGATACTTTGTCGAAACTTTCCGAGGCAGAATATTTTCACCTAACTGTATTTTTTCAATCCAAGGGTAGTAGTTGCTACTTCTCCCATACATTACAAAATGGGATTTTGCATGGTTTAGCTGAAGTCTATTAACCCTCATCAATTTTTCAAGGTTTAACATGACAGTCTGAAGATTATGTATAAGCATTTCCCCGGTTTTTGCAGCAACAGTTAGATGCGTGTCATCAGCGAAATAAGGCAAAATAGATTTTGATGCTCCAGTATCACGACATTTTAAATCAAAAGAAAGTCCATTGATAGCATTTCGCAGGTCATCAATATATATAAGAAACAGTAGTGGCCCCAAAACAGACCCTTGAGGGACACCGAATTCAACACTTTTAACTAGCGATTTAATTTCACCAGCACGAACAAACTGCTTTCTATCCTGGAGAAAACATTCCAATAGACGATAAAACATACCTCGAAAACCACAATTCCTCAGCTTCACCAGAAGAATTTCATGGTCCACTGCATCAAAGGCTTTCACAATGTCCAAAAAAAAGATGCAACTTTCCACCCTTGATCCAGAGCATCGTTCACAAAAGTCGTGAGAAAAAGAAGAGCTTGATCTGTCGACATTGCTTTACGGAATCCAAACTGAGTTTTACTAAAATACTTTTTATTCTCCAGAAAATCAACCATCCTGCCACTAATCAGTTTTTCAAAAACTATCGATAAAACTGGCAGAAATGAAATAGGCCTAGAATCATTCGGCAAATTTTTTTCCCCGCCCTTAAAAAGCGGAACCACTCTAGCAATTTTCATGAAATCGGGAAAAACACCAACTTTTAGGCACATATTAAATAGAACACAAACCTGGTCGCATATTTCCGAGAAAACATACTTAAGTACACGCAATGAAAGGCAGTCAGCACCCGAAGCATTATTTCTCATGTTCCACAATGTGGTACGTAATTCACTAGCAGTTACTGGTTTCAGATATGCAGATACATCACTTTCCTCAGGTAAAAACTGGTGGTATGTTCCATCCTCAGAAAATTTTCTCGTGGAGTTCGCTATCCGTTTACCAACAATAGAAAAATGGTCACACATATTATCTACAATCGAAGCATCAGTGTTGAAATTTTCAGGTAAAATTGAACTTTTGGAAGGGCTGAGAACAGAGTGAATTACTCTCCACGTTCGCCTGGGATTACCTGCACTTTTTTTAAACTCATTTTGATAATAATTAATTCTCGCTTCTCGTAATAGGTTATTGAGTTCACAATTATATTTCTCGTATCTCACTTTCGCCTCAGGAGACACTACAGAATATTTATATAGCAGTCTTCGATTTGATATGGCCTTAATCAGTCCTCTAGTAACCCAGGGTTTTCTAGGGGTAACATGAAACGCCGGGTTTTTAATAACTGTACAACTTTCTCTTAGTAATTTAGTTATTTCTGAATACCACAATGAAACTTTTCATTCACTTGCAGATCAGTACTTTCTAAAAAGTCAAATTGAGTGTTCTTTATTTTTCTTCTGAAAATGTTAACAGCCTCAGCATCCATTTTCAATGCAGAAATTTTTGGTGGTATATTCATAGCTGTAGGGACACCAAACTCTCTAATAACAACGAGAACACCAAAATGATCAGAAACATCATTCAAAATAACATCAGCAAAATCATACTTCACATTAACAAATATATTATCCAAAAGTGATTCCGAGCGCAAAGTCACTCGACTACATATATTCACTGTCGGTCTTAAACCGTAACCCAACATAACATTTAAAAAATCACGAACTCTCGGGTTTACATTTACTGAAAATAGAAGAAGATTAAAGTCTCCACAAACAAAGCATGGGCGATTTAAACCTGACAACTTATCCATTTGCCGCTCCAGCAAATCATTAAATTCCTGCACATTTCCAGATGGAGGTCGATAAACAACCACCACAAAGAAAAATTTTCCTGACTTACAAAGTTAAACCACCATTGATTCAAAAACCATCTCTTTATTCACACGTAGATCATTCGGTATTTTCATTGTAATATTCTTCCTGCAATATAAAGCCAATCCACCATGTAATCGTGATTCCCTATTCTGCGTCACACAGTTATAACTATCAATTTCAAGTAGACTAATTGTATGATTACGAAGCCACGTTTCATTCAATGCAAGCACATCCAACTCAGAAAACTTACATAGTTCAGTTAAAAAATTAAATGAACTAGAAAGACCTTGACAATTCAAATGGAAAATGCTCAAACTTTGCTGACCCATAGTAGATTTATTTCCAATATCAACTGGAAATTTATATTTAACCACTGGAAAATCCTCCTTCGTTCCCTCATCATAATCCGGATTTAAGACCCCATTCCCCAGAACATCCCAACTCAATGAATTTCTCTCAAGTTTTTTCAATCTATTATTGTCATAATCCAACTCATTTTTTCAAGACACAAGCTTAGGAGGCAAACGAGGAAACTCAGAGAAAAATTAACTCTACTTACAACAACCACAAGTGATCTCCAGTATCCAGGAGGGCCTAAATCAATAACAAAATAAAAAAAACTGAAAAAAAGAGAAAATAAATTAAAAATAAAATTTATCATAAATAAAATACAAAATAAAAAGATACAACATAACATAAATAGCGACGAAAACCACCCTGCCATTTCATCATAAACAATAAGTACAACAACATGGAACCCTCCATACAAGACTGTAGAACACGCTCCACCGTCTCGTACAAAAGAAAATCCCCGCCACTGCACCCACTGCCCATACAATATAAAAAAAAAAAACACATGGAAAATAAAAAGGGAAAAATCTCACTCATATTAAAAAATACAGGATAATGTAATCGAGGAAAAATATAATTGGTTTTCTTCATCAGGCACACACTTGTGCTAGTGCCGCTAACCACGAATACAAATTCATCTTATAATAGCAAAAAATGACTCTAAACATCAAAACAAAACAAAATGAAATGCTAGAATCAACAATCAAGTAGCTCTGGTATTGGCTCATTATACATATATTTCACTTTTCCAACGCCTTCTCTCTCAATCTGAATGAAGGGAGGAACAGTATTAGATACCCAGGCTGGAATACTCTTTCTACTCAATTTAGATTTAGTCTCGTAAAGTCTCTTCCGCGCTTCACGAACACACAATGGAGCATCATCGCTGACGTAAACATTATTCATAGCTGTATTTGAACCAAAAGTCTTATTCTTAAGTTTTTTCCCATTACGTAAAATTATTAACTTCGCCTCGCGTAATTTAACATTCACTTTGAAAAACTTTTGCTCTTTTTTATTCGTCACAATTGTAAATTCTGGAACCTTTGTTAATTCTAAACCATTGGTACATATTTCTTGAAATAAACTTTTAGCAGTGGCTACATCATCACAAACCGTATTCCACACAATAATGTTATTTTCTGTAGATAAATGTTCCACTGACATTAATCGTGCCGACAACGAAGATGTCATTTCACAGTAATATTTTGCTTCAGTGGATACAATATTCATTTGCGTTTTTAGTGAAATTACTTATTCATTTACTGCATCGCAATTTTTACCAACTTGAGCAACATTGGATTGTAAGATAGCTTGAGCATTTTCCACAGAAATTACAGAAACCACAGAATTTCCACAGATTGGATGTATTTTGGGAAATGGTGGGCGTGAGAAGGGGGTAAGTTTCCCTCTAGTAACTTTTGGCTATTAAAAAGGGCACTAGCCCTTTTAATTTCCAGTTAAATAAGCCCTTTTTGAAGTTTCTACGGCAATGCTTTCTATAAAATCCTTATATACCCCCATGTCATAGCTTACAACCCTTTTCTTGAGGGCTGTGGGGCGGGGTTTTTTCATTCTCAAAGACCTACTTTCCAGAACTTTCAACTACGTTGAACAAGATGGCTATCTCAAAATTTTGATTGGATGTGTTTGGTAAATGGTAGGCACGAGAAAAGTTTTAGTTGCCCTCCAATCACCGGAAGGGCACAAGTCTTTCCAGTTTCCAATCAAGTGAGCCCTTTTTGAAGTTTCTACGACAACTCCTTCGATACGAAGTGCCTTGATCTAAAACCAAAAAAAAAAAAAAAAAAATACAATATGCCCACATCGTTCCTTTTTTAGGCAGCACTATTGAGATGCCTATGAAAATTATTACGGAAATGAAAATGCATTCAATATTTATTAAAAATTTTAAATTGGGACGTTAAAACCTCTCAATTTTTTCCTGTTATTGAATCTTCGATTAAATAATAATTTTGGTACTGATTCATTATATCTTACCCACAAAATTAGTTGAGTTTAGTTAATACTGATAAAATAAAATAGGATGAAAATATAACAGTTTAGAAAAAAATCTTCGCTATATATTTGCATATTAGGAGGGGCCTGGGGGGTAAAGCATACCATATATTAAATACGTAACCTAACCAAACCTAGGTATCTTTTCCCCCCTAAACCCCAAAAAATTGCAGTTTAAATATTGTAAACCAAATAAGAAATCAACATATGCGATCCATTTATCAATTGCAAATACCCATTTGACTTGTTTCCTGTAGTTTTTCCCGGTTGGTAAGATATAGCGCATAAGTACCATAATTTTCTTCTATGTTATTGTTTAATAATTGCTCAGGTATTGCCACATCAATATAAGTATACTTAGAAATTTTGTCAAAACTACTTAGTATTGTATGTTCTGAAATTTCATTTTCAAGTTATTCCATCAAATCTAACGAATTACTTTTGTACTATTTTCGGAAATAGAGCAAAGGTTTGAAGGCCTTACATAATCACTTTCCAATATTTAAAGCAGGGGTTTTGTTCATGCTTAGATAGGCCTTAAGGGAATACCTCGCTTGTGTAATTTCGGTAAATCGTAAAATTTGGGACAAAATCTATCAAGGGGAAAGATTTATACTATAATTGTTGGGTGATTTTACCGTTTTTGTTTTAGATTCTTTAATTCGGTTATAATTGTATCCACAAAATAATAACTAACATCGTGAGTCATGGTGGAATATGTATTTTTGTCTTTTAGGGGTGAATAAATATTTTTGTCGTAATCCATGACAACAAGTAAATTGGCTTTGCCTGGTTTTGTTATAATAATAGATGGGGCTTTGCTAAGATTAAATAATGTTCTTATGCCGTGCAAAATTTCTCGTGTCAAATTAGTAGGAGACGTAACATTTTTGGCTGCTGCAAAGTGTGTCTATAAGACAAGACTCAACTATATTTGGGTTAAAAACAGATGTATTGCATTTTTGCAAAAAGGATTATAGAAAAAAAAACTATATCTGGCACAGGAACTTGTTTCATTGGAAAAGTGAATTTTGGACCTTTTTTAAGAGTTTGAACTTCTGTAGGCTCTTGAGCTCTAGACAAGTAGACGAGAGATAAAGAGTAGTGTGTTTAAGAGTAAACCTAAGAGTATACGAACTATAGTTCGTCAAGAATTTGTACCTCATTCTTTCCCATTTCTTGTAGAGTCATTCCTAAGAAAAGTGAAAATCATGACTAAATAACTTTCTTTCCAACCTAACAACCTGAGAATAATCAACCATGGTCAAATTTTCA
Organism: Artemia sp. Qi Xiang Cuo; assembly: GCF_049724085.1. Lineage (NCBI taxonomy): Eukaryota > Metazoa > Arthropoda > Branchiopoda > Anostraca > Artemiidae > Artemia > Artemia sp. Qi Xiang Cuo. The sequence continues at coordinate 8,612,757 of NC_142798.1, read as the reverse complement.
GATAAAAGTTTTTCAAGAGATTTTTTTCTGACGAAATAATATGTCTTTTTTGTTTTTTGTCCTTAATAATGCTGACTAAAGGTTTTAAAGGTAGTGTATGAGCGAATTGCACTTCTTTCCGAGATTCTTATTTAAATTCAGTTGAACTAGTTCGGTTCTATTTTTTGGCTTACTTGGTCCCTCATTTGTGTAAACATGATTTTATTTTTTCAGTTTTTTTAGCAAAATTGTCGTTGATATTTTTTAGATGTCTAATTCTGTCTTTCTCATATTTCTGTCCTTCTAATTAGTTAAGCATACAACATGTGATTCTTATTTTTTTACATAGCTGGTTGGATTAGTTTTAGAAATAAATGTGTTCAAAATTTGTGCAGTTTTTAGCATGGTCATATAAGGTTCAAGCTCGGCAGGATATCAGTCTAATGTCAATACTATCTGAAAAAAGAGATGCTTTTCAATTTTTTCAAGCAATCCCAGGATATTCAACCCTCCCCTTCTATGAAAATTTCTCCCTCCACAAAAGTAGAAGGGGAGGTTCTACTCCGGGACGACACCCCTGCTGCCACCTACAACTTTTTTTTACATAGTTTATGGATGGTTATGTGTGTTGGTCGGTTTATTTGATGTTTTATGGACTTTGTCAGTGAGAATGGAAAAACAGAAACTTTGTCACATTTATGTCTGTTTTTCATGGATGGTTATGTGTGCTGCTCGATTTATTTGATGTTTTTCATGGATGGTTACGTGTGTTGGTCAATTTATTTGATGGTTTTATGGATTTTTTCAGTGAGAATGGAAAAACAGGAACTTTGTCACTTTCATGGACTATAGAGTCATAAGGGAGAACACGTGGTTAATGGGGTCAATGTTATTGTTGTTGTTTTGAGCACGCTCTCAGCGAATGCCAAGGTCAATGTTGTTGTTGTTTTGGGCACGCGATAGAGTCATTTGGGAGAACACATGGTTAATGGGCTCAATGTTATTGTTGTTTCCGGGCAAAGTTAATGACACTTTCTTCCTGTTGTTGCTCGAGGCAAATGTTTTGATCCAGGAATGGGAAACAGTTAATGACACTCCCTTCTTGTTGTTGTTCAAGCCAGATGTTATGAGTTTCCGGGAAACAGTATTTGTTGTTGTTGTTCAAACCAAATGTTATGAGTTCCCGGGAAACACATGTGCTATCAGTCATTAATCAAATTGTCTCCGGCGCGAAGTTTATTAATGTCTGGAGTTCTTCCAGAAGAATCGTTTCCGAGCAAATGTTTTGATCTTAGCGCGTGAAAAGGTTTCCAAATAATTTTAAATGCGCCAGCGCAGAGATACCAAACAAGAGGAACTCGCAGAAATTACGTTTAGGGATAATTTTGGCGAAACCGTTTTAGCCATTTTATGGAATTATTTCGGCGAAACAGTTAGAGACATTGTAAAAGATGATTTTAGGAAAGGTTTTAGAAGAGAATTTAATGGTAAAACTCTGTGGTCGTTATAATACACAAGTTCCATTTGAACAGTGTTGTGAGGTCCTCTACCCCAACCCCAAAGGGTTCCAATCCCCCTACCCCAACCCCGAAGGAAGCCCCGGTACTCAAAGGTTCCCCAAGCTCCCAAAGGGCCCCTAGACCCCCAAAGGCCCTCCCCGGCCCCCAAAGGCCCTCCCCGGTCCCCAAAGGCCCCCGGAACCCCACAGGCCCTCCCCCGGTCCCCAAAGGTTCCCCAGGCTCCCAAAGGACCCCGAAGGAAGCCCCCGGTACTCAAAGTCCCCCCAAGCACCCAAAGGGTCCCCAGACCCCCAAACGCCCTCCCCAGACCCCCAAAGGTCCTCACCCGGTCCTCAAAGGTCCACCGGGCTCCCAAAGGGCCACCCGGCCCTCAAGGGTCCCCCAGACCCCCCCCCCTCCGGGCACCAAAGGGCCCTCCCTTTGGCCCCCAAAGGGCCCCTCCTCCCCCTTTTGACCCTAAAGGGCCCCTCTCCCTCCATATCCTCCCCTCCCCTCTCCTCTCCTCCCCATCCTCCCCCTCCCCCTCCCATCCCCCATTTTTTAATATTTTTTGTGCATTGAGACAAAGAACGACCCCCTCCCCACGCCCCCCCCCCTAAAAGGGCCCCCGGCACCCAAAGGCCTGATTTTTCAAAGTTCATTTTTGAATTTCTTTCGTTGAAATGCAAGAGTTGGAATATTTCAGTAGTGTTTGGTTATGGTTTACATTATAACAGTTACATTTTCTTGATTTTTCAAAGTTCATTTTGAATTTCTTTCGTTGAAATGCATGAGTTGGAATATTTCAGTAGTGTTTGGTTGTGGTTTACCTTGTCACAGTTACATTTTCTTGATTTTTCAAAGTTCAATTTTAATTTCTTTCGTTGAAATGTATGAGTTGGAATATTTCAGTAGTGTTTGGTTGTGGTTTACCTTGTCACAGTTAGATTTTCTTGATTTTTCAAAGTTCATTTGAATTTCTTTCGTTGAAATACAAGAGTTGGAATATTTCAGTAGTGTTTGGTTGTGGTTTACCTTGTCACAGTTACTTTTTCTTGATTTTTCAAAGTTCATTTAGAATTTCTTTCTTTTAAATGCACGATTTGGACTCTTTCAGTAGTGTTTGGCTGTGGTTTTCCTTGTCACAGTTCCATTTTCTGGATTTTTGAATGTTAATTTGGAATTTCTTTATCTGAAATGCTAGAGTTGGAATATTTCAGTAGTGTTTGGGTGTTAATGACCGTGACACACTTACATTCTCTTGATTTTTCAAAGTTCATTTTGAATTTCTTTCGTTGAAATGCAAGAGTTGGAATATTTCAGAAGTGTTTTTTTGTGGTTTACCTTGTAAAAGTAACATTTTATTTATTTTTAATAGTTCATTTTTAATTTCTTTCGTTTTATTTCTATATATTTAATATTTCATAATTTTGTTTTTTTTTTGTTCCGTGTCTATTTTACTTTTTAATTTTTTTTCTAATTTCATTTTGAATTTCTTTCGTTGAAATGCAAGAGTTGGAATATTTCAGTAGTGTTTGGTTGTGGTTTACCTTGTCACAGTTACATTTTCTTGATTTTTCAAAGATCATTTTGAATTTCTTTCGTTGAATTTCAAGAGTTGGAATATTTCAGTGGTGCTTGGTTATGGTTTACCTTGTCACAGTTACATTTTCTTGATTTTTCAAAGCTCATTTTGAATTTCTTTCGTTGAAGTGCAAGAGTTGGACTATTTCAGAAGTGTTTGGTTATGGTTTACCTTGTCACAGTTAGATTTTCTTGATTTTTCAAAGCCCATTTTGAATTTCTTTCGTTGAAATGCAAGAGATGGAATATTTCAGTAGTGTTTGGTATTGGTTTACCTTGTCTCAGTTTCATTTTCCGTATTGTTCAAATTTCATTTTGAATTTTTTTCCTTGAAATGCAAGAGTTGGAATATTTCAGTAGTGTTTGGCTGTGGTTTACCTTGTCACAGTTACATTTTCTTGATTTTTCAAAGTTCATTTTGAATTTCTTTCTTTGAAATGCAAGAGTTGGAATATTTCAGTAGTGTTTCGTTGTGGTTTACCTTGTCACAGTTACATTTTCTTGATTTTTCAGAGTTCATTTTGAATTTCTTTCCTTGAAATGCAAGAGTTGGAAAATTTCAGTAGTGTTTGGTTGTGGTTTACCTTGTCACAGTTACATTTTCTTGATTTTTCAGAGTTCATTTGAATTTCTTTCGTTGAAATGCAAGAGTTGGAGCATTTCAGTAGTGTTTGGTTGTGGTTTACCTTGTCTCAGTTACATTTTCTTGATTTTTCAAAGTTCATTTTGAATTTCTTTCATTGAAATGCAAGAGTTTGTATTTTTCAGGAGTGCTTGTGGGTTTTTTTCAGTGTAACTGTTTCTTTTTCTTGTTTTTTCAAAGTTCATTTTGAATTTCTTTCATTGAAATGAAAGAGTTTGTATTTTTCAGTAGTGTTTGGTTGTGGTTTACCTTTTAACAGTTACATTTTCTTGATTTTTAAAAGTTCATTTTGAATTTCTTTCGTTGAAATGCAAGCGTTGGAATATTTCAGTAGTGTTTGGCTGTGGTTTACCTTGTCACAGTTACATTCTCATGATTTTTCAAAGTTCATTTTGAATTTCTTTTGTTGAAATATGTTTGGTCGTGCTTTACCTTGACACAGTTAATTTTCTTGATTTTTGTTAGGTTAGGTTAGGCTAGATCAAGTTAGATTATGTTAAGTTAGGTTTGGTTAGACTAGCCTACGTACGTGCGCGTACGTAGGCTAGTCTAACCAAACCTAATTTAACATAATCTAACTTGATCTAGCCTAACCTAACCTAACAAAAATCAAGAAAATGAACTTTGTCAAGGTAAAGCACGACCAAACACATTTCAACGAAAGAAATTCAAAATGAACTTTGAAAAAACAAGAAAATGTAACTGTGACAAGGTAAACCACAACCAAACACTACTGAAATATTCCAACTCTTGCATTTCAACGAAAGAAATTAAAAATGAACTTTGAAAAATCAAAAAAAATGTAACTGTGACAAGGTAAACCACAGCCAAACACTACTGAAATATTCCAACTCTTGCATTTCAACAAAAGAAATTCAAAATGAACTTTGAAAAATCAAAAATATGTAACTGAGACAAGGTAAACCACAACCAAACACTACTGAAATATTCCAACTCTTGCATTTCAATGAAAGAGATTCAAAATGAACTTTGAAAAATCAAGAAAATGTAACTGAGACAAGGTAGACCACAACCAAACACTACTGAAATACTCCAACTCTTGCATTTCAACGAAAGAAATTCAAATGAACTTTGAAAAATCAAGAAAATGTAACTGTGACAAGGAAAACCACAACCAAACACTACTGAAATATTCCAACTCTTGCATTTCAAGGAAAGAAATTGAAATGAACTCTGAAAAATCAAGAAAATGTAACTGTGACAAGGTAAACCACAACCAAACACTATTGAAATTTTGCAAATATTTGATTTCATCGTAAGAAATTCTATATGAACTTTGAAAAATCAAGAAAATGTAACTGTGACAAGGTAAACCACAACCAAACACTACTGAAATATTCCAACTCTTGCACTTCAACGAAAGAAATTCAAAATGAACTTTGAAAAATCAGGAAAATGTAAATGTGATATGGTAAACCACAACCAAACACTACTGAAATATTCCAACTCTTGCATTTCAACAAAAGAAATTCAAAATGAGCTTTGAAAAATCAAGAAAATATAACTGTGACAAGGTAAACCATAACCAAACACTACTGAAAAATTCCAACTCTTGCTTTTCAATGAAAGAAATTCAAAATGAACTTTGAAAAATCAAGAAAATGTAACTGTGACAAGGTAAACCACATCCAAACACTACTGAAATATTTCAACTCTTGCATTTCAACGAAAGAAATTCAAAATGAACTTTGAAAAATCAAGAAAATGTATCTGTGACAAGGTAAATCACAACCAAACACTACTGAAATATTCCAACTCTTGCATTTCAACGAAAGAAATTCAAAATGAACTTTGAAAAATCAAGAAAATGTAACTGTGACAAGGTAAACCACAACCAAACACTACTGAAATATTCCAACTCTTGCATTTCAACGAAAGAAAATCAAAATGAACTTTGAAAAATCAAGAAAATGCAACTGTGACATGGTAAACCACAGCCAAACACTACTGAAATATTTCAACTCTTGCATTTCAACGAAAGCATTTCAAAATGAACTTTGAAAAATCAAGAAAATGTAACTGTGACATGGTAAACCACATCCAAGCACTTCTGAAATATTCCAACTCTTGCATTTCAACGAAAGAAATTCAAAATGAACTTTGAAAAATCACGAAAATGTAACTGTGACAAGGTAAACCACAACCAAACACTTCTGAAATATTCCAACTCTTGCATTTCAAAGAAAGAAATTCAAAATGAACTTTGAAAAATCAAGAAGATGTAACTGTGACAAGGTAAACCACAACCAAACACTACTGAAAAATTCCAACTCTTGCTTTTCAATGAAAGAAATTCAAAATGAACTTTGAAAAATCACGAAAATGTAACTGTGACAAGGTAAACCACAACCAACCACTTCTGAAATATTCCAACTCTTGCATTTCAACAAAAGAAATTCAAAATGAACTTTAAAAAATCAAGAAGATGTAACTGTGACAAGGTAAACCACAACCAAACACTACTGAAAAATTCTAACTCTAGCTTTTCAATGAAAGAAATTCCAAATGAACTTTGAAAAATCAAGAAAATGTAACTGTGACAAGGTAAACCACAACCAAACACTACTGAAAAATTCCAACTCTTGCATTTCAACGAAAGAAATTCAAATGAACTTTAAAAAATCAAGAAAATGTAACTGTGACAAGGTAAACCATAACCAAACACTACTGAAATATTCCAACTCTTGCATTTCAATGAAAGTTATTCAAAATAAACTTTTAAAAATCAAGTAAATGTAACTGTGACAAGGTAAACCATAACCAAACACTACTGAAATACTCCAACTCTTGCATTTCAATGAAAGAAATTCAAAATGAACTTTGAAAAATCCTGAAAATGTAACTGTGACAAGGTAAACCACAACCAAACACTTCTGAAATATTCCAACTCTTGCGTTTCAACGAAAGAAATTCAAAATGAACTTTGAAAAATTATCAAAATGTAACTGTGACAAGGTAAGCCCCAACCAAACACTACAGAAATATTCCAACTCATCCATATCAAACAAAGAAAATCAAAATTAACTTTGAAAATCAAGAAAATGTAACTGTGACAAGGTAAACCACAAACAAACACTACTGACATATTTCAACAATTGAATTTAAACGAAACAAAGTCAAAATTAACTTTTAAAAATCAAGAAAATGTAACTGTGACAAGGTATACCACAACCAAACACTACTGAAATATTCCATCTCTTGCATTTCAACGAAAGAAATTCAAAATGAACTTTGAAAAATCAGGAAAATGTAACTGTGATATGGTAAACCACAACCAAACACTACTGAAATATTCCAACTCTTGCATTTCAACGAAAGAAATTCAAAATGATCTTTGAAAAATCAAGAAAATATAACTGTGACAAGGTAAACAATAACCAAACACTACTGAAATATTCCAACTCTTGCTTTTCAATGAAAGAAATTCAAAATGAACTTTGAAAAATCAAGAAAATGTAACTGTGACAAGGTAAACCACATCCAAACACTACTGAAAAATTCCAACTCTTGCATTTCAACGAAAGAAATTCAAAATGAACTTTGAAAAATCAAGAAAATGTAACTGTGACAAGGTAAATCCAACCAAACACTACAGTAATATTGCAACTCTTTCATTTCAACGAAAGAAATTAAAAATGAAATTTTAAAAATCAAGAAAATGAAACTGTGACAAGGTAAATCACAACCAAACACTACTGAAATATTCCAACTCTTGCATTTCAACGAAAGAAATTCAAAATGAACTTTGAAAAATCAAGAAAATGCAACTGTGACATGGTAAACCACAGCCAAACACTACTGAAAATTTCAACTCTTGCATTTGAACGAAAGAATTTCAAAATGAACTTTGAAAAATCACGAAAATGTAACTGTGACATGGTAAACCACAGCCAAGCACTTCTGAAATATTCCAACTCTTACATTTCAACGAAAGAAATTCAAAATGAACTTTGAAAAATCACGAAAATGTAACTGTGACAAGGTAAACCACAACCAAACACTTCTGAAATATTCCAACTCTTGCATTTCAACGAAAGAAATTCAAAATGAACTTTGAAAAATCAAGAAGATGTAACTGTGACAAGGTAAACAACAACCAAACACTACTGAAAAATTCCAACTCTTGCTTTTCAATGAAAGAAATTCAAAATGAACTTTGAAAAATCAAGAAAATGTAACTGTGACAATGTAAACCACAACCAAACACTACTGAAAAATTCAAACTAATGCAAATAAACTAAAGAAAATCAAAATGAAATTTGAAAAATCAAGAGAATGTACCTGTGACAAGGTAAACCACAACCAAACACTACTGAAATATTCCAATTCTTGCATTTCAACGAAAGAAATTCAAATGAACTTTGAAAAATCAAGGAAATGTAACTGTGACAAGGTAAACCATAACCAAACACTACTGAAATATTCCAACTCTTGCATTTCAATGAAAGAAATTCAAAATGAACTTTGAAAAATCAAGAAAATGTAACTGTGACAAGGTAAACCATAACCAAACACTACTGAAATATTCCAACTCTTGCATTTCAATGAAAGAAATTCAAAATGAACTTTGAAAAATTAAGAAAATGTAACTGTGACAAGGTAAACCACAACCAAACACTACTGAAATATTCCAACTCTTGCATTTCAACGAAAGAAATTCAAAATGAACTTTGATAAATCAAGAAAATGTAACAGTGACCAGGTCATCCACAACCACACACTACTGAAATAATCCAACTCTTGCATTTCAACGAAAAAATTCAAAATAAAATTTGAAAATCAAGAAAATGTAACTGTGAAAACTTAAACCACAAACAAACACTACTGAAATATTCCAACTCTTGCATTTCAACGAAAGATATTAAAAATGAACTTTGAAAAATCAAGAAAATCTAACTGTGACAAGGTAAACCACAACCAAACACTACTGAAATATTCCAACTCTTGCATTTCAACGTAAGAAATTCAAAATGAACTTTGAAAAATCAAGAAAATGTAACTGTGACAAGGTAAACCACAACAAAACACTACCGAAATAATCCACCTCTTGCATTTCAACGAAAGAAATTCAAATGAACTTTGAAAAAATCAAGAGAATGTAACTGTGACAAGGTAAACCATAACCAAACACTACTGAAATATTCCAACTCTTGCATTTCAATGAAAGAAATTCAAAATGAACTTTGAAAAATCAAGAAAATGTAACTGTGAAAAGGTAAACCATAACCAAACACTACTGAAATATTCCAACTCTTGCATTTCAACGAAAGAAATCCAAAATGAACTTTGAAAAATCAGGAAAATGTAACTGTGACAAGGTAAACCACAACCAAACACTACTGAAATATTCCAACTCTTGCATTTCAAAGAAAGAAATTCAAAACGAACTTTTAAAAATCAAGAATATGTAACTGTGACAAGGTAAACCACAACCAAACACTACTGAAATATTCCAACTCTTGCATTTAAACGAAAGAAATTCAAATTGAACTTTGAAAATCAAGAAAATGTAACTGTGACAAGGTAAACCACATCCAAACACTACTGAAATATTCAAACTCTTGCATTTCAAGGAAAGAAATTCAAAATGAAATTTGAAAAATCAAAAAAATGTAACTGTGACAAGGTAAACCACAACCAAACACTACTGAAATATTCCAACTCTTGCATTTCAAGGAAAGAAATTCAAAATGAAATTTGAAAAATCAAAAAAATGTAACTGTGACAAGGTAAACCACAACCAAACACTACTGAAATATTCCAACTCTTGCATTTCAACGAAAGAAATTCAAAATGAACTTTGAAAAATCAAGAAAATGAAACTGTGACATGGTAAACCACAGCCAAACACTTCTGAAATATTCCAACTCTTACATTTCAACGAAAGCAATTCAAAATGAACTTTGAAAAATCACGAAAATGTAGCTGTGACAAGGTAAACTACAACCAAACACTACTGAAATATTCCAACTCTTGCATTTCAACTAAAGAAATTCAAAATGAACTTTGAAAAATCAAGAAAATATAACTGTGACAAGGTAAACCATAACCAAACACTACTGAAATATTCCAACTCTTTCATATAAACGAAAGAAATTCAAAATGAACTTTGAAAAATCAAGAAAATGTAACTGTGACAAGGTAAACCACATCCAAACACTACTGAAATATTACAACTCTTGCATTTCAACGAAAGAAATTCAAAATGAACTTTGAAAAATCAAGAAAATGTAACTGTGACAAGGTAAACCACAACCAAACACTACTGAAATATTCCAACTCTTTCATTTCAACGAAAGCAATTCAAAATGAACTTTGAAAAATCAAGAAAATGTAACTGTGACATGGTAAACCACAGCCAAACACTACTGAAATATTCCAACTCTTGCATTTCAACGAAAGAATTTCAAAATGAACTTTGAAAAATCACGAAAATGTAACTGTGACATGGTAAACCACATCCAAGCACTTCTGAAATATTCCAACTCTTGCATTTCAACGAAAGAAATTCAAAATGAACTTTGAAAAATCACGAAAATGTAACTGTGACAAGGTAAACCACAACCAAACACTACTGAAATATTCCAACTCTTGCATTTCAACGAAAGCAATTCAAAATGAACTTTGAAAAATGAAGAATATGTAACTGTGACAAGGTAAACCACAACCAAACACTTCTGAAATATTCCAACTCTTGCTTTTCAATGAAAGAAATTCAAAATGAACTTTGAAAAATCAAGAAAATGTAACTGTGACGCGGTAAATCACAACCAAACACTACTGAAAAATTCCAACTCTTGCATTTAAACGAAAAAAATTCAAATGAACTTTGAAAAATCAAGAAAATGTAACTGTGACAAGGTAAACCACAACCAAACACTACTGAAATATTACAACTCTTGCATTTCAACGAAAGATTTTCAAATGAACTTTGAAAAATCAAGAAAATGTAACTGTGACAAGGTAAACCACAACAAAACACTAGTTAAATATTCCAACTCTTGCAATTCAATGAAAGAAATTCTAAATTAACTGTTAAAAATTAATAAATTGTAACTGTGACAATGTAAAAAACAACCAAACACTACTTAAATAATCCAACTCTTTCATTTCAACAAAATAAATTCTAAAATTAAATTTAAATATCAATAAATTTAACTTTGACAATGTAAAACATAAGCCAACACTAATTAAATATTTGAACTCTTCAATGAAAGAAATTAAAAAATAACTTTGAAATATCAAGAAAATGTAACTGTGACAAGGTAAACCACAACCAAACACTACTGAAATATTACAACTCTTGCATTTCAACGAAAGAATTTCAAAATGAACTTTGAAAAATCAAGAAAATGTAACTGTGACATGGTAAACCACAGCCAATCACTTCTGAAATATTCCAACTCTAGCATTACAACGAAATCAATTAAAATGAACTTTGAAAAATCAAGAAAATGTAACTGTGACAAGTTAATCCACAACCAAACACTTCTGAAATATTACACCTCTTTCATTTCAAAGAAAGAAATTCAAACTGACCTTTGAAAAATGAAGAATATGTAATTGTGACACGGTAAACCACAACCAAACACTTCTGAAATATTCCAACTCTTGCTTTTCAATGAAATAAATTCAAAATTAAATTTGAAAAATCAAGAAAATGTAACTGTGACACGGTAAATCACAACCAAACACTACTGAAAAATTCCCACTCTTGCATTTAAACGAAAGAAATTCAAATGAACTTTGAAAAATCAAGAAAATGTAACTGTGACAAGGTAAACTACAACCAAACACTACTGAAATATTCCAACTCTTGCATTTCACCGAAAGATTTTCAAATGAACTTTGAAAAATCAAGAAAATGTAACTGTGACAAGGTAAACCATAACCAAACACTACTTAAATATTCCAACTCTTGCATTTCAAAGAAAGAAATTCAAAATGAACTTTGAAAAATCAATAAATTGTAAATGTGACAAGGTAAACCATAACCAAACACTACTGAAATATTCCAACTCTTGCATTTCAAAGAAATAAATTCAAATTTAACTTTTAAAAATAAATAAAATTTAACTGTTACAATTTATACAATAAACAATAAATACTGAAATAGTTCAACTCTTTAATTTCAACGAAAGAAATTCAAAATGAACTTTGAAAAATCAATAAAATGTAACTGTGACAAGGTAAACCATAACCAAACACTACTGAAATATTCCAACTCTTGCATTTCAACGAAAGAAATTCAAAATTAAATTTAAAAAAAAAAAAAATTTAAATGTGTCAAGGTAATCCAAAACCAAATACTACTGAAATATTCCAACTCTTGCATTTCAACGAAAGAAATTCAAAATGAAATTTTAAAAATCAATAAAATGTAACTGTGACAAGGTAAACCACAACCAAACACTACTGAAATATTCCAGCTCTTGCATTTCAAGGAAAGAAATACAAAATTATATTTTAAAAATCAATAAAATGAAAATGTGACAAGGTAAATCACAACCAAACACTACTGAAATATTCCAACTCTTGCATTTCAACGAAAGAATTTCAAAATGAACTTTGAAAAATCAAGAAAATGCAACTGTGACATGGTAAACCACAGCCAAACACTTCTGAAATATTCCAACTCTTACATTTCAACGAAAGCAATTCAAAATGAACTTTGAAAAATCACGAAAATGTAACTGTGACAAGGTAAACCACAACCAAACACTACTGAAATATTCCAACTCTTGCATTTCAACGAAAGAAATTCAAAATGAGCTTTGAAAAATCAAGAAAATATAACTGTGACAAGGTAAACCATAACCAAACACTACTGAAATATTCCAACTCTTGCATTTCAACGAAAGAAATTCAAAATGAACTTTGAAAAATCAAGAATATTTAACTTTTACAAGGTAAACCACCTCCAAACACTACTGAAATAGTCCAACTCTTGCATTTCAACGAAAGAAATTCAAAATGAACTTTGAAAAATCAGGAAAATGTAACTGTGACAAGGTGAACCACAACCAAACACTACTGAAATATTCCAACTCTTGCATTTCAACGAAAGAAATTCAAAATGAACTTTGAAAAATCAAGAAAATGTAACTGTGACATGGTAAACCACAGCCAAACACTACTGAAATATTACAACTCTTGCATTTCAACGAAAGAATTTCAAAATGAACTTTGAAAAATCACGAAAATGTAACTGTGACATGGTAAACCACAGCCAAGCACTTCTGAAATATTCCAACTCTTGCATTTCAACGAAAGCAATTCAAAATGAACTTTGAAAAATCACGAAAATGTAACTGTGACAAGGTAAACCACAACCAAACACTACTGAAATATTCCAACTCTTGCATTTCAACGAAAGAAATTCAAAATGAACTTTGAAAAATGAAGAAGATGTAACTGTGACAAGGTAAACCACAACCAAACACTTCTGAAATATTCCAACTCTTGCATTTCAATGAAAGAAATTCAAAATGAACTTTGAAAAATCAAGAAAATGTAACTGTGACACGGTAAATCACAACCAAACACGACTGAAAAATTCCCACTCTTGCATTTAAAAGAAAGAAATTCAAATGAACTTTGAAAAATAAAGAAAATGTAAATGTGACAAGGTAAACCATAACCAAACACTACTGAAATATTCCAACTCTTGTATTTCAACGAAAGAAATTCAAATGAACTTTGAAAAATCAATAAAATGTAACTGTGACAAGGTAAACAACAACCAAACACTACTTAAATATTCCAACTCTTGAATTTCAAAGAAAGAAATTCAAAATGAACTTTGAAAAATCAAGAAATTGTAACTGTGACAAGGTAAACCATAACCAAACACTACTGAAATATTCCAACTCTTGCATTTCAATGAAAGAAATTCTAAATGAACTTTTAAAAATCAATAAAATGTAACTGTGACAAGGTAAACCATAACCAAACACTACTGAAATATTCCAACTGTTGCATTTCAACGAAAGAAATTCAAAATGAACTTTGAAGAATCACGAAAATGTAACTGTGACAAGGAAAACCACAGTCAAACACTACTGAAATATTCAATCTCTTGCATTTCAACGAAAGAAATTCAAAATGAACATTGAAAATCAAGAAAATGTAACTGTGACAAGGTAAACCACAGCCAAACACTACTTAAATATTACAAATCTTTTATTTAAAGGAAATAAATTCAATATTAAATTTGAAAAATCAAGAAAATGTAACTGTGACAAGGTAAACCACAACCAAACACTACTGAAATATTCCAACTCTTTCATTTCAACGAAAGAAATTCAAAATGAACTTTGAAAAATCAAGAAAATTTAACTGTGACAAGGTAAACCACAACCAAACACTACTGAAATATTTCAACTCTTGCATTTCAACGAAAGAAATTCAAAATGAACTTTGAAAAATCACGAAAATGTAACTGTGACAAGGTAAACCACAACCAAACACTACTGAAATATTTCAACTCTTGCATTTCAACGAAAGAAATTCAAAATGAACTATGAACAATCAAGAAAATGTAACTGTGACAATTTAAAGCAACAACAAACACTACTTAAATAGTCAAACTCTTGCATTTCAACGAAAGAAATTAGGAAATAACATAGAAAAATATAGAAAATTTAAATGATACACTGTGACCAAAAACCAAAAACAACTGACATATTTCAACTCTTTCATTTCAAGGACAGAAATTCAAAATTAACTTTGAAAAATAAGGAAAATGTAACTCTGACAGGTAAAACCACAACCAAACACTACTGAAATATTCCAACTCTGTCATTTCAACGAAAGAAATTCAAAATGAACTTTGAAAAATCAGGAAAATGTAACTGTGACAAGGTAAACCACACCCAAACACTACTGAAATATTCCAACTCTTGCATTTCAACGAAAGCAACTCAAAATTAACTTTGAAAAATGAATAAGATGTAACTGTGACAATGTAAACAACAGCCAAACACTACTGAAATATTCAAACTCTTGCATTTCAAATAAAGAAATTCAAAATGAACTTTGAACAATAACTAGAATGTAACTTTGACAAGGTAAAGCACAACCAAACACTTATGAAATATTAAAACTCTGTAATTTAAGCGAAAGAAATTAAAAATGATCTTTGAAAAATCAAGAAAATGTAACTGTGAAAAGGTAAACCACAATCAAACAATTCTGAAATATTTCAAATCTTGCATTTCAACGAAAGCAATTCAAAATGAACTTTAAAAAATCAAGAAAATGTAACTTTGACAAGGTAAACCACAACCAAACACTACTAAAATATTCCAACTCTTGCATTTCAACGAAAGCAATTCAAAATGAACTTTGAAAAATCAAGAAAATGTAACTGTGACAAGGTAAACCACAGCCAAACACTACTGAAATATTCCAACTCTTGCATTTCAACGAAAGTAATTCAAAATGAACTTTGAAAAATCAAGAAAATGTAACTGTGACAAGGTAAACCACAGCCAAACACTACTGAAATATTCCAACTCTTGCATTTCAACGAAAGAAATTCAAAATGAACTTTGAAAAATCAAGAAAATGTAACTGTGACAAGGTAAATCACAACCAAACACTACTGAAATATTCCAACTCTTGCATTTCAATGAAAGAAATTCAAAATGAACTTTGAAAAATCAAGAAAATGTAACTGTGACAAGGTAAACCACAACCAACCACTTCTGAAATATTCCAACTCTTGCATTTCAACAAAAGAAATTCAAAATGAACTTTAAAAAATCAAGAAGATGTAACTGTGACAAGGTAAACCACAACCAAACACTACTGAAAAATTCCAACTCTTCCTTTTCAATGAAAGAAATTCAAAATGAACTTTTAAAAATCAAGAAAATGTAACTTTGACACGTTAAATCACAATCAAACACTACTGAAAAATTCCAACTCTTGCATTTCAACTAAATAAATTCAAATGAACTTTGTAAAATCCAGAATATGTAACTGTGACAAGGTAAACCACAAGCAAACACTACTTAAATACTACAACTCTTGCATTTCAATGAAAGAAATTCAAAATAAACTTTTAAAAATCAAGTAAATGTAACTGTGACAAGGTAAACCATAACCAAACACTACTGAAATACTCCAACTCTTGCATTTCAATGAAAGAAATTCAAAATTAACTTTGAAAAATAATGAAAATGTAACTGTGAAAAGGTAAAACACAGCCAAACACTACTGAAATATTCCAACTCTTGCATTTCAAAGAAAGAAATTCAATAAGAACTTTGAAAAATCAAGAAAATCTAACTGTGACAAGGTAAACCACAACCAAACGCAACTGAAATATTCCAACTCTTGCATTTCAACCAAAGAAAATCAAAATGAACTTTGAAAATCAAGAAAATGTAACTGTGACAAGGTAAACCACAACCAAATACTACTGAAATATTTCAAATCTTCCATTTCAACGAAACAAATTCAAAATTAACTTTGAAAAATCAAGAAAATGTAACTGTGACAAGGTAAACCACAACCAAACACTACTGAAATATTCCATCTATTTCATTTCAACGAAAGCAATTCAAAATGAACTTTGAAAAATCAGGAAAATGTAACTGTGATAAGGTAAACCACAACCAAGCACTACTGAAATATTCCAACTCTTGCATTTCAACGAAAGAAATTCAAAATGAGCTTTGAAAAATCAAGAAAATATAACTGTGACAAGGTAAACAATAACCAAACACTACTGAAATATTCCAAATCTTGCTTTTCAATGAAAGAAATTCAAAATGAACTTTAAAAAATCAAGAAAATGTAACTGTGACAAGGTAAACCACATACAAACACTAAACACTACTGAAAAATTCCAACTCTTGCATTTCAACGAAAGAAATTCAAAATGAACTTTGAAAAATCAAGAAAATGTAATTGTGACAAGGTAAATCCAACCAAACACTACTGTAATATTTCAACTCTTGCATTTCAACGAAAGAAATTCAAAATGAACTTTGAAAAATCAAGAAAATGTAACTGTGACATGGTAAACCACAGCCAAGCACTTCTGAAATATTCCAACTCTTACATTTCAACGAAAGAAATTCAAAATGAACTTTGAAAAATCAAGAAGATGTAACTGTGACAAGGTAAACAACAACCAAACACTACTGAAAAATTCCAACTCTTGCTTTTCAAGGAAAGAAATTCAAAATGAACTTTGAAAAATCAAGAAAATGTAACTGTGACAAGGTAAACCACAACCAAACACTACTGAAAAATTCCAACTCTTGCATTTCAACTAAAGAAAATAAAAAAGAACTATTAAAAATAAAGAAAATGTAACTGTGACAAGGTAAACCACAACCAAACACTACTGAAATATTCCAACTCTTGCATTTCAACGAAAGAAATTCAAATGAACTTTGAAAAATAAAGTAAATGTAACTGTGACAAGGTAAACCATAACCAAACACTACTGAAATATTCCAACTCTTTCATTTCAATGAAAGAAATTCAAAATGAACTTTGAAAAATCAAGAAAATGTAACTGTGACAAGGTAAACCATAAACAAACACTACTGAAATATTCCAACTCTTGCATTTCAATGAAAGAAATTCAAAATGAACTTTGAAAAATTAAGAAAATGTAACTGTGACAAGGTAAACCACAACCAAACACTACTGAAATATTCAAACTCTTGCATATCAAAGAAAGAAATTCAAAATGAACTTTGAAAAATAAAGAAAATGGAACTGTGAAAAGGGTCACCACAAACACACACTACTGACATATTCCAAATCTTGCATTTCAACGAAAAAATTCAAAATAAACTTTGAAAATCAAGAAAATGTAACTGTGACAAGTTAAACCACAACCAAACACTACTGAAATATTTCAACTCTTGCATTTCAACGAAAGAAATTCAAAATGAACTTTGAAAAATCAAAAAAATGTAACTGTGACAAGTTAAACCACAACCAAACCCTACTGAAATATTCCAACTCTTGCATTTCAACGAAAGAAATTCAAAATGAACTTTGAAAAATCAAGAAAATCTAACTGTGACAAGGTAAACCACAATCAAACACTACTGAAATATTCCAACTCTTGCATTTCAACGAAGGAAATTCAAAATGAACTTTTAAAAATCATGAAAATTTAACTTTGACAAGGTAAACCACAACCAAACACTACTGAAATATTCCAACTTTTGCATTTCAACGAAAGAAATTCAAATGAACTTTGAAAAATCAAGAAAATGTAACTCTGACAAGGTAAACCATGAGGAAACACTACTGAAATATTCCAACTCTTGCATTTAAAATAAATAAATTAAAAATTAACTTTTAAAAATCAAGAAAATTTAACTGTGACAATGTAAACCATAACAATACACCACTGAAATATTCCATCTCTTGCATTTCAATGAAAGAAATTCAAAATGAACTTTGAAAAATCAAGAAAATGTAACTGTGACAAGGTAAACCATAACCATACACTACTGAAATATTCCAAATCTTGCATTTCAACGAAAGAAGTTCAAAATGAACTTTGAAAAATCACGAAAATGTAACTGTGACAAGGTAAACCACAACAAAACACTACTGAAATATTCCAACTCTTGCATTTCAACGAAAGAAATTCAAAATTAACTTTGAAAATCAAGAAAATGTAACTGTGACAAGGTAAAACACAACCAAACACTACTGAAATATTACAACTCTTGCATTTCAAGGAAAGAAATTCAAAATGAAATTTGAAAAATCAAGAAAATGTAACTGTGACAAGGTAAACCACAACAAAACACTAATGAAATATTCCAACTCTTGCATTTAAACGAAAGAAATTCAAATTGAAATTTTAAAAATCAAAAAAATGTAACTGTGACATGGTAAACCACAACCAAACACTACTGAAATATTCCAACTCTTGCATTTCAACGAAAGAAATTCAAAATGAACTTTGAAAAATCAAGAAAATGTAACTGTGACATGGTAAACCACAGCCAAACACTACTGAAATATTCCAACTCTTACATTTCAACGAAAGCAATTCAAAATGAACTTTGAAAAATCAAGAAAATGTAACTGTGACAAGGTAAACTACAACCAAACACTACTGAAATATTCCATCTCTTGCATTTCAACGAAAGAAGTTCAAAATGAACTTTGAAAAATCTCGAAAATGTAACTGTGACATGGTAAACCACAACCAAACACTACTGAAATATTCCAACTCTTGCATTTCAACGAAAGAAATTCAAAATGAACTTTGAAAAATCAAGAAAATGTAACTGTGACAAGGTAAACCACAATCAAACACTACTGAAATATTCCAACTATTGCATTTCAAAGAAAGAAATTCAAAATGAACTTTGAAAAATCAAGAAAATGTAACTTTGGCAAGGTAAACCACATCCAAACACTACTGAAATATTCCAACTCTTGCATTTCAACGAAAGAAATTCAAAATGAACTTTGAAAAATCAGGAAAATGTAACTGTGACAAGGTGAACCACACCCAAACACTACTGAAATATTCCAACTCTTGCATTTCAACGAAAGCAATTCAAAATGAACTTTGAAAAATCAAGAAAATGTAACTGTGACATGGTAAACCACAGCCAAACACTACTGAAATATTTCAACTCTTGCATTTCAACGAAAGAAATTCAAAATGAAATTTGAAAAATCAAAAAAATGTAACTGTGACAAGGTAAATCACAACCAAACACTACTGAAATATTCCAACTCTTGCATTTCAACGAAAGAATTTCAAAATGAACTTTGAAAAATCAAAAAAATGTAACTGTGACAAGGGAAACCACAACCAAACACTACTGAAATATTCCAACTCTTGCATTTCAACGAAAGAAATTCAAAATGAACTTTGAAAAATCAAGAAAATGCAACTGTGACATGGTAAACCACAGCCAAACACTTCTGAAATATTCCAACTCTTACATTTCAACGAAAGCAATTCAAAATGAACTTTGAAAAATCACGAAAATGTAACTGTGACAAGGTAAACTACAAACAAACACTACTGAAATATTCCATCTCTTGCATTTCAACGAAAGAAATTCAAAATGAACTTTGAAAAATCAGGAAAATGTAACTGTGACAAGGTAAACCACAACCAAACACTACTGAAATATTCCAACTCTTGCATTTCAACGAAAGAAATTCAAAATGAGCTTTGAAAAATCAAGAAAATGTAACTGTGACAAGGTAAACCATAACCAAACACTACTTAAATATTCCAACTCTTGCATTTCAACGAAAGAAATTCAAAATGAACTTTGAAAAATCAATAATATGTAACTTTGACAAGGTAAACCACCTCCAAACACTACTGAAATATTCCAACTCTTGCATTTCAACGAAAGAAATTCAAAATGAACTTTGAAAAATCAAGAAAATGTAACTGTGACAAGGTGAACCACAACCAAACACTACTGAAATATTCCAACTCTTGCATTTCAACGAAAGAAATTCAAAATGAACTTTGAAAAATCAAGAAAATGTAACTGTGACATGGTAAACCACAACCAAACACTACTGAAATATTCCAACTCTTGCATTTCAACGAAAGAATTTCAAAATGAACTTTGTAAAATAACGAAAATGTAACTGTGACATGGTAAACCACAGCCAAGCACTTCTGAAATATTCCAACTCTTGCATTTCAACGAAAGAAATTCAAAATGAACTTTGAAAAATCACGAAAATGTAACTGTGACAAGGTAAACCACAACCAAACACTACTGAAATATTCCAACTCTTGCATTTCAAAGAAAGCAATTCAAAATGAACTTTGAAAAATGAAGAAGATGTAACTGTGACAAGGTAAACCACAACCAAACACTTCTGAAATATTCCAACTCTTGCTTTTCAATGAAAGAAATTCAAAATGAACTTTGAAAAATCAAGAAAATGTAACTGTGACACGGTAAATCACAACCAAACACTACTGAAAAATTCCAACTCTTGAATTTAAACGAAAGAAATTCAAATGAACATTGAAAAATCAAGAAAATGTAACTGTGACAAGGTAAACCACAACCAAACACTACTTAAATATTACAACTCTTTCATTTCAATGAAAGAAATTCAAAATGAACTGTGAAAAATCAAGAAATTGTAACTGTGACAAGGTAAACCATAACCAAACACTACTTAAATATTTCAACTCTTGCATTTCAATGAAAGAAATTCTAAATGAACTTTGAAAAATCAATAAAATTTAACTTTGACAAGGTAAACCACAGCCAAACACTACTGAAATATTTCACCTCTTGCATTTCAACGAAAGAAATTCAAAATGAACTTTAAAAAATCAAGAAAATTTAACTGTGACAAGGTAAACCACAACCAAACACTATTTAAATATTCCAACTCTTGAATTACAACTAAAGAAATTCAAAATTAAATTTTAAAATCAAGAAAATGTAACTGTGACAAGGTAAACCACAACCAAACACTACTGAAATATTCCAACTCTTTCATTTAAAGGAAATAAATTCATAATGTCAATTTAAATAACAAGAAAATGTAACTGTGACACGTTAAAAAAAAACCAAACTCTACTGAAATATACCAACTCTAGCATTTCAACGAAAGAAATTCAAAATGAACTTTGAAAAATCACGAAAATGTAACTGGGACAAGGTAAACCACAACCAAACACTACTTAAATATTTCAACTCTTGCATTTCAACGAAAGAAATTCAAAATTAACTTTTAAAAATCACGAAAATGTAACTGTGACAAGGTAAACCACAACCAAACACTACTGAAATATTTCAACTCTTGCATTTCAACGAAAGAAATTCAAAATGAACTTTGAAAAATCAAAAAAATGTAACTGTGACAAGATAAACCACAACCAAACCCTACTGAAATATTTCAACTCTTGCATTTCAACGAAAGAAATTAAAAATGAACTTTGAAAAATCAATAAAATGTAACTGTGACAATGTAAACCACATCAAAACACTACTGAAATATTCCAACTCTTTCATTTCAATGAAATAAATTATAAATTAAATTTGAAAAATCAAGAAAATGTAACTGTGACAAGGTAAACCACAACCAAACACTACTGAAATATTCCAACTCTTGCATTTCAAGGAAAGAAATTCAAAATGAACTTTGAAAAATCAGGAAAATGTAACTGTGACAAGGTAAACCACAACCAAACACTACTGAAATATTCCAACTCTTTCATTTCAACGAAAGCAATTCAAAATGAACTTTGAAAAATCAAGAAAATGTAACTGTGACAAGGTAAACCACAGCCAAGCACTACTGAAATATTCCACCTCTTGCATTTCAACGAAAGAAATTCAAAATGAACTTTGAAAAATCAAGAAAATGTAACTCTGACAAGGTAAAGCACAAGCAAACAATACCGAATTATTCCAACTCTTGCATTTCAAAGAAAGAAATTCAAAATGAACTTTGAAAAATAATGAAAATGTAACTGTGACAAGGTAAACAACAACCAAACACAGCAGAAATAATAAAAATCTAGCATTAAAGAAAAAGAAATTAAAATTTAACTTTGAACAATCACGAAACTGTAACTGGGACAAGGTAAACCACAACCAAACACTACTGAAATATTTCAACTGTTGCATTTCAACTAAAGAAATTCAAAATGAACTTTGAACAATCACGAAACTGTATCTGTGACAATTTAAACCACAAACAAACACTACTGAAATATTACAACTCGTTAAATTCAACTAAAGAAATTAAAAATTAACTTTGAACAATCACAAACATGTAACTGTGACAAGATAAAGCACAAACAAACACTACTGAAATATTTCAACTCTGTCATTTCAACGACCGAAATTAAAAATTAACTTTGAAAAATCAAGAAAATGTAACTGTGACAATTTAAAACACAACAAAACAATACTTAAATAGTCAAACTATTTAATTTCAACGAAAGAAATTATAAATGAACTTTGAAAAATAAAGAAAATGTAGCTGTGACAAGGTAAAACACAACCAAACACTACTGAACTATTTCAACTCTTGCATTTCAAGGAAAGAAATTCAAAATAAACTTTGAAAAATCATGAAATTGTAACTGTTACAATGTAAACCACAACCAAACAATACTGATATATTACAACCCTTGCATTTCAACTAATTAAATTCCAAATGTAAATTGAAAAATGATGAGAATCTAACTGTGACAAGGTATACCACAACCAAACACTATTGAAATATTCTAACTTGCATTTCAACGAAAGAAATTCACAATGAAATTTTAAAAATCAAGAAATTGTAAATGTGACATGGTATACCACAGCCAAACACTACTGAAATATTCCACCTCTTGCATTTCAACTAAAGAAATTCAAAATGAACTTTGAAAAATCAAGAAAATGTAACTCTGACAAGGTAAAGCACAACCAAACACTACTGAAATATTCCAACCCGTGCTTTTCAGTGAAACAAATTCAGAATGAACATTGAAAAATCATGACACTGTAACTGTGACAAGGTCAACCACAACCAAACACAACTGAAATATTCCACCTCTTGCATTTCAACGAAAGAAATTCAAAATGAACTTTGAACAATCAAGAAAATGTAACTTTGACAAGGTAAACCACAACCAAACACTACTGAAATATTCCAACTCTTGCATTTCAACGAAAGCAATTCAAAATGAACTTTGAAAAATCAAGAAAATGTAACTGTGACAAGGTAAACCAAAGCCAAATACTACTGAAATATTCTAACTCTTGCATTTCAAAGAAAGAAATTCAAAATGAACTTTGAAAAATCAAGAAAATGTAACTGTGACAAGGTAAATCACAACCAAACACTACTAAAATATTCCAACTCTTGCATTTCAATGAAAGAAATTCAAAATGAACTTTGAAAAATCAAGAGAATGTAACTGTGACAAGGTAAACCACAACCAAACACTACTGAAATATTCCAACTCTTGCATTTCAACGAAAGAAATTCTAAATGAACTTTGAAAAATCAAGAAAATGTAAATGTGACAAGGTAAACCACAACCAAACACTACTGAAATATTCCAACTCTAGCATTTCATCGAAAGAAATTCAAAATGAACTTTGAAAAATCAATAAAATGTAACTGTGTAATGGAAAACCACAACCAAACACTAATGAAATATTACAACTCTATAATTTCAACGAAAGAAATTCAAAATGAACTTTGAAAAATCAAGAAAATGTAACTTTGACAAGGTAAACCACAGCCAAACACTACTGAAATATTCCAACTCTTGCATTTCAATGAAAGAAATTCAAAATGAACTTTGAAAAATCAAGAAAATGTGACTGTGACAAGGTAAACCACAACCAAACACTACTGAAATATTCCAACTCTTGCATTTCAAAGAAAAAAATTCAAAATTAACTTTTAAAAATAAAGAAAAATTAACTGTGTCAAGGCAAACCACAACCAAACACTACTTAAATATTCCAACTATTGAATTTAAACTAAAGAAATTCAAATGAACTTTGAAAAATCAAGAAAATGTAACTGTGACAAGGTAAACCACAACCAAACACTACTGAAATATTCCAACTCTAGCATTTCAACGAAAGGAATTCAAAATGAACTTTGAAAAATCAAGAAACTTTGAACTTTGAAAAATCAAGAAAATGTAACTGTGACAAGGTAAACCACAACCAAACACTACTGAAATATTTCAACTCTTGCATTTCAACGAAAGAAACTAAAAATGAACTGTGAAAAATCAAGAAAATCTAACAGTGACAAGGTAAACCACAATCAAACACTACTGAAATATTACAACTCATGCATTTCAACGAAAGAAATTCAAAATGAACTTTGAAAAATCAAGAAAATGTAAATGTGACAAGTTAAACCAAAACCAAACACTACTGAAATATTCCAACTCATGCATTTCAAGGAAAGAAATTCAAAATGAACTGTGAAAAATCAAGAAAATGTAACTGTGTCAAGGTAAACCACAACCAAACACTTCTGAAATATTCCAACTCTTGCATTTCAACGAAAGAAATTCAAAATGAACTTTGAAAAATCACGAAAATGTAACTGTGAAAATGTAAACCATAACCAAACACTACTGAAATATTCCAACTCTTGCATTTCAATGAAAGAAATTCAAAATGAACTTTGAAGAATCAAGAAAATGTAACTGTGACAAGGTAAACCACAACCAAACACTACTGAAATATTCCAACTCTTGCATTTCAAGGAAAGAAATTCAAAGTGAAATTTGAAATACAAGGACAAAGTAACTGTGACAAGGTAAACCACAACCAAACACTACTGAAATATTCCAACTCTTGCATTTCAACGAAAGAAATTCAAAATGAACTTTGAAAAATCAAGAAAATGTAACTGTGACAAGGTAAACCACAACCAAACACTACTTAAAGAGTCCAACTCTTGCATTTCAATGAAAGAAATTCAAAATGAACTTTGAAAAATCAAGACAATGTAACTGTGACAAGGTAAACCACAACCAAACACTACTGAAATATTCCAACTCTTGCATTTCAACGAAAGAAATTCAAAATGAACTTTGAAAAATCAAGAAAATGTAACTTTGACAAGGCAAACCACAACCAAACACTACTGAAATATTCCAACTCTTGCATTTCAACGAAAGCAATTCAAAATGAACTTTGAAAAATCAAGAAAATGTAACTGTGACAAGGTAAACCACAGCCAAACACTACTGAAATATTCCAACTCTTGCATTTCAACGAAAGAAATTCAAAATGAACTTTGAAAAATCAAGAAAATGTAACTGTGACAAGGTAAATCACAACCAAACACTACTGAAATATTCCAACTCTTGCATTTCAATGAAAAAAATTCAAAATAAACTTTGAAAAATCAAGAAAATGTAACTGTGACAAGGTAAACCACAGCCAAACACTACTGAAATATTCCAACTCTTGCATTTCAACGAAAGCAATTCAAAATGAACTTTGAAAAATCAAGAAAATGTAACTGTGACAAGGTGAACCACAGCCAAATACTACTGAAATATTCTAACTCTTGCATTTCAACGAAAGAAATTCAAAATGAACTTTGAAAAATCAAGAAAATGTAACTGTGACAAGGTAAACCACACCCAAACACTACTGAAATATTCCAACTCTTGCATTTCAAAGAAAGAAATTCAAAATGAACTTTGAAAAATCACGAAAATGTAACTGTGACAAGGTAAACCACAACCAACCACTACTGAAATATTCCAACTCTTGCATTTCAACAAAAGAAATTCAAAATGAACTTTAAAAAATCAAGAAGATGTAACTGTGACAAGGTAAACCACAACCAAACACTACTGAAAAATTCCAACTCTTGCTTTTCAATGAAAGAAATTCCAAATGAACTTTGAAAAATCAAGAAAATTTAACTGTGACAAGGTAAACCACAACCAAACACTACTGAAAAATTCCAACTCTTGCATTTCAAAGAAATAAATTAAAATGAACTTTATAAAATAAATAAAATGTAACTGTGACAAGGTAAACCATAACCAAACACTACTGAAATATTACAACTCTTGCATTTCAATGAAAGAAATTAAAAATAAACTTTTAAAAATCAAGTAAATGTAACTGTGACAAGGTAAACCATAACCAAACACTACTGAAATAATCCAACTCTTGAATGTCAAATAAAGAAATTAAAAATGAACTTTGAAAAATCAAGAAAATGTAACTGTTAAAATGTAAACCACAGCCAAACACTATTTAAATATTCCAACTCTTGTATTTAAAGGAAATAAATTCAAAATGAACTTGGAAAAATCAGGAAAGTGTAACTGTGACAAGGTAAACCACAATCAAACACAACTGAAATATTCCAACTCTTGCATTTCAACGAAACAAATTAAAAATTAAATTTGAAAATAAAGAAAATGTAACTGTGACAAGGTAAACCACAACCAAACAATACTGAAATATTTCAACTCTTGCATTTTAACGAAACAAATTCAAAATGAACTTTGAAAAATCAAGAAAATGTAACTGTGACAAGGTAAACCACAACCAAACACTACTGAAATATTCCAACTCTTTCATTTCAACGAAAGAAATTCAAAATGAACTTTGAAAAATCAGGAAAATGTAACTGTGATAAGGTAAACCACAACCAAACACTACTGAAATATTCCAACTCTTGCATTTCAACGAAAGAAATTCAAAATGAGCTTTGAAAAATCAAGAAAATATAACTGTGACAAGGTAAACAATAACCAAACACTACTGAAATATTCCAAATCTTGCTTTTCAATGAAAGAAATTCAAAATGAACTTTAAAAAATCAAGAAAATGTAACTGTGACAAGGTAAACCACATACAAACACTAAACACTACTGAAAAATTCCAACTCTTGCATTTCAACGAAAGAAATTCAAAATGAACTTTGAAAAATCAAGAAAATGTAACTGTGACAAGGTAAACCACAACCAAACACTACTGTAATATTTCAACTCTTGCATTTCAACGAAAGAAATTCAAAATGAACTTTGAAAAATCAAGAAAATGTAACTGTGACATGGTAAATCACAGCCAAGCACTTCTGAAATATTCCAACTCTTACATTTCAACGAAAGAAATTCAAAATGAACTTTGAAAAATCAAGAAGATGTAACTGTGACAAGGTAAACAACAACCAAACACTACTGAAATATTCCAACTCTTGCATTTCAATGAAAGAAATTCAAAATGAACTTTGAAAAATCAAGAAAATGTAACTGTGACAAGGTAAACCACAACCAAACACTACATAAAAATAACAACTCTAGCAAAACAACGAAAGAAAAACAAAATGAACAATGAAAAATCAAGAAAATGTATCTGTGACAAGCTAAACCACAACCAAACACTACTGAAATAATCCAACTCTTGCATTTCAACAAAAGAAATTCAAATGAACATTGAAAAATCAAGGAAATGTAACTGTGACAAGGTAAACCATAACCAAAAACTACTGAAATATTCCAAATCTTGCATTTCAATGAAATAAATTCAAAATGAACTTTTAAAAATCAAGAAAATGTAACTGTGACAAGGAAAACCAAAAACAAACACTACTGAAATATTACAACTCTTTCATTTCAAAGAAAGAAATTCAAAATGAACTTTGAAAAATCAAGAAAATGTAACTGTGACAAGGTAAACCACAACCAAACACTACTGAAATATTCCAACTCTTGTATTTCAAGGAAAGAAATTCAAAATGAACTTTGAAAAATCCAGAAAATGTAACTGTGACAAGGTAAACCACAACCACACACTACTGAAATATTCCAACTCTTGCATTTCAACGAAAAAATTCAAAATAAACTTTGAAAATCAAGAAAATGTAACTGTGACAAGTTAAACCACAACCAAACACTACTGAAATATTTCAACTCTTGCATTTCAACGAAAGAAATTCAAAATGAACTTTGAAAAATCAAAAAAATGTAACTGTGACAAGGTAAACCACAACCAAACCCTACTGAAATATTTCAACTCTTGCATTTCAACGAAATAAATTCAAAATGAACTTTGAAAAATCAAGAAAATGTAACTCTGACAAGGTAAACCATATCACAACACTACTGAAATATTCCAACTCTTTCATTTCAACGAAAGAAATTCAAAATGAACTTTGAAAAATCAAAAAAATGTAACTGTGACAAGGTAAACCACAACCAAACCCTACTGAAATATTCCAAATCTTGCATTTCAACGAAAGAAATTCAAATGAACTTTGAAAAATAAAGAAAATGTAACTGTGACAAGGTAAACCATGACCAAACACTACTTAAATATTACAACTCTTTCATTGCAACTAAAAAAATTAAAAATGAACTTTGAAAAATCAAGAATATGTAACTTTGACAAGGTATACCATAACCATACACTACTGAAATATTCCAACTCTTGCTTTTCAACGACAGAAATTCTAAATGAACTTTGAAAAATCAAGATAATGTAACTGTGACGTGTTAAACCATAACCAAACACTACTGAAATATTCCAACTCTTGCATTTCAACGAAAGAAATTCAAAATGAACTTTGAAAAATCAAGAAAATGTAACTGTGACAAGGTAAACCACAACCAAACACTACTGAAATATTCCACCTCTTGCATTTCAACTAAATAAATTCAAAATGAACTTTGAAAATCAAGAAAATGTAACTGTGACAAGTTAAAACACATCCAAACACTACTGAAATATTCCAGCTCTTGCATTTCAAGGAAATAAATTCAAAATGAAATTTGAAAAATCAAAAAAATGTAACTGTGACAAGGTAAATCACAACCAAACACTACTGAAGTATTCCAGCTCTAGCATTTCAACGAAAGAATTTCAAAATGTACTTTGAAAAATCAAAAAAATGAAACTGTGAAAAGGTAAACCAAAACCAAACACTACTGAAATATTCCAACTCTTGCATTTCAACGAAAGAAATTCAAAATGAACTTTGAAAAATCAAGAAAATGCAACTGTGACATGGTAAACCACAGCCAAACACTTCTGAAATATTCCAACTCTTACATTTCAACGAAAGCAATTCAAAATGAACTTTGAAAAATCACGAAAATGTAACTGTGACAAGGTAAACTACAAACAAACACTACTGAAATATTCCAACTCTTGCATTTCAATGAAATAAATTCAAAATGAACTTTGAAAAATCAGGAAAATGTAACTGTGACAAGGTAAACCACAACCAAACACTACTGAAATATTCCAACTCTTGCATTTCAACGAAAGAAATTCAAAATGATCTTTGAAAAATCAAGAAAATATAACTGTGACAAGGTAAACCATAACCAAACACTACTGAAATATTCCAAATCTTGCATTTCAACGAAAGAAATTCAAAATGAACTTTGAAAAATCAAGAAAATGTAACTTTGACAAGGTAAACCATATCCAAACACTACTGAAATATTCCAACTCTTGCATTTCAACGAAAGAAATTCAAAATGAACTTTGAAAAATCAAGAAAATGTAACTGTGACAAGGTAAACCACAACCAAACACTACTGAAATATTCCAACTCTTGCATTTCAACGAAAGAAATTCAAAATGAACTTTGAAAATCAAGAAAATGTAACTGTGACAAGGTAAACAACAGCCAAACACTACTGAAATATTTCAACTCTTGCATTTCAAGGAAAGAAATTCAAAATGAAATTTGAAAAATCAAAAAAATGTAACTGTGACAGGGTAAATCACAACCAAACACTAATGAAATATTCCAACTCTTGCATTTCAAGTAAATAAATTCAAAATGAACTTTGAAAAATCAAAAAATGTAACTGTGACAAGGTAAACCACAACCAAACACTACTGAAATATTCCAACTCTTGCATTTCAACGAAAGAAATTCAAAATGAACTTTGAAAAATCAAGAAAATGCAACTGTGACATGGTAAACCACAGCCAAACACTTCTGAAATATTCCAACTCTTACATTTCAACGAAAGCAATTCAAAATGAACTTTGAAAAATCACGAAAATGTAACTGTGACAAGGTAAACTACAACCAAACACTACTGAAATTTTTCAACTCTTGCATTTCAACGAAAGAAATTCAAAATGAACTTTGAAAAATCAGGAAAATGTAACTGTGATAAGGTAAACCACAACCAAACACTACTGAAATATTCCAACTCTTGCATTTCAACGAAAGAAATTCAAAATGAACTTTGAAAAATCAAGAAAATGTAACTGTGACAAGGTAAACCATAACCAAACACTACTGATATATTCCAACTCTTGCATTTCAACGAAAGAAATTCAAAATGAACTTTGAAAAATCAAGAAAATGTAACTGTGGCAAGGTAAACCACATCCAAACACTACTGAAATATTCCAACTCTTGCATTTCAACGAAAGAAATTCAAAATGAACTTTGAAAAATCAAGAAAATGTAACTGTGACAAGGTAAACCACAACCAAACACTACTGAAATATTCCAACTCTTGCATTTCAACGAAAGAAATTCAAAATGAACTTTGAAAAATCAAGAAAATGTAACTGTGACATGGTAAACCACAGCCAAACACTACTGAAATATTTCAACTCTTGCATTTCAACGAAAGAATTTCAAAATGAACTTTGAAAAATCAAGAAAATGTAACTGTGACATGGTAAACCACAGCCAATCACTTCTGAAATATTCCAACTCTTGCATTTCAATGAAAGAAATTCAAAATGAACTTTGAAAAATCACGAAAATGTAACTGTGACAAGGTAAACCACAACCAAACACTACTGAAATATTCCAACTCTTGCATTTCAACGAAAGCAATTAAAAATGAACTTTGAAAAATGAAGAAGATGTAATTGTGACAAGGTAAACCACAACCAAACACTTCTGAAATATTCCAACTCTTGCTTTTCAATGAAAGAAATTCAAAATGAACTTTGAAAAATCAAGAAAATGTAACTGTGACACGTTAAATCACAACCAAACACTAATGAAATATTCCCAATCTTGCATTTAAACGAAAGAAATTCAAATGAACTTTGAAAAATCAAGAAAATGTAACTGTGACAAGGTAAAACATAACCAAACACTTCTTAAATATTCCAACTCGTTCATTTAAATGAAATAAATTCAAAATGAACTTTGAAAAATCAATAAATTGTAACTGTGACAAGGTAAACCAAAACCAAACACTACTGAAATATTTCAACTCTTGCATTTCAATGAAAGAAATTCTAAATGAACTTTGAAAAATCAATAAAATGTAACTGTGACAAGGTAAACCACAGCCAAACACTACTGAAATATTCCACCTCTTGCATTTCAACGAAAGAAATTCAAAATGAACTTTGAAAAATCAAGAAAATGTAACTGTGACAAGGTAAACCACAGCCAAACACTACGGAAATATTCCAACTCTTGCATTTCAACGAAATAAATTCAAAATTAACTTTGAAAATCAAGAAAATGTAACTGTGACAAGGTAAAACAAAACCAAACACTTCTGAAATATTCCAACTCTTGCAATTCAAAGAAAGAAATTCTATATGAAATATGAAAAAAAGATAAAAAGTAAATTTGTCACGTTAAAAATAAACCAAAAACTAATGAAATATTAAAACTCTTTCATTTCAATGAAAGAAATTCAAAATTAACTTTGAAAAATCACGAAAATGTAACTGGGACAAGGTAAACCACAACCAAACACTACTGAAATATTTCAACTCTTGCATTTCAACGAAAGAAATTCAAAATGAACTTTGAAAAATCACGAAAATGTAACTGTGACAAGGTAAACCACAACCAAACACTACTGAAATATTACAACTCTTGCATTTCAACGAAATAAATTCAAAATGAACTTTGAAAAATCAAGAAAATGTAACTGTGACAAGGTAAACCACAACCAAACCCTACTGAAATATTTCAACTCTTGCATTTCAACGAAAGAAATTCAAAATGAACTTTGAAAAATCAAGAAAATGTAAATGTGACTATTTAATCCACATAAAAACACACCTTAAATATTACAACTCTTGAATTTCAAAGAAAGTAATTAAAAATTAACTTTGAAAAATCAAGAAAATGTAGCTGTGACAAGGTCAACCACAACCAAACACTACTGAAATATTTCAACTCTTGCATTTCAAGGAAAGAAATTCAAAATCTACTTTGAAAAATCAGGAAAATGTAACTGTGAGAAGGTAAACCACAACCAAACACTACTGAAATATTCCAACTCTTGCATTTCAACGAAAGCAATTCAAAATGAACTTTGAAAAATCAAGAAAATGTAACTGTGACAAGGTAAACCACAGCCAAACACTACTGAAATATTCCACCTCTTGCATTTCAATGAAAGAAATTCAAAATGTACTTTGAAAAATCAAGAAAATGTAACTCTGACAAGGTAAAGCACAACCAAACAATAGTGAAATATTACAAAGCTTGCATTTCAGAGAAAGAAATTCAAAATGATCTTTGAAAAATCAAGAAAATGTAACAGTGTCAAGGTAAACCACAAACAAACACGTCTGAAATATTCCAACTCATGCATTTCAACGAAAGAAATTCAAAATTAACTTTGAAAAATCACGAAAATGTAACTGTGACAAGGTAAACCACAACCAAACACTACTTAAATATTTCAACTGTTGCATTTCAACGAAAGAACTTCAAAATGAACTTTGAAAAATCACGAAACTGTAACTGTGACAAGTTAAACCACAACCAAACACTACTGAAATATTACAACTCTTTCTTTTCAACGAAAGAAATTCAAAATGAACTTTGAAAAATCAAGAAAATGTAACTGTGACAAGGTAAACCACAACCAAACCCTACTGAAATATTTCAACTCTTGCATTTCAACGAAAGAAATTCAAAATGAACTTTGAAAAATCAATAAAATGTAACTGTGACAAGTTATACAACAACCAAGCACTACTTAAAAATTCAAAATCTTTCATTTCAACTAAATAAATTAAAAAAGAAATTTGAAAAATCAATAAAATTTAACTGTGACAAGTAAAACAACAACCAAACACTACTGAAATATTCAAACTATTTCATTTCAATGAAAGAAATTAAAAATTAACTTTGAAAAATCAGGAAAATTTAACTTTTAAAATTTACACCAAAACCAAACACTACTGAAATATTAAATCTCTTTCATTTAAAGGATATCAATTCAAAATGAACTTTGAAAAATCACGAAAAAGTAACTGTGAAATGGTAAACCAAAACCAAAAACTCCTGAAATATTCCAACTCTTGCATTTCAATGAAAGCAATTCTAAATGAACTTTGAAAAATCAAGAAAATGTAACTGTGACAAGGTAAACCACAGCCAAACACTACTGAAATATTCCACCTATTGCATTTCAACGAAAGAAATTCAAAATGAACTTTGAAAAATCAAGAAAATGTAACTCTGACAAGGTAAACCACAACCAAACACTACTGAAATATTCAAACTCTTGATTTTCAACTAAAGAAATTCAGAAGGAACTTTGATAAATCAAGTCAATGTAACTGTGACAAGGTAAACCACAACAAAACACTACTGAAATATTCCAACTCTTGCATTTCAACGAAAGAAATTCACAATGAACTTTGAACAATCAAGAAAATGTAACTTTGACAAGGTAAACCACAACCAAACACTACTGAAATATTCCAACTCTTGCATTTCAACGAAAGCAATTCAAAATGAACTTTGAAAAATCAAGAAAATGTAACTGTGACAAGGTAAACCAAATCCAAATACTACTGAAATATTCTAACTCTTGCATTTCAACGAAAGAAATTCAAAATGAACTTTGAATAATCAAGAAAATGTAACTGTGACAAGGTAAATCACAATCAAACACTACTAAAATATTCCAACTCTTGCATTTCAAAGACAGAAATTCAAAATGAGCGTTGAAAAATCAAGAGAATGTAACTCTGACAAGGTAAAGAACAACCAAACACTACTGAAATATTCCAACTCTTGCATTTCAACGAAAGAAATTCAAAATGAACTTTGAAAAATCAAGAAAATGTATTTGTGATAATGTATATCATGGCGAAAAACAACTGAAATATTCCAACTCTTGCATTTCAGCGAAAGAAATTCAAAATTAAATATGAAAAATAAATAAAATTAAAATGTTTAACGGGGTTAAACGAAAACCAAAAAAAGAAATAAAAAAACTCTTGCATTTCAACGAAAGAAACTCAAAATGAACTTTTAAAAATCAAGAAAATGTAACTCTGTCAAGGTAAACCACAGCCAAACACTACTGAAATATTCCAACTCTTGCATTTCAACGAAAGAAATTCAAAATGAGCTTTGAAAAATCATGAAAATGTAACTGTGACAAGGTAAACCACAACCAAACACTACTGAAATATTCCAACTCTTGAATTTCAACGAAAGCAATTCAAAATGAACTTTGAAAAATCAAGAAAATGTAACTGTGTCAAGTCAAACCACAACCAAACACTACTGAAATATTCCAACTATTGTATTTAAACTAAAGAAATTCAAATGAACTTTGAAAAATCAAGAAAATGTAACTGTGACAAGGTAAACCACACCCAAACACTACTGAAATATTCCAACTCTTTCATATCAACTAAAGGAATTCAAATTCAACTTTGAAAAATCAATAAAATCTAACTGTGACAAGGTAAACAACAACCAAACACTAATGAAATATTTCAACTCTTGCATTTCAACGAAAGAAACTCAAAATGAACTTTGAAAAATCAAGAAAATCTAACTGTGACAAGGTAAACCACAACCAAACACTACTGAAATATTCCAACTCATGCATTTCAACGAAAGAAATTCAAAATGAACTTTGAAAATCAAGAAAATGTAACTGTGACAAGTTAAACCACAACCAAACACTACTGAAATATTTCAACTCTTGCATTTCAACGAAAGAAATTCAAAATTAACTTTGAAAAATCAAGAAAATGTAACTGTGACAAGGTAAAACACAACCAAACACTACTGAAATATTCCAACTCTTGCATTTCAGCGAAATAAATTCAAAATCAACTTTGAAAAATCACGAAAATGTAACTGTGATAATGTAAACCATAACCAAACACTACTGAAATATTCCAACTCTTGCATTTCAACGAAAGAAATTCAAAATGAACTTTGAAAAATCAAGAAAATGTAACTTTGACAAGGTAAACCACAAACACACACTACTGAAATATTCCAACTCTTGCATTTCAAGGAAAGAAATTCAAAATGAACTTTGAAAAATCAGAAAAATGTAAATGTGACAAGGTAAACCACAACCAAACACTACTGAAATATTCCAACTCTTGCATTTCAACGAAAGCAATTCAAAATGAACTTTGAAAAATCAAGAAAATGTAACTGTGACAAGGTAAAGCACAACCAAACACTACTGAAATATGCCAACTCTTGCATTTCAACGAAAGAAATTCAAAATGAACTTTGAAAAATCAAGAAAATGTAACTGTGACAAGGTAAACCACAACCAAACACTACTGAAATATTCCAACTCTTGCATTTCAAAGAAAGAAATTCATATAGAACATTCAACAAAAAAGAAAAATTAACTTAGACAATGTACAACACCCCCACACACTACTGATATAGTCCTACTCTTGCATTTCAATGAATGAAATTCAAAATTAACATTGAAAAATTAAAAAAATGTCACTGTGACATGGTAAACAACTACCAAACACTGCTGAAATATTCCAACTCTTGCATTTCAATGAAAGAAATTCAAAATGAACTTTGAAAAATCAAGAAAATGTAACTGTGACAAGGTAAACCACAACCAAACACTACTGAAATATTCCAACTCTTGCATTTCAACGAAAGAAATTCAAAATGAACTTTGAAAAATCAAGAAAATGTAACTGTGACAAGGTAAACCACAACCAAACACTACTGAAATATTCCAACTCTTGCATTTCAACGAAAGAAATTCAAAATGAACTTTGAAAAATCAAGAAAATGTAACTGTGACAAGGTAAACCACAACCAAACACTACTGAAATATTCCAACTCTTGCATTTCAACGAAAGAAATTCAAAATGAACTTTGAAAAATCAAGAAAATGTAACTGTGACAAGGTAAACCACAACCAAACACTACTGAAATATTCCAACTCTTGCATTTCAACGAAAGAAATTCAAAATGAACTTTGAAAAATCAAGAAAATGTAACTGTGACAAGGTAAACCACAACCAAACACTACTGAAATATTCCAACTCTTGCATTTCAACGAAAGAAATTCAAAATGAACTTTGAAAAATCAAGAAAATGTAACTGTGACAAGGTAAACCACAACCAAACACTACTGAAATATTCCAACTCTTGCATTTCAACGAAAGAAATTCAAAATGAACTTTGAAAAATCAAGAAAATGTAACTGTGACAAGGTAAACCACAACCAAACACTACTGAAATATTCCAACTCTTGCATTTCAACGAAAGAAATTCAAAATGAACTTTGAAAAATCAGGAAAATGTAACTTTGACAAGGTAAACCACAGCCAAACACTACTAAAATATTCCAACTCTTGAATTTCAACGAAAGCAATTCAAAATTAACTTTTAAAAATCAATAAAATGTAACTGTGACAAGGTAAACCACAGCCAAACACTACTGAAATATTCCACCTCTTGCATTTCAACTAAAGAAATTCAAAATGAACTTTGAAAAATCAAGAAAATGTAACTGTGACAAGGTAAACCACAGGCAAACACTACTGAAATATTCCAAGTCTTGCATTTCAACGAAAGAAATTCAAAATGAACTTTGAAAAATCAAGAAAATGTAACTGTGACAAGGTAAACCACAACCAAACACTACTGAAATATTCCAACTCTTGCATTTCAACGAAAGAAATTCAAAATGAACTTTGAAAAATCAAGAAAATGTAACTGTGACAAGGTAAACCACAACCAAACACTACTGAAATATTCCAACTCTTGCATTTCAACGAAAGAAATTCAAAATGAACTTTGAAAAATCAAGAAAATGTAACTGTGACAAGGTAAACCACAACCAAACACTACTGAAATATTCCAACTCTTGCATTTCAACGAAAGAAATTCAAAATGAACTTTGAAAAATCAAGAAAATGTAACTGTGACAAGGTAAACCACAACCAAACACTACTGAAATATTCCAACTCTTGCATTTCAACGAAAGAAATTCAAAATGAACTTTGAAAAATCAAGAAAATGTAACTGTGACAAGGTAAACCACAACCAAACACTACTGAAATATTCCAACTCTTGTATTTCAACGAAAGAAATTCAAATGAACTTGATTTTTCTTGAAAAATCAAGAAAATGTAACTGTGACAAGGTAAACCACAACCAAACACTACTGAAATATTTCAACTCTAGCATTTCAACGAAAGAAATTCAAAATGAACTTTGAAAAATCAAGAAAATGTAACTGTGACAAGGTAAACCACAACCAAACACTACTGAAATATTCCAACTCTTGCATTTCAACGAAAGAAATTCAAAATGAACTTTGAAAAATCAAGAAAATGTAACTGTGACAAGGTAAACCACAACCAAACACTACTGAAATATTCCAACTCTTGCATTTCAACGAAATAACTTAAGCCTGAAAAATGACTATTATCTACCATGTAACAGTTATAATGAAAACCACAAACTAACACTAATTAAATATTCCAACTCTTTAATTTCAAAGAATGAAATTCGACATGAACTTTGAAAAATCAAGAAAATTTAACTGTGACAAGGTAAACCACAACCAAACACTACTGAAATATTCCAACTCTTGCATTTCAACGAAAGAAATTCAAAATGAACTTTGAAAAATCAAGAAAATGTAACTGTGACAAGGTAAACCACAACCAAACACTACTGAAATATTCCAACTCTTGCATTTCAACGAAAGAAATTCAAAATCAACATAGAGAAAACAAGAAAAATTAAATGTGAAAAGTACAACAAAAACCAAAAACAACTGAAATATTCCAACTCTTGCATTTCAACGAAAGAAATTCAAAATGAACTTTGAAAAATCAAGAAAATGTAACTGTGACAAGGTAAACCACAACCAAACACTACTGAAATATTCCAACTCTTGCATTTCAACGAAAGAAATTCAAAATGAACTTTGAAAAATCAAGAAAATGTAACTGTGACAAGGTAAACCACAACCAAAAACTACTGAAATATTCCAACTCTTGCATTTCAAAGAAAGAAATTCAAAATGAACTTTGAAAAATCAATAAAATGTAAATGTGACAAGGAAAACCACAATAAAACACAACACACATAATAAAACAAATGCATGGCAAGGAAAGAAATTCAAAATGAACTTTGAAAAATCAAGAAAATGTAACTTTGACAAGTTAAACCACAACTAAACACTACTGAAATATTCCAACTCTTGCATTTCAACGAAAGCAATTCAAAATTAACTTTGAAAAATCAAGAAAATGTAACTGTGAGAAGGTAAACCACAGCCAAACACTACTGAAATATTCTAAGTCTTGCATTTCAACGAAAGAAATTCAAAATGAACTTTGAAAAATCAAGAAAATGTAACTGTGACAAGGTAAACCACAACCAAACACTACTGAAATATTCCAACTCTTGCATTTCAACGAAAGAAATTCAAAATGAACTTTGAAAAATCAAGAAAATGTAACTGTGACAAGGTAAACCACAACCAAACACTACTGAAATATTCCAACTCTTGCATTTCAACGAAAGAAATTCAAAATGAACTTTTAAAAATCCAGAAAATGTAACTTTGAAATTGAAAACCACTATCAAACACTACTGTAATATTCCAACTCTTGCAGTTCAACGAAAGAAATTCAAACTGAACTTTGAAAAATCAAGAAAATGTAACTGTGACAAGTTAAATCACAACCAAACAATACTTAAATATTCCCACTCTTGCATTTCAACGAAAGAAATTCAAAATGAACTTTGAAAAATCAAGAAAATGTAACTGTGACAAGGTAAACCACAACCAAACACTACTGAAATATTCCAACTTGCATTTCAACGAAAGAAATTCAAAATGAGCTTTGAAAAATCAAGAAAATGTAACTGTGTCAACTTAAACCACACCAAGACACTAATGAAATATTCCAGCCATTGCATCTCAGAAAAGGAAATTCAAAATAAGCTTTGAAAAATCAAGAAAATGTAATTTTGACAAGTTTAACCACACCAAAACACTACTGAAATAGTCCATACCTTGCATCTCAACGAAAGAAATTCAAAATGAACTTTGAAAAATCAAGAAAATGTAACTGTGACAAGGTAAACCACAACCAAACACTACTGAAATATTCCAACTCTTGCATTTCAACGAAAGAAATTCAAAATGAACTTTGAAAAATCAAGAAAATGTAACTGTGACAAGGTAAACCACAACCAAACACTACTGAAATATTCCAACTCTTGCATTTCAACGAAAGAAATTCAAAATGAACTTTGAAAAATCAAGAAAATGTAACTGTGACAAGGTAAACCACAACCAAACACTACTGAAATATTCCAACTCTTGCATTTCAACGAATGAAATTCAAAATGAACTTTGAAAAATCAAGAAAATCTAGCTGTGACAAGGTAAACCACAATCAAACACTACTGAAATATTCCAACTCATTCATTTCAACGAAAGAAATTCAAAATGAACTTTGAAAAATCAAGAAAATGTAACTGTTACAAGGTAAACCACAACCAAACACTACTGAAATATTCTAACTCATGCATCTAACTCATGCAACGAAATAAATTCAAAATGAACTTTGAAAAATCAAGAAAATGTAACTGTGACAAGGTAAACCACAACCAAACCCTACTGAAATATTTCAACTCTTGCATTTCAACGAAAGAAATTCAAAATGAACTTTGAAAAATCAAGAAAATGTAACTGTGACAAGGTAAACCACATCCAAACACTACTGAAATATTCCAACTCTTGCATTTCAACGAAAGAAATTAAAAATGAACTTTGAAAAATCAAGAAAATGTAACTGTGACAAGGTAAACCACAACCAAACACTACTGAAATATTCCAACTCTTGCATTTCAATGAAAGAAATTCAAAATGAACTTTGAAAAATCAAGAAAATGTAACTGTGACAAGGTAAACCACAACCAAACACTACTGAAATATTCCAACTCTTGCATTTCAATGAAAGAAATTCAAAATGAACTTTGAAAAATCAAGAAAATGTAACTGTGACAAGGTAAACCACAACCAAACACTACTGAAATATTCCAAATCTTGCATTTCAGTGAAAGAAATTCAAAATGAAATTTAAAAAAAAAATAAAATTTATCTGTGAAACGTTAAACATCATAAAAACAATTCATAAATAGTAAATCACTAGATTAAAATCTGAATTACATAAAATAGATATATGTACAAAAGAGAAAAAGGAACAGATACAATGTAAATAACAACCAAACACTACTGAAATATTACAACTCTTGCATTTCAAGGAAATAAATTCAAAATAAAATTTTAAAAATCAAAAAAATGTAACTGTTACAAGGTAAAAAACAACCAAACACTACTGAAATATTCCAACTCTTGCATTTCAACGAAAGAATTTCAAAATGAACTTTGAAAAATCAAGAAAATGTAACTGTGACATGGTAAACCACAGCCAAACACTACTAAAATATTTCAACTCTTGCATTTCAACGAAAGAAATTCAAAATGAACTTTGAAAAATCACGAAAATGTAACTGTGACAAGGTAAACCACAACCAAACACTTCTGAAATATTCCAACTCTTGCATTTCAACGAAAGAAATTCAAAATGAACTTTGAAAAATGAAGAAGATGTAACTGTGACAAGGTAAACCACAACCAAACACTTCTGAAATATTCCAACTCTTGCTTTTCAATGAAAGAAATTCAAAATGAACTTTGAAAAATCAAGAAAATGTAACTGTGACACGGTAAATCACAACCAAACACTACTGAAATATTCCAACTCTTGAATTTCAACGAAAGAAATTCAAAATGAACTTTGAAAAATCAAGAAAATGTAACTGTGATAAGGTAAACCACAACCAAACACTCCTGAAATATTCCAACTCTTGTATTTCAACGAAAGAAATTCAGAAGGAACTTTGGAAAATCAAGAAAATGTAACTGTGACACGGTAAATCACAACCAAACACTACTGAAATATTCCAACTCTTGAATTCCAACGAAAGAAATTCAAAATGAACTTTGAAAAATCAAGAAAATGTAACTGTGACAAGGTAAACCACAACCAAACACTACTGAAATATTCCAACTCTTGTATTTCAACGAAAGAAATTCAAAATGAACTTTGAAAAATCAAGAAAA
This sequence comes from Artemia sp. Qi Xiang Cuo, assembly GCF_049724085.1. NCBI lineage: Eukaryota > Metazoa > Arthropoda > Branchiopoda > Anostraca > Artemiidae > Artemia > Artemia sp. Qi Xiang Cuo. The sequence continues at coordinate 8,571,170 of NC_142798.1, read as the reverse complement.
TGTAACTGTGTCAAGGTAAACCACAACCAAACACTACTGAAATATTCCAACTCTTGCATTTCAACGAAAGAAATTCAAAATGAACTTTGAAAAATCAAGAAAATGTAACTGTGACAAGGTAAACCACCACCAAACACTACTGAAATATTCTAACTCTTGCATTTCAACGAAAGAAATTCAAAATGAACTTTAAAAAATCAAGAAAATGTAACTGTGACACGGTAAACCACAACCAAACACTACTGAAATATTCCAACTCTTGCATTTCAAGGAAGGAAATACAAAATGAACATTGAAAAATCAAGAAAATCTAACTCTGACAAGGTAAACCACAATCAAACACTACAGAAAAAATCCAACACATTAATATCAGCGAAAGAAATACAAAATGAACTTTGAAAATCAAGAAAATGTAACTGTGACAAGTTAAACCACAACCAAACACTACTGAAATATTCTAACTCATGCATCTAACTCATTCAACGAAAGAAATTCAAAATGAACTTTGAAAAATCAAGAAAATCTAACTGTGACAAGGTAAACCACAACCAAACCCTACTGAAATATTTCAACTCTTGCATTTCAACGAAAGAAATTCAAAATGAACTTTGAAAAATCATGAAAATGTAACTGTGACAAGGTAAACCACCTCCAAACACTACTGAAATATTCCAACTCTTGCATTTCAACGAAAGAAATTAAAAATGAACTTTGAAAAATCAAGAAAATGTAACTGTGACAAGGTAAACCACGACAAAACACTACTGATATATTCCAACTCTTGCATTTCAATGAAAGAAATTCAAAATGAACTTTGAAAAATCAAGAAAATGTAACTGTGACAAAGTAAACCATAACCAAACACCACTGAAATATTCCAACTCTTGCATTTCAATGAAAGAAATTCAAAATGAACTTTGAAAAATCATGAAAATGTAACTGTGACAAGGTAAACCACAACCAAACACTTCTGAAATATTCCAACTCTTGCATTTCAACGAAAGAAATTCAAAATGAACTTTGAAAAATCAAGAAAATGTAACTTTGATAAGTTAACCCACAACCAAACACTTCTGAAATATACCATCTCTTGCATTTCAAAGAAAGAAATTCAAAATGAACTTTGAAGAATCAAGAAAATGTAACTGTGACAAGGTAAACCACAATCAAACACCACTCAAATATTTAAACTCTTGCATTTCAAAGAAATAAATAAAAATATAAATTTTAAAAATCATGAAAATTTAAATGTTACAAGGTAAACAATAACCAAACACTACTGAAATATTACAACTCTTTAATTTCAACGAAAGAATTTCAAAATGAACTTTGAAAAATCAAGAAAATGTAACTGTGACATGGTAAACCACATCCAAGCACTTCTGAAATATTCCAACTCTTGCATTTCAACGAAAGCAATTCAAAATGAACTTTGAAAAATCAGGAAAATGTAACTGTGACAAGGTAAACCACAACCAAACACTACTGAAATATTCCAACTCTTGCATTTCAACGAAAGCAATTCAAAATGAACTTTGAAAAATGAAGAAGATGTAACTGTGACAAGGTAAACAACAACCAAACACTTCTGAAATATTCCAACTCTTGCATTTCAATGAAAGAAATTCAAAATGAACTTTGAAAAATCAAGAAAATGTAACTGTGACACGTTAAAACACAACCAAACACTACTGAAATATTCCCACTCTTGCATTTAAACGAAATAAATTCAAATGAACTTTGAAAAATCAAGAGAATGTAACTGTGACAAGGTAAACCATAACCAAACACTACTTAAATATTCCAACTCTTTCATTTAAAAGAAATAAATTAAAAATGAACTTTTAAAAATCAAGAAATTGTAACTGTGACAAGGTAAACCATAACCAAACACTACTTAAATATTTCAACTCTTGCATTTCAATAAAATAAATTCTAAATGAACTTTGAAAAATCAATAAAATTTAACTGTGACAAGGTAAACCATAACCAAACACTACTGAAATATTTCAACTCTTGCATTTCAACGAAAGAAATTCAAAATGAACTTTAAAAAATCAAGAAAATGTAACTGTGACAAGGTAAACCACAACCAAACACTACTGAAATATTCCAACTCTTGCATTTCAACTAAATAAATTAAAAATTAAATTTTAAAATAAAGAAAATGTAACTGTGACAAGGTAAACCACAACCAAACACTACTGACATATTCCAACACATGAATTTCAAAGAAAGATATTATAAAAGATATTTTAAAAATCAAGAAAAAGTAAATGTGAAAATGTAAACAATAACAAAACACTACTGAAATATTACAACTCTTGCATTTCAATGAAAGAAATTCAAAATTAACATTGAAAAATCACGAAAATGTATCTGGGACAAGGTAAACCACAACCAAACACTACTGAAATATTTCAACTCTTGCATTTCAACGAAAGAAATTCAAAATGAACTTTGAAAAATCACGAAAATGTAACTGTGACAAGGTAAACCACAACCAAACACTACTGAAATATTACAACTCTTTCATTTCAACTAAAGAAATTAAAAATTAACTTTGAAAAATCAAGAAAATGTAACTGTGACAATATAAACCACAACCAAACCCTACTGAAATATTTCAACTCTTGCATTTCAACGAAAGAAATTCAAAATGAACTTTGAAAAATCAAGAAAATGTAACTGTGACAAGGTAAACCACATCAAAACACTACTGAAATATTACAACTCTTGGATTTCAGCGAAAGAAATTAAAAAAGAACTTTGAAAAATAAAGAAAATTTAACTGTGACAAGGTAAAACACAACCAAACACTACTGAAATATTTCAACTCTTGCATTTCAAGGAAAGAAATTCAAAATTAACTTTGAAAAATCATGAAAATGTAACTGTGACAAGGTAAAACACAACCAAACACTACTGAAATATTCCAACTCTTTAATTTCAACGAAAGAAATTCAAAATGAACTTTGAAAAATCAGAAAAATGTAACTGTGACAAGGTAAACCACAACCAAACACTACTGAAAGAGTCCAACTCTTACATTTCAACGAAAGAAACTCAAAATGAACTTTTAAAAATGACTAAGATGTAACTGTGACAAGGTAAACCACAGCCAAACAATACTGAAATATTCAACCTCTTGCATTACAACGACAGAACTTAAGAATGAACTTTGAACAATCAAGAACATGTAACTGTGACAAGGTAAACCACAACCAAACACTACTGAAATATTCCAACTCTTTCATTTAAGCGAAAGAAATTAAAAATTAACTATGAAAAATCAAGAAAATTTAAATGTTAAAAGGTAAACAACAACCATAAACTAATGAAAAATTAAAAATATTTCATTTCAATGAAAGAAATTCAAAATGAACTTTGAAAAATCAC